>NC_138369.1:144405071-144495814 GCF_054177405.1 Leptonychotes weddellii
ATTGTGCAAGACTGTTGAATCACAGATCTGTACCTCTGAAACAAATAATACATTATATGTTAAAAAAAAGAAGAAGATAGCAGCAGGAGAAGAATGAAGGGGGGAAATCGGAGGGGGAGATGAACCATGAGAGACGGTGGACTCTGAAAAACAAACTGAGGGTTCTAGAGGGGAGGGGGGTGGGAGGATAGGTTAGCCTGGTGATGGGTATAAAAGAGGGCACATTCTGCATGGAGCACTGGGTGTTATAGACAAACAATGAATCATGGAACACTACATCAAAAACTAATGATGTAATATATGGTGATTAACATAATAATAAAAAATAAAAAAAGAAAGAAATGATTAAGTAAAAAAAAAATAAAAATAAATTAATACTGGGATAAAGAGATAGTCAATCACATGAATAGGGAGCTCCTGAAGAAATATCAGATTAGGGATAGGGACCCTTTATATAAAAGCAACAGAGTTAGGGATCTCTTTGGAATCTTAGGTGTCCTATAGAACCCACAAAAATACACATATGCCAATACACCCAAAATTTCACATGAAATTTTAGGGTTTTCATTAGATCTTTAGAGGTTCAGGGACCACTGGGTCAAGCATGTCTGCTTTCAAAGTTGGGACCAACATTATTTCACGTGTCTATAACTATTGTTTAAAAACTGAGTGCAGAGTGAATCCTCTGTGACATTAAATTCTTAAGGAAACAATATACAAAACAATTGTAATTCACAGCATATCTCACATAGTCAGAAAGGAAAGTGACAGATAAGGAATATGTGAGCAAATATGTATTCTAATATTCTGGTGATATCAGCAAGGCATTTATATATAATAAACAATGTCTGAAAAGGAATGGCCTCTGCCTTTGTGAATAGTAGTTTTGCCAATGAAATGTTGAGAACCACCAGGAAAGGGTACTGGAGAGGAAAATAATCTGGAACTAAAAATATGCTCTTTGTGCAAAATCTAACACAAGGGCAAATGTAAGGAAGGATGACAGTGTGAGAGAAGGTCTAGTAAAAGACAATTCAAGTGATCAAGTAAAGACCACTTGGGTTAAGGTTTAAGAAAATTAATGATGGCTCCATATTGAGTTCTAGGGTAAATGAAGATATCTTGGGAAGCAGTCTTAACCTTATGGACTTCATATTAAGGATAATATGCTTTCCTACATCATCTCTGAAGCAATGTTAGAAACATATTGAGTCAAACAGGTCTGACACAAGACATAAGACTTTGAAAAATGCCAAATGCATGCTAACATTTCAATTAAGAGCAAAGTGTACTTTAAAAAAAAGGAATGCACAGCCAACAACCATGAGTTGATTCTACCTTCTGATTTAACACTGATAAATTAATAGCTAATAAATGACTAAGTTCTAACAATAATTGTATCCGTAATTTTACTATCCATAAACAAAAATTAGTGGTGCAGTTTAAATGTAATAATACTTACTATGACTTAGTAACAAGCTTCTATACACATAAAGTTATTCCTTAATTAGGAGACTCTGGAGTTCCAAAATACCTTTTCCAAAATTTAATTCTCTTTTCCCATCTATGTTAAGTGAGCTAAGGAGAGTTCTTCATTGCTTTAACTTACTGCCATCAGTCTAAATTTAAGCTCACATTATACTCTCATTAAGTATGAACTGTAATACATTACCTCAGCAAACTGAAATAACGGGGACTTCTGACGTAATTCAGGGGATTCTGAAACATCCTGCCTACAAGTGCCAGAGGATATCTGAAACAAAGAAAGATGGTATGAGGCATCATAGGGATAGTTTCTGGAAGACAACAGATGACAAATGCCACCTCAAATATTCCTATTTGAGGAGAGAATAGTTTTCATTCCCCCAACTGAAGCAACCTATGACAAAACAGCAGTTATAGTCTGCAAAGCTTTATACAAAGTGCCATCCAACAGTTAAATAATGCAATAAAAAGCAGGAGATGGACGAGACAACGCATTTTAGAAAAGTTAATATACAATGAAGAGAAATTTCTACAACAATGCCCATCTGATCTCTTGGCTTTCTGCCACCAATTCCAAAAAATATCTACTTCTTTCGCATTCTATGTTTCCCCAATGTTTTATATCACCTAACTACATGAAAACACAAATGGGATTTGATAATATAAACCATTTGGGAAAATAAAACTGAAGTCAAATTCTTGTTTTCTAGGTGTTCATGTGTTTATACACAAACCCTAATCATAGAGAAGTTAGTATTTACCTAAGAATAATTTCTTTTATAATATATATTTTCTTTTGCACTATTCACTACATTGGGTAAACATTTAGTGCTCTATAATCTTCATTTGCGATCTTTATTACTAACAACAGTTATAGAAATGCCACTGGATTTTTAAAAAAATTTTGTTATTAATCAAGTACTCTTGTCAGGACACACAACTTCCTTCTTTTACCTCATTGCTGTTTCTGACCTATTTCTGCATTTGGGTGACATAATCACTTAGGAAGCCAAATGTAATTCAAAAGTCTTGAGAGTCACAGAATGTTGAGAGAACGATATTGTTATTCCTCAGATCTGACCCTTTTTACAGATGAAGGAACTTAGGACCAGAAAAGTAAACAACACCTCCCCTCCCCAACATTCAATAATTCCCTTATTTTTACTTATCACCACAAGACATAAACATTTATTTATCATCCATCTTCTTCCTGGGGCTCTGTTTAATAAAGAATGCTCAACATTGCCCGCTCACAATGTCAACAAGCATTTTTTAAATAAACTAAAAAAAAGTTTGACATGTCTTCTAAATCCTAAATCAGTGTGTTCTCTCAGCCCCCTTCCTAAATGACAAGGTTTGGAAGTCTTAGGGAAAAAGTTATTTTTTACTATAGAGGAAAAACAAGTTAAAAATTGTTTTAAATAAGCATGTTTCTGACAGGGACGCCTGGGTGGCTCAGTCGGTTAAGTGTCTGCCTTGGGCTCAAGTCATGATCCCAGGGTCCTGGGGTCGAGCCCCGCATCGGGCTCCTTGCTCAGTGGGGAGCCTGATTCTCCCTCTGCCTGCCGCTCCCCCCTGCTTGTGCTCTCTGTCAAATAAACAAAAAAATCTTAAAAAAAAATTTTCTGACAATAAAAAAATCAAAGTTCACTGTTGCATCTGAAAAAAAAAACCCCACCAAAATACAGAAGAAAAATCATCTACAGTGCTATCTGCAAAAGCACCGCTAATACTCATAAATATTCTCCCAGTTGTGTACAATAACTTCATCAAAAATGAGACACTGTAGTAAGTTAAAGAATGCTTTTTTTAAACAATACATAATTTTTCCTGTGTTAGTAAACCTTTTCCAATGTAATTTTAAGAGCTTCATATGATTATGTTAGGTGGTTGAATCCTATAGAAACAGCTTTCACCCAGATTATGTTCCTAAAAATGGAGTTTCTCACTGAACCTCTTCATTAGACACTGAAGATGTGTTTCTCTAACATTGTCATAGGTCATTGGGCAGGAACCAGTGTTTGAAATTTTAATTGTCACCTTTGTATTTGAAAGAGTAATGGCCACCTTCTTCCAGTGATGAACTCCAGAGAAGGTGCAGAAGCTTTCATTCATTTGCCACCTGTGGTATGGCCGCCAAAGACTGGCTCCCTGTCACTTGACTATTTGACAAATTGTATGCCAAATGGCCCAATGGTGTTTTTATTTGCTTCCCAAGAATTTGAAGCCAAGGAGACACAAAATGCCCTAAAAAGAAGGCCAGTGCATTCTGAAATTACTAGCCACAAAGAATTCCTTCATTGAAAGGACTACTTGAACAAAATATAGCTTTGTTTAGGAATGATGAAGAAAAATCAATACTATCTTGGTTTGTAAAGAAATCCTTTATGTGTAGCTCCTAGGTATCTTGGTAAATAATAAAAATTTTATTTAAAATCAAGCCTAGGATTAAATTAAAATTATGAAGTGTTTTAAAATGTAATAATATAGGTTGCACATGTGACATAATCTACGAAAGATATTTGGAATCAAATATATTTAGGGTAACTACACTGCATAAAGTCTATATAACATGTATTCTTACTTCAGATGGTTATTTCATGATACACGAGAAAGTTACCAGTTATGAGGAAATTAGTTACCCTATGACTTAGAGTTCATATGAACTATAAGAAGAAAAGTCAACTTTCTCTTCAAGTGCTGTTTATAGATTATTTGGCCATAACTACATAAGTCACAAAATTTTAAAGTTAAATGAGACCCTCTGCAAATCATTATAATGGATGGTCATAAATAAAACTTTCTATTTGAATAGATAATTCAAATGTAAGTAATTATCAAGGCAACTGTAATCCTCCACACATTGTATTAATTGGGCTATGAAATCAAAGAAGTCTATATACGCATGTTTGTGCTCACCATGCACCCGATACATAGTAGATGTACAATGAGTATCTGTTGACTGACTTGATTCTGTGTGTGTATGGATACAAAGAATCTCAATGACCTGGCCAGGAATCAGACGACAAAGACTGACCAATGGTTAAAATAGCAGTAACAGAATCACTAAGGCTATGCATCTTACTCTAAGACGTCTGGCAAAATCCAGTTACTCTTTACTCATTAAGTTTAAGGCATTAGTTACTCTTAACTTTAAAGCACTGTGGATTTAGCATATATTTTCAGTGTACTCTAAGGGAAACAGCACAAAATTAGGAGCCAGGAGAACTGGGTTCCTACTAGCTATGTGGTTACCTGCCTCTCTGGTCCACAGCAGAATCAGAAGCCGCAAATGAGAAGGGGCCCTGAGCAGGGATAATAGGAAGAGGGCTGCAAAAGAAACAGTAACAGCAGCAAAAGCAGGGAGAACACAGAAAAACTGTAAAGAACAGACACAAATGTTTTATAAAGCACTGCGGTCTATCTAAAAGAAATTAGAGTAAAGAGTCTCAAAGTGTCTCCTGAAGGCTTCAGTTCATTGCAGTAATTAATATTCATAACTATGGTTCTAAGTTGTCAAGATAAGGATAATTATAAAATATAGCCTTTTTAAAAGGCAGAAATGCGTGTGATACATGCTAGGCATATTTCCACCAAAAATCTCAAAATGTAAATATGGCTCAATGACATGGAAAATGTATGTATGTAGAAATTCATTTCTGTGTGCTTGACAAATAAGGCATCTGATGCAGAGGTGGACATTTGTGCATGTACTGATAAATATACACATTTGGTAAAGAAATCTGGGATTATATCCACATAAAAGTAAGAGAGTATTTTGCACACAAGGCTCCTATTTAAGTATTAGTCAGAGGGTCCCAGACCTTATTACCTTGCTATTTGTATTTAAAGTATTCCAAATTACTTATTACATGGGACATGCTTTTTATGGATAAATATCAATTCCTCAAATCTCCATTCCTATGCTGGGCCAGCTTACTTTCTAAACAGAATATACAAGAGTCAAAGATACCACTTCATTAAGAGGAAAGAAAATATACCAAATAAGCAGAGGTTAAATAAAGGGAGAAAAAAAAAACCCAAAAGCTGTTCCTAGAGTCTCTGAAATAATCCATAAAGCCACTAGGTGTAGCTATCTGCCCAAGAAACAAACAGCTAAAGGGATTTTTAAATGCAAAGTTTTGTTAATGTCCCTTAAATCCAATCTTCCCTTTGATTTAGCTATAATTCTCAATAACCAAGAAAGAGGAATTATTAGCATAATTAAGAATTACAACAAAGTAGTATCTTTTCCCACAAGCACACCTGACATCGTGCAAACACAAGATAACAGAAACGTGATCCAGCCTCCTGATATAAAACAAGATCACACCAGTTAGATGCACTAGAAGTGCTTTGGAAAGCTAAGCAGTAGCACCAGCCTGTTCCTACCTCACAAGGCGCAAGACTACAGCCCCACACAGCTGGATTCTGATAAACACACGGTCAACAAAAAGGGTAAGTGCACTGGTTTTATCTGAACTACACATTTCTGCCCTTGCTATTTCAAACATTTGTTGATACTCAGCTCCTTCAACAAATACTCAATAAAAACCCACCACGCGCCAGCCACAAACACTGCTCACTGCTTTTAAGAAGCTTACACTCCACTTGTATGCATTATGTGCTGGGGAATAAAATGATAACTAAGGGACTGTGTCTGGCCCTCACGTGGCCTGCAATCCGAGTCAGGGGACAGCTACACAGTTAGGATGTAAGTGCACGGTGGCAGAACACAGTGGCAGGGGAAGGCCTCTGAGAACAGAAAGGCAGCCTTCACTCCTTCTGGGATAGGTAGAAGTTGTTAAGACAGTGACATCTGAGATATACCTAGGAGAAGACACCAGAATTGTGGAAATGATGTGGCAGCAGCAGGTGGAAAAGTATGGAAGCAGGTGCCCTGTGTTCTTGAGAAACAATGACTTTCTCAGTGCGGATGAAGAGTAGAAGTCGGGGAGTGTAGTGGGAGATGAATCGAACTGAGAGAAATTTGAATTCTCTGTTACAAAGTTTGAAAAATCAGGCTGAAGGCAATGGGGAGCCAGCCAAGGTTTTCACTCAGAGGAGTGGCATGATGAGAGAGAGGTAGTTTGATAATTCTGTCAGTGGAGTGCAGGATGACCTTGGCTGGGAAATGACTGGAGGCAGGAGACCAATTAGAAGGTTAAAAAAATAAACCAGCTGAGATGTGGGGCCCCAATTAAATCAGAGATGGTATTGACCAGGCCCCAGTAATTGCCTGGAAGGATGTCAGGGCTGGGGAAAGGGTCTGGACAAGGTCAGGGTTTCTAAGGTCCGTTAAAGACTTTCACTGAAAGGGTTTGGGGATTGGGTTGGGGGGGAGCGCAGGACGGTTGTCTTCCATGGGAGGAGAGAGTTTGGGAGTAGAGGATTCCGTTTTAGAGTTCAAGTGTAAAGATCCCTCGTGATGCCAAGGGCCAGTGAACTGATTCTCACTCTCGTTCAGCCTGACCCAGTCTTTCCTACAATTGGCGGCTTTTGCCAAGTATTCTTCTATAACAGAGTACCTGAGTGATCACTTAATTTGCATTTAATAGGAGATGTTAAATGAAGCTCTGAAATGGACTTGTGCTTAAACACAGGTGAATTAAATGGAAGCATATTACATCCAAGTTAGTCCTTCAAAATGTTTTTAAGGATTAAAATAAAGCCACCCTTAATTAAACCTAAATTAGGTTAGAGAGAACCTGAGTACAGAAGCACAACACTTGGCTAGCTGACACCAGGACTGAGGCACAGCTGAGAAGAGCACTGGGCTACGCTGGGGAGCATAACCAAATAACACCGCATAGAATTGCACGCTCCCCAGTACACAGCACCTGGCTGAAAGGAGCAGGAAGTCCGGACCCCAGGGCTACCGGGGTTAACTCCTGCTCGCCGTGAGTGAAGTTCTCCTATCATTCTAAGCCATGTGGCAGAGCACTAGTATGGAAGTCCAGAAGGGACTCCAGGCCGCGTCTACAAGTAACTGCCACAGCAGCTGGGACAAAGCACAGCCCCCTTCTGCCTCTGGTTCCTCGTGTGCCACTCTGCCTTCTTCACTGGGCAATATGGAGACAGAACGCAACAGGGTATAAAACAGGCTCTCAGCAACAGCACGGCAGCAACCAGCACCCTTCTCGTCTATCCTCTCGTTCTCCAGCCTCCTCTTATCCCGGCTCACGTGTGGCCCACCTTCCCCGCCGCCCCTCCCAACTATCTCTGGGAGACTGAGAAGCCCAGGCAAGGCCATCACCATCTGGAGCAGTGTGGCCTGGGAACTCAGCAAGGATAGATGCCTGTCAGTCAAGCTGGGTAAAAGGACCGGATTCTCTGAGCCCCACGCTGCTGACACGTGGACGAGGCTGGGCGGGACAACAGTTCCCATGAAAATGGGCAGTCAACAGTGACTTCACCCAGAAAGAAAGAAAGCTCAAAAAGCCCATTTGCTATTTAATGTAAAATGTCAATATAGTATATTTCCTCATGAGATATGTTTAGAAGTTAAAACTGTGAGAAAGGAATGAAAGCTTTGAAGGGATAGGGGTAAGAGTTGGGGGGTGGAATTCAGTGCATTTAAGCACAGTGAAATAGATTAGTAGCCTAAGAAAGGCACATTTCAAACTGGCTCAAATGTCCCAACAGGTGAGAAAATAATTTTCCCTAGTTCACTGATGTCAGAAATTATAATAAAGACACGTAAAAACTTTCAATTTTATCAAAATCTGTATGTTTTAAACTTTAAACTCAGTGTTTAAAATATGGACATAATCTTTCATTCATTTAACAAATACACTGGATCCTCGAACAACACAAGGGTTGGGAGAGCCAACGGTAACCAACAATCCATCTGTGACTTTTGACTCCACAAAACCTTAATTACTAATAGCCTACTGTTGCCCGGGAGCCTGACCGATAATGTAAATCCTGGCACTAGGACTTTCTCACACCTTGGAGAGCCTATGTAACCTCTTTAGCCTAGAGAGATTATCCCCCTTTATGAAATGGGGATAATAATAAATAATAATAATAAACCAACCTCAAAGGGCTTGTTGGAGGATGAAATGAGATAATCCATGGAAGTGCTTAGCAGAGTGCCTAGTCCAGAAAGCATTCACAAAAACAGCCCTGTAAAGGTCCAGCACAGGACGCCATGGGAGAGGGGAGAAGTGGCTGGAGTTGCAGTCAGGTGGGGACTGAACCACAAAGGCCCCTTGATACCGCAGGGAGACTGAAGCTAGTTCTCATGGGTTCAAACCCCAGTTCTGCACTTTGAGCTGCACAACTTTGAGCAGGTTATTTAGCCCTTCTCTGCTTCCACTTCCTCACTTAATGGTTTAATATTTACTTCTTTTTTTTTTTATTTACTTGTGAAGCAAGGACTCACAGGGTTGTTGTGGAGATCAAGAGTTACTCTTAGGTAATGCATTTCAGAACAGTAGGGGGAATGAAGTTCAGTAACTACTCTACAAGCGAGTGAGAAGCCTTGCAGTTTAACTCCTATTTTGTTCCTCATCTCAAGTTGCTTACGGTCTTCTGGATGAATCAAGACTTGCACATTACATACAATGAGAAAAAAAAATTCTTAAAGACTTTTATTACAGAGTTTATAATAAAGAATACAACTAAATATAATCAAGAGCCATAATGCATAATACTGACAGTAAAAGCAATGATCAGAAACAAGAGGAATCAAATTTGGCTCAAGCAATCAGGAAGAGCTCCCTGGAGGAGGTGAGAGACTGAAGTTATAAACATGAAACAAAATATATTTAATATTTTCAAATTCTAATCATATAGAAATTTGGATATATGAACCTTTTTACTTTTGAACAGGCAGATGGTGATCAACAAAATCAATGAAACCTCCTTTGAAGTCAGAAGTATCATGTGAAGAATTTGCTATGTATAAAACCCTACACCTTATTACATCATCAGCTCCACGAGGACCCAGACTTGTGCCTGGGTTTGTTCCCTGACGGGACTGGCATGTAGTAAAGCATTAGATAAATACTTGCCATATGACTGAATGTGTGAAAGATGGCACACAGTTCCTATACTGTTCAGTTCTTACATACGACCTGTCTAGTCCCTTAATAACAGAAGTTACTATCATTTGCTAGCATCTTCTCCACTAACTTTCATGCTAACTCGGCTACTCTGCTGAAGTCATACTTCCTACACAGTAATTTCCACCAGGTATTAAAAAGCTGTCTCCTTCTTGAGCACCTAGTGAAAGAGAATAAATTACAACTGCAATTTCCTACCAGTTTTCGATGGACAAAGAGCCGCGTGTGTGCGCGTGTGCGTGCACATGCACGTGCTACCAGTAACGCACACGATATCCTGTAGGACTGATGCCTGATAGAACTTAAGCTTTCAAGTTATGTATGAAATGCCTAGAACAGCATGGGGTAATAATACCAGGTACCTGCAAGAATGCTCTTCAGGAGAGTTGAAACTGCCTTACAGGCTTTAATTTATCTTCACAGATGTCCTGGGAGTTAGAGGCAAGTGGGTATTATTGTTCGCTCCATTTTACAGGATGGAAGGCAAGAAAAAAGTGGCTTGACCATGACTTTACTGTTCTATCTGTTGGTTCCAAAAAAAGAACCAGGCATTCTAAAATCACAGACCTAACATCTAATACACTTTCCACACATTTCAAAGTTTGCCTTCCATCACAACTAAATAGATATTGATGCCGTCAAACCTTCTCATCAGCTATGATTACTCTGCCTAACTTATTACATTTTCTATTACTCCCCAAACCACCCCTCCTTCTGTTCTAGTCAGGACTTTCTGGCACTGACTCAGCCCTGATACTGAGTGTGGTCCTTTCCAATACTGACCGAAGCTGCTCTCTATTTATGTGTCGAGTAACAGGTCTCCTTCATAGTCTCTGAAATGCAGCACTCCCTGACTTTATTTCTTAAATTTTATTTAGCTTTGCATTTTTATTAAA
Organism: Leptonychotes weddellii; assembly: GCF_054177405.1. Lineage (NCBI taxonomy): Eukaryota > Metazoa > Chordata > Mammalia > Carnivora > Phocidae > Leptonychotes > Leptonychotes weddellii. The sequence continues at coordinate 144,415,522 of NC_138369.1, forward strand.
GTAACAAATATAATAGGATAGACAATTTTTAGTCCTGGAGATCATTTCTCCAAACTCTAGATGAAATAATAATTATAAACCTTATTCATTGCCTTTTCATCTTTAGATAATGACTCCCTGATATGAAATGTAAGGGCTTACCTCTCTTTATGTAACTGCCTTCTCTTTCGCTCTTCCCAGAGTCTGATGAAAATGTCATTGTCATGTAGAACAGATTGCCTCTCACCTCCACTGCAGCCCTCTGCAGGCCTATTTTCAGCTGATCCTTATCCTGTATTTTATTGATTAAACAACTTCCATTTGGCTTCTGATTTAAATATCTTTGCTAAAATTTCATATTCATTGGTAACATTCTTTCTGTTTCCCTCACTATTATGGGGTATTTCTTAGTGAGACTTCCATGTTTACATTTCACCAAGTCTCAACAGAGACCAGCTGAGTGTGGCACGTTGAACCGGGGGCTGGGGGGGGGTGGGGGGGGCGGCTCACTCCTTTACGTGTGTCCTGCTAATACAGCTATTTTGCTTCCTCATCCATAAATGAATGACAAGCAGTTTAATGCATTTCAATGTACCCTGGATATAAAGGAAATACAGGGCTAACCATTTATGTGAAAAATAAAAGAATCAAACAAACTGTAAATACAAATGTCATCCCCTTTATTCATCAGAGAAAAAGTTAGCACAATTAAAAACTAAGCCTGCCTCCATAACAGTAGCATGTACAAATGTACACTTAATAATGCTGCAAACTTATTATGGCAAAATCAGAGTTAATCAGAAGATTCAGGAAAAAGAGAAAACTCAAACATTTTCTTTGTCATTTTCCCACTGATAGCTCAAGAACCTATGATTTCTCTCTAACGACTCTAAGGGCAAGTCAGGTAGATCCAGGAAATATTACAGCACAAAGAAGCTTTTAATCTGGAATTTTATTACTTTACATATTACAAGATATTCAGATATATTATTTACTATTCTGAAAATTTATTATTTACAGCAAGCCCCTATGCCTTCTAGAATTATTTTTTAAAAACAACTATTACCTATATTAAAATTTCTACATTTAAAAATATAGACTTTTGAGGATTTTTTCCTATGTAGTTAGGTTTCAGGTTAATGAACAAAGGAAAATCTCCTCCCTTTAAGAATAATATTTCAGAATAAGAATTCTGTCATGGCACTTAAAAAAGCTGTTATGATTAGACTTTCTCTGTGGCAGAATTTTTATAAAATGTCACTTTATTTGACTGGTCCTACGTAATAGTATAAACAGATACCACAGTAATTGTTCCAAATGTCAGCAGTATGAAATTTCTGTAACTCTCTTTCCTTATCTCATTACCCTGATAATTTTCTTAGGAAAATAGAAGTACATATTTGCTATATTTGTCTTAGGTTCATCATCTGTCTATGTATCTAGGCCCCTAACATTCTACAACCATGTTTACATATTTAGAATGAGACAAGATTTTGCAAAGAAAACAGATGCTAAATGAAGTTTACTGATGATATGTATATGAACTCTCAAAATGAACCATATTTAGACAGGTTAATTTTGTACAACACTCACTGTTTTATTGTTTCAGTATCTCAAGATTAGTTACCTAAAAATATACCTCTGAGATGAGAAGTAGGAAGTAAGAAGAAAGAGATGTATCCTTAGAAGTGGTTCTTCAAGACCTAATTGCTGGCAACTTCCTCCCTAGCATAGATTCCCTTCTCTAAGTAATTTACCTTTATAAACTTCTTTAGCTTGAGTATTCTCAAAACAGTTCCCCTTCCTCAGAAATAAAAAGTTGACCACTGTTGTGGGCACCTGGGTGGCTCAGATGGTTAAGCGTCTGCCTTCGGCTCAGGTCATGATCCCAGGGTCCTGGGATCGAGCCCCGCATCAGGCTCCCTGCTCCTTGGGAGGCCTGATTTTCCCTCTCCTACTCCCCCTGCTTGTGTTCCCTCTCTCGTTGTCTCTCTCTCTGTCAAATAAATAAATAAAATCTTTTAAAAAAATAATGGCCTTTGTGATATAAATATCTTACATGGTATCTTCTAAAATCACTATTTGAATAGGAGTCAACTGTACTCTGTAAGGCATACTCATAACTTTAAAAAAAGTAAAATATATATATATATCTTCAGTAGAATTGAGCTGACTGCTATTTGACCATAAATAGTGACTCTGGTTGGGACTGAGAAGTCTCCATCTCAGGTACCTGAGTGTGGTAAAATAACATGACCTGCAGGTTAATTTGTCTGGCCTTTGTTAAATGAGACTGGAAAAGAGAGAAATTCCACAAATGCAAACTATGCATGGTTAACTGCTATGACCTGCCCATCAAAACCATACCTAAAATATTTTGTAAAAGCAGCCCAGTAACCAAAAAGAAATAAGAGATCATAAAACCAAGGTCATGAGGGCCTGGGTCCTCTTAAATTTTCCATTTTAAAGAATAAAACAATCTTGGAAAGCCATGTTTCAAAAACAGCAGTTTGGATTTATTCAGGTACCAGAGAAACTGACAGTTAAACTCTCATCTTTTCACGAGCAAGTCTACAAGAGAACATCACAAAAGCAGGGTATGTTATGAATAGAGGGAATGAATCATAGGACCCACGCTACAGACCCATGACACAATTGTGGCAAATGCTAATTATCTGTACATTCCATTTCTTTCTCTTAGGTTCACAAAGCTCAAAAAATCTGCTCCTAACTTCTTAATTTGCATCCTATTGGGTTTATTTATACCACTTCTGTTATACTCAAGGCACAATACAAAGCTCATATAGATCTTGACCAAAAAAAAAAAAAAAAAGATAAAGTTTGCTCATGAGCTATAAACAGTGAAACTACAGAACTAAGAGCGTGAAAAGAATACAAATGTCTGTGTTTTCAAGCCCCAGCATGAGGACCAGCTTACCTCTGGTGTGCCAAGAGCATGTTCTCCAGCTAAAAGCAGCATGCTCAGGCCTCCCATTTGAGTAGGATCTAAAAGTCAAAAACAAATAAATCATCAATTTACAAGCATGAAGTACATATAATCCACACAGAGTCAAAAAGGAAGACTTGTTAACAAAGACTCGAAATCCAACAGAACCATATATAACTTGTTATAGAAAACTTTCAAAACTCTTCATACAGCAATAATCCAGCATATATGTAAGTACTCCTACTTTTGTGAGCCTTTTAAATCCCCCTATTGTCCCACCATTTCAACATAACCCTTTCTTCAATACCACAGCTGTTTATAATATCAATTATCTTCTAATATGATGTGTCTTGCCTTAATGAATGGCAAGTTTCAATGGATTTGCTTATGCTTGATGTCTAAGTTTGAGATTCTTATTCTCAAATTATTATTTCTACTATGGAAAACTAGGACGGATAAAAAGTACCAGGCTATATGAGAAACGAGAGAACGGAGAGAAATTTATAAATGAGTCTTCCAAAATCTAGAGGGCTTTGTTCAAATAATCTTTCTCGAAAACTTTCACAAACAAATTTAAATTAGACAATGATGTATTTTTGATATTTTAAATCTTAGGGGTATAGTCAGGTGCTTCCTCAAAATACTTTTTGGATTTAAAATGAATCCTTTTTATATTACTGAAGGCCTTTGTTTTCATTCCTTCAATAATCAACAGAAACAAAAAGACAAAATAAAAACAGCAAAGCAGTAGATCTACAACCCAGGGTTATGACTAAACAAGTATTAAAGAAAATAAGAAACCTATATCCCTTAAGGTTGGGGACTCAGTGCTTGTCCTCATGCACACAGGTCCAATATAAATGCATTTTTAATTTTAGGAATCTCTCCTCAATTGAAAGTGAGAATCAGGCATACTGCTGCCTGAAGACATAGAGGGGTTTCCCTCTTTTTTGTTTAAAGATAGAAACTTAAGTATATCTTTGGAAACGATCTGTCTTAACTCATGAAGCCACTCTGATCACATCTTATACACAGTCAAATTTTTTTTAAAAATTGAAAGAAGAATCTGAAGTTATTAAAAAAGAAAGAATGAAGGGGCGCCTGGCCTTCGGCTCAGGTCATGATCCCAGGGTCCTGGGTTCGAGCCCTGCATCGGGCTCCCTGCTCAGCGGGAAGCCTGCTTCTCCCTCTCCCACTCCCACTGCCCCTGCTTGTGTTCCTTCTCTGGCTGTCTCTCTCTCTCTCTCTCTCTGTCAATTAAACAAATAAATAAAATCTTAGGAAGGAAGGAAGGAAAGGTTATTAGAGGGGAACAAAGGTCACCCAATGATCAGGTGGTCAAGAAACAGCTCCATGTTAGAAAGTAGCCCCACAGGAAGACGCCACATATGGAATACACGGGAACTCTGGTTGTTGTGATGAAACAAGGCTCTTTGTTGTTGTCTTAAAAATTTCGTCTTTAATTAAATGTGAAGTTTAAGAACTACTGTGTTTGGTAAAATAGACATTTTAATCTATTTAAAATTAAAATGAGGGGGAAATGAATTTAGCATAAAGTAAAATTTTAATTTGGTTCTCTGGGTAGCTAAATACTTTTGCAGCTGTCATTCAGAGATCAGGAGGACTGGATGGTTGCCTTCTAAGAGAAATAAAAAATGTGTTAGTTCAAATTTTAAAGTAAAATAGGAACATGCTTACATGACCATCTATTTGTTATATACCAATGTGACTTTGCCAGAAGTTTGCTGTATAGATAGTAAAACATAGACCAAAAAGTTATCATCATCCTTTACATTAATTTATATTTATACAATGTTATCTAGAAACATCAAAAATATGCACATAGCATGCTTTGCTTTCTCTTTACCAAGAGGACCTGTACTAAATTCTGCACAGCTTTCTCTTCTTGGAAATCATACATTTAGCTGCTTTGGGATTATTCAAAATAGCAAAATGTCATGTGACCAGGACTACTGGAAAAACAATAGATTCCATGTTGAGGAAAAGCTTACACTGTCCTCTCAAGGCCCTATAAGGATCCCCTAGATTCAAACAGCTAAGCACCATGTTTTAACTAAAGGCAAATCCATTTGCCTTCATTGAGCTGCAAGAGGCACAACTGGAAATTTTAGAACAATGCTATCCACTATACACTAGCTTAACAAAGACCTGACCGTGGATTACCGACATCTGTCACAGAGCCTCACGTAATGACACAAACTCAAGAAGGTGTTTTCCTTCTTTATTTCACTTTAAAGAACATTGTTTTTGTAAAGCTGACCTGTAAGTATCTTGGTTGATGTCTAGGTCTCATATTTTTGATTTGTAGGTACAAAAGGTAAATTAATAAACTGTCAAATATGGTGCTAAAAACAAACATCTTTCATAGCTCTCAAAGCTTTCATAGCTTTATCCACAATTATGATTGGTTTGTGAAGAGCTATTGTATGAAAAACACCTACTGATATTTAGAACTGGGAGAAAAAGGCCTGGAAGACAAATGGTAATCAAAGGAATTCAGTTGGCAGCCCATCATCCATATACTCTTTTATGGCCCCGATGATAAAATATTTTATTATAAAACACTTCAACTGATACAATTTGGGAAGTCCAGAGAGCTCACCAACACTGCTAGCAAGCAAGGTGAAACGAAAATTGTACAATGACAGCTAAACAAGGACAGAGCTCTGTTTTGATTCTTCTGGGATATGTAGGAGCATCACTGGGGGGGGCTTTACCTAGAATTCTACCATAGACTCCTACACAGCAATCACCTGAAGACTGTGTTTCCTAAGAATGCTGCCATTATGTTAGACTGCATTTCTTAGCGTTTATATATGACAACACCACGTACTTTGTTACGCTATAAACTACACACTGAATTAACTGAGTTCTGTTTTTAACTTTTTGAGGATCCTCCATACTGTGTTCCCTTAGTGGCTATACCAATTTACAAGCAACAGGGCTCCCTTTTCTCCACATCCCCACCACTTGTTATTGCTTGTCTTTCTGATGTTCATTCTAATAGACATGAGGCAGTATCTCATTGTGGTTTTAATTTGCGTTTTCCTAATGACTAGTAATGTTGGGCATCTTTCGTGTACCTGGTTGGTCTTTTGTACGTCTTTGGAGAAATGTCTATGCAGTGCCTCTGCCCACTTTTTACTTGGGTGTTTTTTGGTTTTACCATTGAGTGGTAGGAGTTCCTTATAGATTTTGGATATTAACTTCTCAGAAATGTGGTTAGAACTATTTTTTAGCGTTCTGTAGGTTGTCTTTACACTTTGTTGATGCTTGTTTTTGCTATATAGAAGCTTTGTAATGTAGTCTCTAACTTGTTCACTTTTTATTTTGTTGCTTGTGCTTTAGATGTCGTATCGAAAAAAAACCATTACCAAGACGTATGCCAAGGAGCTTTACTCCTATGTTTTCTTCTAGGATTTTCATGGTCTCAGGTTTCACATTTAAGTCTTTAATCCACTTCATGTTAATTTTTTATGGTTTAAGATATGGGTCCATTTTCATTTTTTTACATGTGAATATCCAATTACTGCAGCACCATTTATTGGAAAGATGATTTTTTTTTCCATTTGGTATTCTTGGCTTCCTTATCAAATACTGGTTAACTGTGTATGTTTGGGCTCTCAATTCTGTTCCATTGGGCTGTCTATCTGTTTTTTATGCCAGTACCATATTGTCTTATTGACTATGGCTTTATAGTATAGCTTAAAATCAGAAAGTATGAGGCCACCTGCTTTGTTCTTTCTCAGGATTTCCTTGGCTATTCAGGGTCTTTTGTGGTTCCATATAAATTTAGGAGTGTTTTTTCTGCTTCTGTAAAAAACACCATTGGAATCTTGATAGGGATGGCATTCAATCTATAGATGGCTTATGGTAGTATTGTTTTGAACACAGGATACCTTTCCATTTATTTGTGTCTTCTTTAATTTCTTTCATCAGTGTCTTGTAGTTTTCAAAGATATTTTACCTCCTTAGTTAAATTTATTGCTAAGTATCTTTATTGTTTTGATGCTCTTGTAAATGGGATCGATTTAGTTTTTTCAGAAAATCTGTTGTTAGTGTATAGAAATGCTACAGATTTTTCTATGTTAATCTTGTATCCTGCAACTTTACTGAATTCATTGATTAGATCCAATAGTTTTTTGGTTAAGTCTGTAGAATTTTCCAAATATAATGTCATGTCATCTGCAAACAGATAATGTTACTTCTTTTTCAGTTCTGATTTTTTTCTTTTATTTCTTTTTCTTGCCTATTGCTCTAGCTAGGACTTACAGTATCATGCCTGAATAAGAGTGGTAAGAGTGGACACCCTTGTCTTATTCCTGATATTAAGAGGAAAGGCTTTCAGCCTTTCACCATTAGGTATGATGTTAGCTGTGGGCTTGTTATATATGGCCTTTATTATGTTGAGGTATGTTTCTTCTGTGCCTAATTTGTTAAGAGTGTTTATCATGAATGGATATTGGATTTTGTCAAATGCTTTTTCTGTATCTACTGAGAGGATCATATGATTCTTTTTATTCAATTAATGTGATGTATCACAGTGATTTATGTTGAACCATCCCTGAATCTCCAGGATAAATCCCATTTGATCATGGTGAATGATCCTTTTAATGTGCTGCTGAATTTAGTCTGCTAGTATTTTATTGAGAATTTTTGAATCTATATTCATCAGGGATACTGGCTTATAGTTTTCTTTTTGGTTTTGATATCAGAATAATGCTGGCCTTGTAAAATGAGTTTGGGAGTGTTCCCTCTTCTCTGATATTTCTGGAAGACTTTGAGAAGAACTAGTGTTAATTCTTCTTTAAATGTTTGGTAAAATTTACCAGTTAAGCCATCTGGTCCTGGGCTTTTCTTCTGATTACTTTCTGATTACTAATTCAATCTCCTTACTCATAATTGGTCTATTAAGATTTTCTATTTCTTACTGATCTGGTGTTGGTAAGTCACATGTTTCTAAGAATTTCTCCTAGGTTGTCCAGTTTGTTCGCATACAGTTGTTCACAGTGTCTTATGATCCTTTGTATTTTTCTGGTATCAGTTGTAATATCTCCTTTTTCATTTATAATTTTGTTGATTTGGGTCCTTCATCTTTTTTCTGCGATTAGTCTGGCTAAAGCTTTGTTGATTTTGTTTATCTTCTCAAAGAACCAACTCTTAGTTTGGTTATAACTTTTTCTCTTGTTTTTCTATTCTCTACTTCATTTATTTCTAATCGAATCTTTATTATTTCCCTTCTGCTAACTGGAGCTCTGTTCTTTTTCTAGTTCCTTAAGGCATGGAGTTAGGTTGTTTCTTTGGGATCTTTCTTGCTTCTAAATGTAGGCATTTGTTGCTATGAACTTCCCTCTTAGAATTGCTTTTGCTGTATCCCACAAATTCTGGTATATTATGTTTCCATTTTCTTTTCTCAAGAAACTTTTTATTTCCCCTTTAATTTCTTTTTGATCCATTGGTTGTTCTATAGAGTGCTGTTTAATTTTTATGTGTTTTTTAATTTTTCAGTTTTCCTCTTGTTTTTAATTTCTAGTTTCATGCCATTGTGGTCAGAAGATCACTGGTATGATTTTAGTCTTCTTGCTAAGACTTGTTTTGTGGCCTAAACATATGGTCTGTCCTAGAAAATATTCCATGTGTGCACTGAAACACCTTGTGAACATTGATGGATGAATGGATAAAGACGATGTAATTATATATACATATATACACACACACACACAGTGAGATATTATTCAGCCATAAGAAATGAAGAAATCCTACCATTTGTGACAAAATGGATGTACCCTGAAGGCATTATGCTAAGTGAAATAAGTCAGAGAAAGACAAATGCTATATGATCTTACTTATATGTGGAATCTTCAAAAGAAAAAAAGAAAAAAATTTAAAAAAAAAAAACAAAGAAAGAAATCAGACTTGTGATTATCAGAGGGAGAGAGAGAGCGTGGAGGAAGAACTGGAGGAAAGGTGGTCACAAACTTCTACTTACAGGATAAGTAAGTACCAGGGACGTAATGTACAACGTAATGCCTATACCTGACACTGCTGTATAACAAACAGGAAAGTTGTTAAGAGAGTTAATTCTAAGAATTCTCATCACAAGGAGAAAATTTTTTTCCTTTTTTTCCCTTTCTTTTCTTTTTATTGTATCTATATGAGACAGCTGACCCTGTTGTAATCATTTCACAATAAATATGTGTAAATCAAACCATCAGTCTTTATGTCTTAAACTTACACAACAATGTAGGTCAATTATTTCTCAATAAAACTGCATTTAAAAACAAAAAAAAGTATTATCACAATATTGCTCAACCTCCTTTCCCAGGCTCTCCATACTGCAAATGGTTCAGTGCTCTCATTCTGAAGAAAATTTGTTTATAATAATGAAATAGGAACCATTTAGCTCAACACCAACTTCACAGCTTCCACCCTGCCCAATCTCCCAATTTCATCCTGGAAAATGTCCCTCTTGATTACTGCACTGCAATAGCCAGGAAGACAGAGCCATTTGCAGAATGAATAGAAGTACTTTCTTTCACGGTAATAAATGCTTTAGCATTCCTTACCACCCAGAGAGTATTAAAGGTCCCATAACAAATGGGACCGTCTGGAAGTTTTAATTTGCCTGGCTCATACAGGAATGGGGGTGTGGGGGCAGGATGGGAACTCCTTCTAAGAAACAGCTGTCAGATCCATCTCAGATTTGTGACTGAACTGTTCATATTCTTGCCCTAGATGTTTCAAATCCCTCAGATGATCAACATAATTACGGCTTTTTAAGTACCCACAATAACTAAGATACTTATTGGGACAGCTTAATAATGTGTATGTATGGGTAAGCTACTTTGTTGCATCATAAAATTCCCTGTCTGCCTTTCCATAATGTCAATGTCAGAAATTCACATATATATACAATGACTCTACTACTTGGTCCACACTGCCTTTAATTATACATACACATTCTATGTATGTCGTGTTCCAAAGCTTTCAGATATGCTATATCTTTGCATTGCTTCACACTGGTTATAAATTTTGCTTCTCTTTCTCTTCTCTCTATGTATATATTACACATATATATATATATTTCATTAAAAATACTACCTAAATGTATTGCCTTGTCCTTAAAAAGAATCACTGAAATAATGTCTAAACTCACCAGCCATTCCAAAGTTTAGCTGAGGCATTTCTTCAGTCTTTGCTTTCTTGGGGCTCGGCAAATCTCTTGAAGAGTCAGATGGGAAGGCCCATAGTTTCTTTCGTGGGTTGACAGTGGGTGTTGGGGATTTCACAGGCTTATTTGTGGTAGGACACCATTTGTAGCCAGGATTTGCTTTCATAAATGCATCTTTATACTATAAATAAAGGATAACAGATTTTAATTAATATACAGACTGAAAAAGTTCTAATAGCCTTCATATCTCACCCCCCCACCATTAATTAATGAATGAAAAAATACTTTCAATAACTTCTGTGGCTTTACTTATAGAAGAATGATAATCTCAGCTCAGGGCTTTAGAGATAGGACGTGGATTTAACTACGAGAAAGTTCATTTGTGGAAGATGGGTCCAGAGGCAACACATTTGTATCTTTTGACCCATATCTTTTTTTAAGTATCCAAAAAGATGTCTTACCATGGTAGAGGGAGTTATTTGTAAGGGAAAGAGCAAGGGCTTTGAAGACAGAAAGAGCAGAAATCAAACCCTAGCACCTCCACTTAGGGCTAGAGTGACCAAAGATAGAGAATATAACCTCTCTGGGCCTCACCCTTAGTTTCCATAAACCAAAAACAATACCACCCATACGTAGGGTTACTGTAAACTGCGGTGCATTATTTGGCACCCAGTTTAAAGTGGTTATCAGGTGCACATTACAAACTGTGAGTCACTATCAGAGCCAGTAACCAGATTCTGCTCACTGCTTAATTTGGTAAGTACGCCAAAAATATAATCTGTGCTTTGATGTACTGGTAAGGCAAATGCAGGCAAACTTAAAGCAACATAACCAGCTTTGGGATAAATAAGCTAAGATCAGAGTGATGAGAAGGGGAACAAGAGTAGAACTCTTCAGCTGAGGATGCTGGACCACGTGGAGGAAAGAGCACATGTGTACCTCAGAGATCCTGTCGGTTCACTTCCAGACAACCGCAATAAAGTGAGTGTCACCATAAAGCCAGTCAGATGGGTTTTTTGGTTTCCCAGTGTATATAAATGTTACGTTTACATTATACTACAGTCTATTAAGTGTGCAATAACACTCTATCTTAAAAAAACAATGAAATATCTTCATTATAAATTCTTTATTGCTAAACAATGCTAACCATCATTTGAGCTTTCAGCATGCTGTAATCACTGAACACAGACCACCATAACAAATGTAATAATGTAAAAGTTGGAAATATTGCAAGAATTACCCAAAGGTGACACAGAGATATGAAGTGAGCAAATGCTCTTGGAAAAAAGGTGCCAACAGACTTGCTTGCCAACAGACTTGCTTGACACAGCCAGCATGGCTGTAAACCCTCAGTTCATAGAAAACTAAGTATCTGGGAAGCACCGACATTCCAGGATTTTATAATGAGCACATGCGACTGCAAATGTGAACAAGCTGAGAGCTGTGATGGGTGATGTTGCAATTAATCCATCACAAACTTTATGTCTTTAAATTGGAGGTTTCGACCTACACTGACAAGAGCCTCCTTTTCCCTTTATTTTTGTGACTTTCTCCTATAACTCTTTCTGCCAACTCTGTTGCTTCTTTCCCCTTTTGTGGTAATAAAACTAAATGAAATATATTTATTGTTATGCATTATACATTGCCAAAAGTTATATCATCTAATAAAAATGTATTTTCCATGTATTCAATTATTCCATATCGCTAACTGCTAGAAACTTTATTAAATCAATACAATTGTTTCAATCCCATAAGCTTGCCCTTTAAAATAATGCTCACTCCATGTGTAAACTAATTTAGTATACGCTCCAAAGAGCTTTTTATTTATCCCAACAGGAAAAAAGATTCTTTTATCGTTGGCATAAGAAAGTATATAGAATCCATATAAACTTTTCCCTTTTTTCACTTTAAATCATGTAAATGAAAACTGTACTGTAAGTAATATAATGCAAGTGTTAATAATCAGTGGTTTAGAATTATCCCCAAATTATCTTAACTCAACTTTTCTGAATAGGCTTTTTTTTTTTTTAAACCTAAAAGCTGTAGCTCTGCATGTTGCTACATGGGTACATGTAGAAGGAAGGTAAGCACAGAATAATGAAAAAATACAGTTCCACTTTTCTTACAAAAATAATTAAAATAAGGACACAAGGCCAGAGCCAAGCTAGAACTTACCACACATAGCAGAATAAATTTGGAGGTAACAAATGTGATATAAGAGGCACCCTACTCCAGTGCATTCACCTGCATGGGGGATTTACGTATTAAGCTGAAGCAGACAAATAGCCTTGCCTCCCGTCTGAATTCAGGTGGAGAGTGACAAATGGTAGGGTGAGGTGAAAATGGAAGGAGCAGACACATGCATCATTATTGTGTCCCAGGAAAAGGCACCTGGGCTGGTGTGTCAGATGAATAGTCATCTGGACAAAGGTCACCTCTCTATAAAATGACAAAAGACTTTCAAACAGATTAATTAATACATTTGTCATGAGAAATAAAACAATTTTTTGGAGTTTTTAAAGAAGCAAGTCCAAGTTGTGAAAGATGCTGGACTAGATGACAGACACCAGTTAAGAACTTAAATTAAAGTCTCCGCCTTCAAACTTGTTTACAACCCACAATTAGTCCCACAAACATTTTTTTTTTAAACGCGTGGTTCATTAGCCTTCCCCTAATTCAGGCATGAAAAACGGTTTTGCAAGGGATCTGTGAAAGGAGAAAGCTCCTATGGGTTGAAGAACAGAAGGAGAGAGAAAGACCTGGAGGATGTGGGGTTTTATGGAAAATGGTAACTGAGAATTCAGTAGGTCAGTACTCTGTATCTGTATCACAATATTAATCTCGCAGATCCTTAAACTTAATATAAACAAGCAGTAACAAGACAGCATTCATTAGCTCAATCAGAAATATATTGAGCAAAAACATTAAGAATGTGGGACAGAGAGAAAAGAATAACACACAGCCCTTGTCCTTTAGGAATTTAAAGCTTCCATGGAGACGTCATAAATTCACGTAAAGACACACTTGAACACCAAGCAAAGGTGGAGGCAGAAAGAGCCTTGGGGTATGAGGATGTCTCTCTGTCCTTGGAACTGGACACCTCATCAATCACTTGCTCTGATTCAACTATAAGAAGCAACAGAAAGGCTTAATCATTTGTTGTGATGAGGTTATTAGGAAAGGGATTACAGAGAAGGCTGAGCAAGGGAGAAATGAAGACAGTATATAGTATGAAGCAAATAGCTGAGTGAAACTGTTAGCATTCTGGTCAACTATGTGGACAAAAATCCATCATTACAGGATTTAAAGGGCCAAAGAGATAGGCCCCATCCATCTGGATCTCCAGGGCAGGGCTCTTCATGCAGGGAGTGAGACAGGAGTCTGTTTTCATCCAGGAACATCAATCATGGGCTATTGGTCCAATCTCATAGATAGCTAACCTCTTGCTAAATTACTGATTTTCAAAAATCTCCCATTAAAATTAAAGTTCACCTGATGGTTTCCATTTTTTTTCTTCAAAATCTCCAATTGCTTAGATAACCTAAGCGCATCTACTGTACAGACACACTTTGTTCTTTATACAAGGTGTTCAGCACATGCTGGTCCCTTTTCCCTGATCCCAACCGCCACAACACTTTATTAGCAATAATAGGAAACCACTGTTACTCAGTAATGGTTTAAATACACACCCTCTGTCACGGTATTTTGTCTACTTCATATATGACAATGACATTATTATATACCAAAAAACAAGACTCTGTTTATCTTAATCTTTTAAAAATTGGATCTCAACATTAAATACCTTTCTGGTATTTAATCATTTATAAGAATGAAAATTTGACCTTAAAAAGTACCTTAATGTTAATGAAAAATACACTAACTGTTCTCCAATTACTTGTTTTTAATGGGGGAGTGGGGCATCTAAAATCCAGTAGTATTTCTAGCTATTATTTCAGTCTAGATTTTCTCAACGTAGTGAAAAGAGAATGGCAACCCTGGTGAGGTCCAGGAGTAGGGAACGCTGGAAATGTCTTTACAAATAAAGACCGCTGACTCTGGTGCAAATATGCGAAATACCACCCTGACTGAAAAACAAACAAACAAACAAAACACAACCTGCCAGGAACCACAGAGGAGAGATTATACAAAAAAGTATCTGATTTTTAAAAAACAGGTAAAACACATTTTTTTATTTTGTAACTCTGCAGGGGTGTAAGTGACCCAGTGTATAATAAATTTTGAGAGAGCTGTACCTCTTCACATGGGCAGAAATCATATTACACAAGGGTGGGAGACGAGAGGGAGATGCTTGACGAGTGTTACTATCTGTCCTTTCTTAGTTCTAGGAGCTTTAACTCTAAAACTGTTCCTTTAGATAATAAAACTCAATTAGCACTACCTGATCTGAATTACTTTTACTAGATATTTTTAATAGGAAGAAAATTAGACTGTGTTATGTGACAGAACATGGAATTCAGCTTACAGTTTTGACAGAACAAAAATATTTTAAGTTATACATGAACCTTCACGACTCTCATGCTAAAGCCACCCCAATAAAAATTATATATTTCAAAAAGTGACTTGAATAAGTGACCAGGAGATTGTTTGGTTCCACTATAGGAACGTTATAAAGGAAAAACTGAATTGGCTGTAGATAAGGTTACTTAAATTGGCTGTAAGGATTATCATGGCAACAATGGTTCATTTTCATATATAAATTTTTTAAAAGGACAATTTTACTCCCTAATTTAGCTAAATCAGGAGAAAAGTCAGTTTTATTAGTTAGCACTAATAAAAAAAAAATCAAAATTTCAGCATTTCTTTTAAAATGTAATTTGTTACCTTGTGAAAAGCAGACAGGGATCTGGGAAAGAAAACATTATATTTCTGAAAATGTATTAATAAATTCACACATTAATTTGATTTGTAAAATGTGTGTTTTCTTTTAAAAAAATGTGTTCACTAAAGGTTTAGTATTTTCCTTAAATCATACTTTCTCCTTACAAAATAATCTACAGTATGAATTTGTAATTTTTCAGAGCAAAAATTAATTTTTATCTATATCCCTTGCATGATCTCCAATTCCAAAGTAATCAAGATTTACTACAGTAACATCTTATAGGATATTGGAATATTAGGTCCCTCAATCAATCTAAAAATTAATATGTGAAACCAATACCAAAATGAGTTTTAAGAGACTCCGTTTAAATTCTCCATATATCACTCGCTGTGGGATCTATTTTTCATCACTGGCTATGGCTTCCTTATAAAGTCCTTATAACTTTACTTGATTTGAACATTTAAACATTTACTAACTGGACGGGTATTTCTGAAAGCAAGTAGTTAGCTCACTCAACTGAAATCTATCTTGTTAGAGGCTATCAATCACACTGGATAGTACCTGCCAAGTTAAGCAAATGATACAACTAATTTTGTTGGTTCTGGGGTTTCAGTTTTGCATTTTAGTAGCCCTTCATTGTGTTAACAGGTCCTAATAAAAATAGTAAATAATCACTTGATAGAGAAGTATCAAATACAAACTTCAGTTGCTTATCAGGAAAACGACAAAAACTACCATCAGCAGAGTATTTTAAGCGTTACAGAATGCTTGTATGTACATTGCCTTACTTGCATCTTACTCAACCCTATGAGGGCAGGGCAGGCACCTTTATTGACATTCTACAGAGGTGGGAACTCAGAAAGTCCTCTGAGAAGGGAGAAAGCCAAGTCCGAGAACTCAAGCTCTACTACTACTAACTTACTTCCTTGGATAAGTCACTTTACCATTCTGGGCCTCAGTGTCTTCATCTTTAGCTGCTGAAAACAAAACAAAACAGAACAAAAAATAACAACAACAACAAAAAACCCTACCTCCTGGGATTATTATGAGGATTAAATGAGTTAAATATTTATAAAAGAACCCTGGGCAGAATAAAGCATTATTTAAAAATTGATTATTATCATCTCAAAAATAAACACTTAAATATTTTTTTTAATGCAGTAAGAAAGGGGCACCTGGGTGGCTCAGTCAGTTAAGCATCTGACTCTTGATTTCGGCCCAGGTCATGATCTCAGGATTGTGAAACTGAGCCCCAGGTCAGGCTCTGAGATCAGCAGGAGTCTGCTTGAGGAGTCTCTCTTACCTTTCTCCCTCTGGCCCTCCGCCTGCTCATGCTCGCTCTCCCTCTCAAATAAATAAAATCTTTAAAACAAAATAAATACAGTAAGAAAGTCCTGATACCTGGAACACAGGAACAGAAAAGGTCTCAAAAACAAGACCTCCCATGAATGCCCAAGTCTTTGGTTTTACTGTCCACAATCCTTCAAAGTAGTGGGGCCTCTATTAAATCATACTCAGAAAATCCCATATAGAATAAGTCATGTCATTAGATGTAGCCAAAAGTGGCTGGCAGAGGACAGCAATGTCAACTAACAGCTGAGGGTGGACCCAAAAGACTGACTCATGGAAAAGCAAAGAAGAAATTCAAAAGAAGAGTTAAGAATCACTTAATATACATAGAAAAATGTGACCATAACTTAACTGTTCACAAAGGTCTTGCCAAATTACAAAATATAAAATAATTACTGTTTGGAAATAATGGTTTGAAATTTCTAAAAGTACTGAAAGGCATTCTGAATGCTTGAAGTAAGGAAGTATATAAACAAAATTTTAAGTAAAGTTTCCAGGATAAATATGTAAAATGAAATGTATAAGGGAACAGCCAAGTTTCATCTACCTGGAAATCACTTATGTGTAACAGCCGTTTCTCAAGGATGCTGGAAAAATGAGGGGCTACTCTAGTTTAGGGGTATGCAAGATGTCACAGCATGCTTGTAAGAACACAGACGCTGTTAAGCATCCTACGTGTGACAGTCAACAAAAATTCCCTACAGTTATAATATATGAGAAGATGACAGTCTGTCTTCTTTGGAGAAGAATCCATTTCTAATAAAGCCAAAGCAAGGGAATAAATAGCTTAGTTTTAACTTTAAGAAATATGAAGGAAGGGGCTCCTGGGTGGCTCAAATGGTTAAGCGTCTGCCTTCGGCTCAGGTCATGATCCCAGGGTCCTCGGATCGAGCCCCATGTCGGGCTCCCTGCTCAGAGGGGAGACTGCTTCTCCCTCCCCCACTCCCCCTGCTTGTGTTCCTGCTCTCACTCTTCCTCTCTCTGTCAAATAAATAAAATCTTTAAAAAAACTAAAATTAAAAAAAAAAAAAAAGGGACTATGAAGGAAGAATTAATCACTAAAACTCCATGGAGTTTTGTGGTGATGGGAGTCTTTCCTAGGGTACTAATGGCAATAGATACAAAAGGCTATTATAGTTTACCTTAAGGTTGCATTTTATTGCATTTAATTCCATAGTTGTTTTACTGCAATACAACTGAACCTTCGAACTTATCAGCCTGGTCTCATGATTTTTGTCTTTACATCATCATTTCCTACTAGTGTCCTCCACATATCCTAGGCTTGGGGTAAAACAAACTTTCTTGCTCCTGAAATCGTTCTTACTATCCCACATCTGCTCTTATCCCTGCCTTTCTCTCTGAATCCTGTACCAAAGCCCAGGACAGATTCTATCAACTCCATAAAGCCTCTTTTGAAATATCCTCACTGATACCCACCCCAGCACAAGCAGACTCTTCCATTAGACCCCTGACATTTTATTGTTACCATTTCTACCATAATTACTCAAACCTCTTATCTTGCAGGCATCTAAGTCAGCATCACATAGTAAAAGAATGCTAGGGTCAAACAGGCAACAGTATCCCAGCTCTACAATGTGTGCCTGGTCAAGATACACACTCCAAAGAGCCTTATTAGATCTTTGCTCGGAAGAATGCGGACAATCATTACTGACTTTATGTGTTTGTGCTTCTGTAAAACATCAAGCTTGGAATGAACCAATCAATCAATAAATGCATGCATTCTGCCTTATGCCTCTCATCCTACAAAAAAGAAGGTATCATAAAGTCATTCAAAATTGTTTTTGACTTTCCAGATCCTCTCCTCTTCTTGGCACCTACTCTACTCTTCCTGAAGGTCTAGATAAATGATCTTCTAAACTGGCTATAAATTAATTAATTCCGATCATTAGTTTAAACGACAAGTGGAGGGTTCCAGCAATATCCTAGGCAAAAACGCAGATTTGTATTCCTGTATTTGTAAGAGCGCAGACCTACGATGTTAAAGGGAAAAGTAAGGTTGTTCCTGCATCTCCTACCCAGCAGCTCCACAGTCAGAAGTCAGAGCCTGGGAACATCCACAACCCTGCACCATCACACGCATTGCTGAATTTAAGAAAATGACCCACGTTATATCCTTAAGGTGGTATTTTTTGCATTACTTATAACCAGTTATTGCTCTAATGAGATTCATCAGACAGCATGAAACCCTCATTCAACCCTTTCTTTTCAACAATGCAAATGAGTACTGGGCAATAATTCAAGAAATTGAAAACAAATCCCAGAATGGCTGTTTGCTCTCACCAGATGCACTAAAAGATAATCAGGAGCAAGAAAAGCATCAGAGAAAGTTTTAACAGGTTAAAAAAATAAACCCTCCCAAGTTGTATCACACAGTGCTCACTTCTTTTAAAAAATATCTCTTTTTAAGTACTCACATTCACACAAAAACCTTCCTGAAAGAATATGTCTTGTTCCTATAGAGAACACAGTTAAAATCTGGTGTTTGAAATGAAGATGTTACAAAAGGTTTTTGTTTTTTTTTTGTATATGACTACCTGGGTGAGAGGACCTTGAGGAGCTGAGACCTTATTCATCATCAGCACCCACCACAGACTTGGTATGCTCAAGTCCCTCAAGTAAGCTTTTTGTTGCTGAAACTGACGTTGCAATGAAGACTGTACTATTAACACAAAAAGCACCAGCACAATGGCCTGCACTTTAATGTAATTTTGAAACCATGCAGTAAATACAACTGAAACAAGTCAGTATCACTTATGACCAGAAACCAATTAGATAATGATTTTCAATGTGGCTGAACCTTCCACACTTGACTAGAAATGAGACAGCATTTCCTAAGAGCAACTGTAAACAAGGCAGGTTGCAAGGTGGAAGATCCGCCTCTGCGTGTAGCAGATTGCGGGAGGCCACCTTAACAGATTTCATTACGGGCACCACAATGGCAAATATTGTGAGCCTAATTAAGTTATTAGTTAGAGATTTCCTGTATGAAAATAATACTTCCTCCTCTTAAAAGTGGCCACCTATTGGGTTTGTAAATTAGCAGTATTTAAGAAAAGGCAAACAGTGTACTTGGGACAGGCTGCATGTTATCAAAAAACAGCAATCCAAAATCAAACTCAAGTGTTTAATTGTAGGAAGTTAATGCGGTTCCCTATGAGGTTTCAGATTATTTTATCATATAAGTGTAGGACTATAAAAAAAAATATAAGGCCATTTAATGGGAAAATGCTGTTAATTACTATTATATTAGTTGAAATTTACTGAAACATTTAAAATCATGTAGGTTACTGGAACTGATTTTAAATTTTCCAGATACCCAGGGCGCCTGGGTTGTTCAGTCCCCTAAGCGTCTGCCTTCAGCTCTGGTCGTGATCTTGGGGTCCTGGGATGGAGCCCCAGGTGGGGCTCCCTGCTCAGCAGGGAGCCTCCTTCTCTCTCTCCCTGTTCCCTTCCCCCATGCTCTCTCTGGCTATCTCTCTCTCTCTCAAATAAATAAAATCTTTAAAAAAAATAAAAAAATTCCAGATACCCTTACATAGTCAAAATCCTGTCTTTAATAATAGCCAACTCACAAAGTCTTATGTGACCATTAATTACATAACAACTATGCTAACCATATACCCTGGATTCAAATATCCTTTAACACTGCATAAGAAATTTTTATGTTACATGTTAGCTTGTTAAACAACTCAATAAAACCACAGCAATTAAAAGAATTATTTTTCCACATATTGAGATGTCTAATAAAATGTGTCACTTGAAACTCTATATTTTTGTCCCCTGCTGGTTCCTCTTTTCACAGAACTTAACCATATGTTTGGGTGGAAGGGGTTTTCATGAATCAGGATTGTTTGCAAGTTATGATGCTGAAGGAGTTACGATGCTGAAGGAATAATGTGAGAATTACTCCTTTCAAGTTTAACCACTACGATATTGCTTTGCTTTTCCTTCACTTGCTAAATCCGTTACACAATACATTTTAAAAGCATGTCAGAACTGATCCAAGTGCCCCCCTCTCTGAATAGCCTTCCTCCAGGAAGTGCTTCTGCCTATGTTTACATGCGTGCACATATCCTAACACCTCATGTTTCACTGCTACTCATTCCTTCACTAGTTTTGAATATTCATGAGGCACTACCTACACAACAGAAATAAATCAAAGCAAATCTCTTAATAACTGTATTTATTACAAAATCAAAAAATGTTAGAACGGAAAGGGATATGCTTTTGCCCAATTTCCTCATTCTAATAACATAAAAAAAAAAAAAAGGCTGAAACCCAGTGATTGATTTAGATCCTGTCACAAGGTTATTCAGCATTAGAACTAGATGAAGACTCTTTCCCACCACACAACTAGAGTAACCTAAGATTGTCGTCTTTACCATGGGCATTCTCTAATAGGAGAAGCTCGGTTCCTAGAAAAAATTTTTTTAAAACCCCCATTCATAATAAATAAATTACCCATTTATAAAAATCAACCCCCCACATCAATCTGTGAAGTATACATAATGAAAAAACTTGGCAATTGATTGCTCTTGGCACCTCCACCAGCATTTGGAAGGTGGACTTGAATTCAGGAATAGGAAAAAAGCTCTTCTGTTTTCGTATAACGCTTGATTCAGGATTCACCTTTGTGCTGCTAGACCTTCAGCAGGGACTTCATATATGAAGACTGGGGGCGGGCGGGGGGAGAGGAGGTATGGGATTGATTGCTCACAGCCAACACAAAACCTTGTCATTGTAACCTACCTCCTTGGCCATGTCTGTATATTTCTGCTTTTCCTTTGGATCTAGAACAGCCCACCAATCAGCCAGTATCTTGGTAGCACCTCGGTTATCAAGCCTGGGGTGTTCCTGACGTACAAGGGAGCGATGACGTTTGCAAAATAGGAGAAATGCATTCATTGGTCTCCGGGCTCGCTGTTCTGGTGATTCGTCATCAGTCTCACCAACATCTTGCTCTAGGCCATCGGCCCCAAGAAGTTGAACCTATTACCAACCAAAACAAAAGCCAGATCTTTAACACATCCTGGACAATTTTGCTTTAACAGTTAGTTTTGGTTTTCAAATTGTATTTTTTCTTAGCTCCATTGAAATAACTTACAAATTGGAAAAAATTAATCATCAACCACTATTAGTGGTTGGGAACCAACTTACAATGTATTCTGCTTAGTTTCTATAGCAACCTGTGCATGTCTCTATTGCAGCATATATTATTATCGTGTTATGATGGCTTACATTTTTTTCCCTTCACTAAATAGTGAGCTCTTTGAGGAAAAGCTCTTTTACCTTTACTACCACAGCATCTGGCTTAATGTCTGGTATATATACTTAACTAACTGCTCAATAAATAAATAAACCCATTCTGTGATATATGGGTCTCAAGATTAACAACAACATTCACAAAAAATACATGAATATTAGTTGTTTCTCCTCGTTGGAAAGTGCTTTTTTACAGTTAATAATATGAAAATGTTTAACATGAAAGTAGGTAATAAAAATTTAATACAGACTAGTCAATGTTTTAGGCACATCACAAGTGGAGCCTCCTACTGTAAAAATCACAACAGACATTTAACACTATTTGAAGGAGGAACTACGTAGTAAATTTTCAAGCTTGTAAATATCAACCTTTCCTGTTTCGTGAAATGCTGTGATAACAGGAATAAATTCACCCAGGCTTAAATCTTCAAAATCGATTCTGAATCCTCCCTTTTCCAAAGCATTTCATTCAATTCGAGGTCTTCAGGAACTTCTACAAAGCTCTAATCCTGCCCATTCCATCTGTGTAACTGTCATTTCCACTGCCCAGAAGCCTTCTGCTTCTGATCTCTTACATTACTACCCGCACATGGCTGAGGATACCTCTGATCACAGAATCTCAGGATGTATTGGAATTGTTAAATATCTTCTAAGGCTCAAATATGATCCTGTGCTATTTCTTGGAAACAGCGCAACCATGAACGGAAGTCCAGAAGGCTTACTAAAACTATCTCTTTAATTTCTTGTTTCACAGTTAAAATCAAGAAGGATGGAGGTAGTTGTTAGTCTGCATTGTATAGCAGAGCCTTAGTTCTTCAACTTGAGTGGGTAGTGGAATCCCTGGAGGTCTTGTTAAAACAGAGACTGTTGGGTCCCATTCCCAGAGTTGCCGATCCCGCAGGTCTGGAGTGGGCCTTGAGAATTAATGTCTAACAAGCTTCCAGGTGATGCGGATACTGCTGATCTGAAGATCACACTCTGAGATCCACTATGTAACGCAACCATGTTCTTTTACACCATGTTGATTGGGCAACGGCTACAGATACTCGAGGACAAATCACTGACTTGATCAAATTTGGTATTTTTAAAGTCTCTTCAGTTTAAATTAAGTATTGCAAGTGCATTTAATTAACCATCGATTATCTTCAAACAAAACAGTACAGTGGAACAATCTTAAAGTCATAGCTATCTGATTTGGAAATACATTAGAGATTATTATTGGGAGTGAAGGCTATAGATTTAGCTTCCTCACTCTGTACACAATTATCAACAACGATTTGCATTTTTGGGGAATATTTATTTAGCATTCTGAATCTAAGAAGCTATAGAAAAATCAAGGCATAAAAAGTATACTATGTAGGTTGAGGAAGTAATTATAGTTTCCCTTCAGAAAAGAATAACTTTTGATTCCGCTACTAAATTATAAAACTCAAGCCAAGAGCTGCAAAAAAAGATAAATAAGAAAAGATCCTGGACCGAGAAGCTTACTGTTTGGAGAGGGAAGAAAGATAGAAAAGCGAATGAATTAAAAAGCAGTATGATGACGATTACAAGGAACCAGTGTGATAACAAAGCACTAGTGGATGGATGAGAGTACACTGAAGTCTCCCTAGAAAATGTGTTGTCTGAGCTAAATTCTGAAAGATGAATCAGAATGTGTCAGGCAGTCAATGGGGAGATACAGAAAACTAAAAAGGATTAAGGCTCTATGACTACTAATTGATATACAGTTCAGTAGCACTGGTGTATCTAACATGAAAACAGGGACCCAGGACATGAGGTTGTAGAAGTAGGTATGGACGTACTTTATGAAGAATGTGCTTTGTCTTATTAAAAAAACCCCATGCATTTAATGCTATGAGTAGTTGCAGACTGTAAAAAAAAAAAAAATCTTGAGGGGAACAACATAGGTTATCATATTTTACCAGAGATTATTTATTTTGCCAAATATGGGCATCAAAAAAAAAATGTTTTCGGGGTGCCTGGGAGGCTCAGTCAGTTGAGCGTCCGACTCTTGGTTTTGGCTCAGGTCGTGATCTTAGGGTCATGGGATCGAGCCCCGAGTTAGGCTCCCTGCTCAGTGTGGAGTCTAAGACTCTCTCTCCCTCTCTCTCTCAGCCCCTTCCCTCTACTCTAAAATAAATAAATAAATCTATAAAAAAAAAAAAGTAAGCGTGTCTCTAGCTTCGGTGGCAAGATTCCTTCATACACAACAGTGAATGCTTTTTCTCAAATGAGAGAAATTAGATCAGGTGGAGAGCAGAAAGATTAGTATCGGGTCGGCTAAATTTGAGGTGGTTCTCAGCAGAGACATCTTGGTTGCAATAACGAACTGAGGTATGAATACAAAGGAGGCAAGACTAGGAAAGTGGATGGGATCACCAAGTGGGACTGAGAAAGAAGGGAGTCCAATCACCTCGTTCTTGCACTCTGTAACTGTTGACTGGGCCACTGATAGGGACCAGGCACTGTTCTAGGTGGTGCAGGTAGAGCCCTGAGCCTATGCATTCTCTGCCCTCATGAAGCAGGAAAGTGGCACGGCCAGCCTTCCGTTTTGAAAGGATCCTTCTGGCTGCTCTGCTGAGAACAGACTGTGGAAGGGCAAGAGCAGAGCACACTGATCTGCACCAGAAATGGTGGTGGCCTAGATCAAGGAGCCGGTGGTGACCTTGCTGAGGAGGAGTCAAGCTGAGATCCCATGCAGTAGGCACGGCTGAGAATCTGCTGATGGACAGATGTGAGACTTGAGCAAAAGAGAACAGACCCGGCTTCTGGTCTGACCAACCCGAAAACCAGGGGTCCCCACTTCCTGAGGTGAGGAAGACGCAGGACGATGGGCTTCAAAGCTGAGTTCCTCTGTTTAATATAGAAGTTCAAACTGAGTTCTGATCTGAGATCTAAGTGGATATGTAAAGTAAATAGTCCAAATCACGAGTACGTTTAAGAAAAAGGTCCAGGATGGCAAGAGAAATTAAGAAGCCCAGGGAACACCAATACTTGAGGGCAGAACAATGGAGGGGCATCAACTGAAAGAAGGTAGGATGGTGCGGCTGGGAGAGAAACAGAAATCCTGGGACAGACAGAGGAGTGTGTGCTGCAGGAGGAGTGAAGCAGAGGACCGCCCCAAGGACCACGGGACCAAGCGGCACCACTGTGTCAGAACGATCAAATCTGGATAAACCTGGCAGTTTCCTCAAACAGAATTAATAACACTGTTTCTCTGGAAAGGAAAGGAGAAAGAAAAGACAGGCAAGAAGTGAAGTAAGCGTGCAAGTGAGTAGAGGAAGCTGAAGAAGTCACTTCTGGCGGCCTCTGTTTTCTCTGTAAAAGAGGAGAAAAAGCTCAGTGAGAGAGACTGTAAAGGGTATCCGGGTAAGATGTCTGAGAAACAGGAAAAACAGAAAACATGGTTTCCTGGAAGCTGACCTAAGCCTAGAACAAAAGACTGAATGGATGTCAAAGGCCTGAAGAATACTAAAGACATGTTTATAAAAGTTGCAGTGACACAAAATATGTATTCATTGATTCTTCTAATGACCATAGATCTATTCAAAACCAGGCACCATTCTAGATTCCAACAAGAGGAGGACACGAGGGGCAAGACTTTGCTCTTCCTAAGCTTATATTCCAGTCTGGCAAGACAGACATACACAAGGTAAATGGTAAATGTCAGGAAGGAACTCCCTGGACACAGAATGCGTCGGGTGGGAGGGACACCTGCCATGAGAAGGTCCCATCTCTTGGGGAGGTAGTCCTCAACTTAAGAGCTGAATGGGGAGGAAAGGAGGAACCAGCTATGCCAAGACTGAGAGGAACGTGTGACTTTCTAAATAAGAGCTGGCTGCTCAAGCATGAGGCTAGAGAAGGGGACGTGGAGGACTGAATGACAAAGGAGGCTTGGTGGGGGTGAAAACTGCTAGATGCCATGCAGGTGGCAGAGACAAGGGCTTGAGCAGCTCTGAGGCTGTCTACGGAGGCAGGGCTAGACTGAAGTGGAGACAGAAGCCAGAGCCGCAAACGGGGTGGATGCCAGGTGAGCATTAACAAACTTTATGAATACCCCCATCTCCACTGCATTGGAGTATTACCGTATTACCTGAAAATCATTAGTTAATTGACAGAAAGACTACTGAAGAAGGATCTGATTCTGTCTCAACTACTAGAAGTACAGATACTTCAGGAGTCATCAATATCTGGAATAAAAAGGTAAACTGAATAGTTGAATAGGATTCAAGTTACACAGACTTTTAGAAATGCATCCTTCTCACCATCCATGATCACGGTCATTTCTGGCATGAATACTCAAAACTTCTATCTTAAACAGAGGAATTACCTTATCAATATCCTCTTCTTCGTCTTCCTCTTCCTCCTCTTCTGAAAAGTCCAGCAGTTTCTTTGCTAGCAGTGGGTGCCACTGAAGACACTTTCGTTTTGGTCGTTTTCCAGCCCTTTCTCCTTCTGCTGAATGATCCTTATTTCTGTTACTGCCTTTCATTACTGTGACCTGTGGTAAGGAAAAAAAAAGGGAGAGAAACAGAGAGAAATCAAAGTAAATCTGATTAAAATTTGTTTATTTAGCTTCCTTAGCTTTAATTGGATTATAGTTTTAATGACTAAAGTATCTACCAGCTCAGGCATTTACTGGATTCAGTACGAATTCTAAGTACATAATCAAACATTCATTTTACTTGGCTAAATGGAGCTAATAAAATTTGCCTTTTATGAAATCTACTTCCTTCCACTCCATAACTTCAGAACTCAAAACCCAAATAGACCAGCAGGAGGATTACAAGTTACAGTCACCTGTTCGCATTTACTCAGGGTAGGGTTTCTTAAAGTGGTGCATCAGAAGAATCTGAAAAGACAGCGCCCAGAGATGAGGTGCTCCCAGAGGTAGCCCTCCATACATTCTCCAATGGCTCCTCTTTTATTACAACAATTTACGTGACTTTTGCACTCTACGCTATGATAAATCTGAGCTTGGAGCATTATTAAGTAAAATGAATACTTTGTAAAAATCAAATGTTTTAGATTTAAAATAAACCATTTCACAAGATGACACACCACTTTTAAAAACTAGCAGTGTGCAGCCTCCAAGGACCCAGCGCATGAAGTCACCGTAGGTCACTTAGCGAGATGAGCGCCCTCTGTACCCATCTGTGACATAAGTCACAAATACTTTTGCACCTCTCCATTACGTGGGCACCAAAATCCAGTAACAAAGTTTTTCTCCTGAGGCTTTTTGCTGTTTCTCTTCCCGAAAGGTGGCTGGCTGAAATAGCTAAGAGGTAGCCAGCCTATGGATGTGATAAAATCTTTCAGAAGCCCATAATTCTAAGTTACTTTTCGGTGACTTAACTTTTTCTCAATGATAAAAACAATACACATTTGTATTTTATAAAGGTGAAAATAGCACAAAATGAGGTTTGTATTCTCCATCACACCAGCCCCACAGCCCAGAGGTAAACTATACATGTCCATTTCTCATATGCATTCTCTCAGCTTTTTCCTAGTTTAATAGTTCTCATCCATTCATTTTAAGTAACAATATACAAATCATTGTACATACATACTCATGCAAACATTCAAATGATGTTATCGATTTAAATGGCTCACGCTGACAGTTATAAACATAAACACAGTTGCTGAAATCACAGAACAGTAGCCTTTTGGGTCAGTGTATTGCAAAGTGGTATCAATAAATTTGTTATGCTATGCTGCTAAAACTGGGATTTCATAAAGTTTCTAGATGCATCTAGTTCGGAAGCCTTTAAAACAATACGGCACAGGCAAATTTATCCTCTGTCCTTCACAGTTTATGGATTTTGAGTCATGCGTAGGCCTTCTTCATTTCAAAATTTTAAAAAATTACTAACAACTCCTTCTAGAACTTTCATGACTTCACTACAAAAAAGAATTTTAATATTTGATCAACCTGTAATTCAGGAGATAAGGATTCTGATAAAGGAGATATGGGTCTACTTTATCCTTTTTTTCCCAAATAACTAGCCAAATTCTGCCAACGCTCTTTATTAAATAATCCAGCTTTCTCCCACTCCTTTGAAATGCCACTTTTATCCTACACTAAATTACTATGTGTATAAATCTATTTCTGAATTCTCTTCTGTTAATAATCATGCCCCTCTAAACCTGTTTGCCTATCCTTTGACCAATTTAAAAATATCCTTAGGGACTATATCATTCTGTGCCTTTTTTAATATACAAATATACCAGTAAACATAGCCATTTAGAAATTTTAATTTGCATAGATCATGCTCATCTAAGTCAATACACCTTGACTGTTCCCATTTTGTAATAACCATTGAATATTCCAAAATAAAAGTGTATTGCAATATACTCAATCATTTCATTATTGATAAATATTCAGATTATTTGTGCTGCAGTAAAATCTTCATTTTAATAAAAAAAATTTAAATCTTCATTTTGATAAAAATCCTCACCAATTTATTAAATGCTATGACTAGTCAAAGGAAGGAGGGAGAGCAAAGAAAAACATGTTCCCATGGTCTTTTTAGCAAGAACCTTCGGCTGAATATCTGAAATAATTATATGATTCGTGTGGCTGCCTCAAAAGTATAAAAAGTTACTGAAAACTCTATATGGAATTAGTTATCTGGTATGCTCTTAATAAAGGAACAAAGATTTCTTGTGAACTGATAGATCATTTAACAATTCTCATTCTATCTACAAATAAAACTTGGCACAAGCAACCCAATTTCCAAAAATACCAATGCTATACAGAGAAGAGGAAATGGTTATTTTTGTGGCTTATTAATCACTTCAGGATGAGCTGCATGAGTGGCAATTAAACCCATATGGGGGTCCCAATATTTTATGAGATAAAACATTTTTTATAGCCTTTTCTTTTCCACTTAAAAAAAGTCCCTTTGACATTTCTTATTAAGGCTGATTTAGTGCTTATGAACTCCTTT
This sequence comes from Leptonychotes weddellii, assembly GCF_054177405.1. Taxonomy (NCBI): domain Eukaryota; kingdom Metazoa; phylum Chordata; class Mammalia; order Carnivora; family Phocidae; genus Leptonychotes; species Leptonychotes weddellii. The sequence goes on from NC_138369.1 coordinate 144,444,066, forward strand.
AATTTTTGTCTGGGAAACTTTATCTTTCCTTCAGTTCTTGCCAGGTAGGTTATTCTTGGTTCTAGGTTTTTTCCTTTCAACCTTTGAATCTATCATGCCACTCCCTTTCTGGCCTGCAAACTATTCTGCTAAAAAATCAGCTGATGGTCTTATAGGGGTACCCTCCTATGTAACTAGTTACTTTTCTTTTGCTGCTTTTAAGATACTCTTTATCTTTAATTTTTGACATTTTAATTATGATGTGTGGACCTCTTTGAATGCATCTGGTCTGGGGCTCTCTGTGATTCCTAGACCTAGGTATCTGTTTCCTTCTCCAGGTTGGTGAAGTTTGCAGCTATTATTTCTTCAAATAAGTTTTCTGGCTCTTTCTTTCTCTCTTCTCCTCTGGGACCCCTATAAGGGGAATGTTAGTATGCCTGATATTGTCCCAAAGGTCCCTTAAACCATCCTTATTTTTTTAAATTCTTTTTTCTTTTTGCTGTTCAGCTGGGGTGATTTCCACTAACCTGTCTTTCAGATCACTGATCCGTTCTTCTGCATCATCTAATCTGCTATTGATTCCCTCCAATGTATTTTTTAATTCAGTTATTGTATTCAGCTCTGATTGGTTCTTTTTTATATTTTCTTTCTCTTTGTTGAAGTTCTCACTGGGTTCACTCACTCTTCTCCCAAGTTTGGTGAACATCTTTATGACTATTATTTTGAACTATTATTTACCAGGCACACTGCTTATCTCTGTTTCATTTAGTTCTCTTTCTGAGGTTTTGTATTTCATTCAGAGCATATACATTTGCCTGACTTCCTGTGTTTGTTTGTATGTATTGGTAGGTCAGCTAAGTCTCCTGGTCTTAAAGGAGTGGCCGTATATAGAAAGTTTCCTGTGGGGCCCAGAAGCACAATACCCCCTGGTCACCAGGACCAAGTGTTCCAGGGGTGTCCCCTGAGTGGGCTGTGTATACCCTCCTGTAGTGGCTAGGCTGTGATAGCTGCACGTGCACTGGCAGAAGGGGCTGGCCCCCAGCCTGGCTGGCCGCAATGCCCTGCCGTGACTACTGTGGTAGCACTAGTGGGTGGGCCTGGACCCCAGTACAGCTGGCGAGAAACCTGGCCACAGCTGTGTCAGTGGGCAGGGCCAGCCCCTCGTGTGGCTGGCTGTGAGGCCTGGCCAAGACTGCTGCAGTCACGCCGGTGGGTGGGACTGCCTGTCTCCCTTCATGGGGGGGGGGGGGTTTGATCCATGCCGAGGCTGTACACTGGGTGCAGCAGGGCAGGGGATAGGACACAGTCAGAGGTCTCTGTCAAGGCCTTTTGCTGAGTGCAGTGAGGTAGATCCACTGGAGGGGTGGACGGTGCTAGTCCTGGACAAGGTTTCTTGCTGGGACAGGAGCTGCCTGGGGGTGAGGGGAGAATGGGAGCCACTTTGCAGGGTTGCCAGTCCCAGCCAAGGCTTCTCAGCAGGGCAGGAGCTGCTTTGGAGGGATGCCTGCTGGGGTGAGTCTGCAGAGGAATGCAGGGGGCTAGGGGGTGAATAGTGCTAGCAAGGTAAGATGGAGAATATCAGAAATGGCTCCCACAAGCGACAGAGCAGCTAGGTAGAAGGAAAGAAAAATGGCACCCTCCAGTGCTTCCATTCCTGGTGAAATTTCCTATGGATCCCCACCGCTCTGGCACACACCCTAAAAGTAGTCAACAAATATCCTTCAGGGATGGCCCTGGTACTTTCCAAACCACTGCCTCTCTGCTGGGTCTTGGAGCAAGTGAGTTTGTGCATGAGCTCTTTAACAGGAGAGTCCCAGTTTTCTATAGCCCTCCCCTCACCTATTGTTAAGCCCCACTGACTTTCAAAGCCAGATGTTATAAGGGCTTATCTTCCTAGGGCAGGTGCCCAGGGTGGGTGGCTGCCCAGGGTGGGGATGGATCTCCTCGCCCCTCAGGGAGAACCTCTGTGTTGGTGCATCTCTACTGTGTCCCTGCCCCGCCTCTCCTTCTCAGTTTGGACATTTCCTTTTTATCTGTAGTTGTGGAAGAGCTGCTAGTCTTCAGGTAAAGTCTTCAGAGAGAGATGTTCCATATACAGCTGTACTTTGGGTGTGTCGTGGGAGGAGGTCAGCTCAGAAGCATCCTATTCCATCCATGTGATCCTATCCTTGTTTAGGTAATGCGTTTTTTAAATAGCAAAAGAAATCAACGGAAAACTATAAGCGGCTATATCAACTGGAGAGGTCAAAGTGATTGCCAGTGCCTGGAGAAAAATATATCTTTTAGTCTCAAGGATTTTGATCATGCTATTTAAGTATGTGTGAATGTGTTTAAGTATATGTGCCTTTGTGCATGTGTTTAAAATTTTAATATTCAAAGAGAAAACAGAATATCAAGAATAAAATTAATGAATGGTATATGTATGTGGCTTTGGGGTTCAGAATAATCACATTCACATGTGATTTCTTTCCAGTGTAGCTGACATGCCATTACAGATACTGTATGTCTTTGCTGATAATCCCCAAATTAATCTCTCCTTCCCCAGAAATCCACTAGACTTTGTATTGCTAATGACACCATATTCTCCCTTAAATTACAATTATTTGGGTACATTCTACCTCCCTTACTAAGCCTTTTCTTTATAATCCAAGACTGTTTACCTTTATACGCTCAGAAGCATCCTTGCTCACCAGAAGAACATCAAGATCGGTTAGTTGTGAGGGTTGTTACAAGCAACCATATGAACCAGCCCCCTCGCGCTAAATAATGGTGATGTTTTTATACACTCGAATGGCTTCAAAATGAACCCCCGTCTCTCTCATTTCCCTGAATTCAGATATTCTTTCCTGAGTGGGAAACAAAGGGGGGGCTGAAAACTATGTGCAACTGTGACACACAGGCCAAGGTGGCATGTGGTGCGTGAGAACCATCGGGCCCCCTGAGCTGTTGAAGAAATAAGACCAACATCCCCAGCACTGTACTTAGAACAAATTAAGAGTGAAAGAAATATTTTTAGCATAAATTAAAGATGAAAAAGTGCACAAGTGAATTGGACATAATATATTTTGGACAGGAAAAGTATAACTGATGTATTGACTACGAAAAACCTCAAACTATAAACTGATACTTTAATAATTTATAGTTATCTAATTACTTTTTAATTCCTTACAGGTCAGTTTTCAAACTGTTGAAAGAAAGCAAGAATCAGGGGAAACGATGCTCCTAATTATCACTCAGAAGTAATGAGAAAACCAGAAAGAATGAAAGAAAAGATGAAGAAAAAGACGAAGCAAAGAAGGCAGACTTTTTGAGACTTAAGCCTATGACTCCTCTTATTTCAACAATAAGGAGGAGGGAAGACTGTTAAGTTTTGATAGTCACAGAGGCCTACACTTGTGATTATTTTGCCACTAAAAGCCCCATATATTATAAAGTTTGGCTTCTTGTCCTTGACCAAGAGCAAATTAAGCTAACAATCTATACGAAATAAATGAAACAACTGGCAGACTTTATTCAAAAGGGGTCATCCATTCTGCACTGCAACTCCAGAAAAACTGAAATCAGGTTATTTACCTGTCAGTGGACTCTACTTGAAAGACTCAATATCATCAAATTATGCCGCTGAGATTGTCAAACAATAGAAGCTGAAGGTCCCTATCCAAAATACTGAACATGTATTTATCTTGTAACAACAAACCAATCCATGTGGGCCTTTCCTATGCCAGGATTAGTGACTCTAATTAGATAATCATTGTTCTGAACTAAATACAAGTCAACTTGGTGATAAATTGGAAAAAACTTCATTTAACTGTATTCTTCGAAAGTAAGCCCATTCATGAAGACTTTATTGAGGTCAAACTTCATGAGAAGTTTCAAGAAGAAATATCACAGCAGAAACAGTACAAACCGAACACCACTTAAAATTATGCAGCCTGGCAGGCCTCATTTAGAATCCCTCGTCCACCGCTAACTACTCCTTGTAAAGTTATTAATCTTGATGATCTTTCCTCCTATGTTAAAACAGTAACAGCTCTACGTTGAGAACACTTTATACATATAATACCCAGCATAGAATCTGGTGCCCAGAAAGTTCTCATTCCGTGTTGGTAAATCCTCCCTTTTCCCACGAGCTTTTTAGAGGGAGTATGGGTTTTAACTGGTAGCATCTGTTGCTTAAACTCAGCCGAAGATGCTGTTCAAAAGAGAACACATGTCTCCCATTTAACCACGGTCCATGTGCTTCCCAGACGATAGAATCCCCAGACTCAGAAACTGAAAAAGAAAGATGGAAAGTTTCCTTTCCTTTGTCTGAATGATATACAGTAGGAAACAGTTCCTTGGCACCGTCATAAATTTTGTGAATAAGATCCTCTCAGTCTTTCTATCATGTCTTACAACGTTGGCAATCAGTACACTTCAGTCTTTAAAACACTGTGTGAATTTAATGCTGCCACAGGGGTATTTTAAGCTGTTTCCTAAATGTCCAATAAAATCCCATCCAAATCATATTAATGGAACTTCAGGCCCAGTGAGACAGGGGAAGGTAATAGAGGCCCATGAAATCTCACTGTTAGACACATTCGAACCACAAGGAAGGCCTCTCCTGGTCCCACTAAGACTGCAACACTTTACCATTTTCTCAAGTCTACAGAGAAGAGGAAAAACCACCCAAAGAAACCGTGACAAAGCGGTAGCTCTAGAGTTCCACACAAATTAGACTGACCTGCTTAAAATCTTCCTTCCAGGGAGTCCTGCTGCTTTCAAGACACACCTTGCTTCTATCTTCCCACAGGGGTTCTGCTGACAGAGCAACTGGCAAATACCCCGGCTCTGAAGCCTTGCCACCTAACATTTTCCCATATTCCGTAGAAGTTCTCATCCTCCAAGGGCCAGGTCACATATGCCTTCCTCTCTAAAGCTTTCTATAGAAACCTTAAATAAAAATTCATCACTTTGTGCTCTTTGACCCTTCTTGATCTTATTAGGTCAAGCACTATCAGTGTTTTACAATAAGTTTTATCTATGCGAACCCCTCCTCCCCTGAAAACAAACAAACAAAAACAAAAACAAAAACAAAAAAAACCCAGGCTGCAAATGTCTAGAGGGAAGATGCCATGGTTTCTTCCTTTTCTGTCCCAGGGGGTAGCCCTGAGCCTTGTACACGGCAGGTCTTGTCACTTCCTCACCTATGTCCTTGATATTCATTATCTCATTTGATCCTCATAAGAACCCTCTGAGGCAGGTGCTACTATAAATCCCAGTTGAAGAAGCTGAGGGTTAAGTAACTTGCCTAGGGTCACATAGTGAGCAGCGGAAAAGCTTGCACTAGAACCGGGAGGCCTAACTCAAGAGTCCAAAGGCTTACGGAGGAAAGAGGGATCTAAGGTAAATCCTTTGGGCATGCCCATTAGCTGTTTGTTCTATGGGCCATGGAAATACCAAAAGGGAGCACTGAGGGGCTGGAAAGTGAACACTGTCAGGGTTCACAGCAGAAAAGCAAGTGCATATCGCGGATCCGGGTGACAAATTAGATTAACTCTAAAATTCTTTGAAGATAAAAGCCTTACATGTGCTAATCTTTATTATTTATTGTAATTCTGATGATAATTCTAAACTGTAGACAGATTAAATGAAAAACATCTCACTCAGTAAAGTAATACTCTCCCTTCTAGAAGCAATTCACTCTATTCATGCAAAGAGTGTCTTTAAATGCACTCTATTGAAAAGCAGTAGCTCTTCAGGTTGAAATTTTAACTCTGTCAAGATGTTATCTATATGTTCTTCATGAATACTAATAAGGCAGCCACTATTCAAAGAAGGGCTTAGCTGTACTGGTAGTTCTGGTCCCTGTGCCCTTACCTCATGAAGGAATATGTATTTTAAGATCTCAAATACTTAAGCTCCCTGACATTTAATCTTAGGAGAGCTTAATTTAACATGGTTCTCAAAATGCATGCTGCTCTAGGCTACAGAGAGAGACAATAGCTATCTTGAAAGAGATAAAGCACCAAGACAAGGGGTGGCGTAGGGAGAAAAAGCTATTTACATACAGAATTCAGTAACAGGCTAGGACATGTTCTCCACCATGTCCCTCAAAAAGCCCACCTCTCTGTTTTCCTATAATTTTATGTTGATGTTTACATTCTTAATCAGAAAGTCACCAAATTCCTATTTTTCAACAGGCTTAGCATAACGAATTCGCCTTCTTTTAGTTTCTAAATTAACAAAGTTTGTTTTTTTTTTAAATATGTACTTATTACATGGTTAGGACATAATTATCACATTGACAAAAACCTAAAGCACAAGAGGACAAGCTCATGGGAGTCTCTTCCTCAGTTATTCTCAGTGCAGCTGACCACGTATTTATTGATCCCCTGGTGAGCTATGCATCGTGAGAGTTACGTGTGCATGCAGGCTTACCTCCCATTCAGCTCACCACCCGCCTCTGCTCCCCGGCCAGCAGGTATCTGTCCTGTCTGCCACAGCCCTGTGCTTGTGCTTCTGCCCTCCCAGGCCTGCACACTGTACCCTACACCCCCACTCTCACTTCTCTACAAGCCTCTCTGAACTCCCATTCCTAAAAAGCTTCCTTTACTTGCTCCAGCTCATATCTCTTTCCTTCCAAAGCACCTTTTTCATCACTCACGTTTAATGGCTGTGCCATATTTTTTGACACTTGACTGTACAACAATTAACATTTTTCTGTACAATGTACACATAATAATTTCATGTGAATTCTTCCCACAAAGACCCTTGAAGGTAATGAACATGCCAGATGCTTTTTTCTGGATCCGTCAGAGCAAACGTCCCCGTGCTAGACAGGGAGTAGATGCTCAGAGAATACGTGAAGAAGCAAAGACAGAAACAATACTTTCATGCTTCCTAATTATCCTTGTCTTTATGCTGTTTTGCTAAAAGGCAGGAGAGATATAAGACGTGAAAAGGAAATAGGCAGAGAAGGAAAAATAAGAACATAGGAAAGGTTGTTCAGAAGGGAAAGGGAGAGAACAGAAACAGGCAAATTGACAAGGAGATGTAATAGATGTAACGAAATCAAAGTCACCACCAAACAGCCGTCCATACTAGTCCGAACACATGTTCTAATAGCTTTATTCCCATTTCTGGCTAGTTGTCAATGACTCTCATGACTCTCTCAAAACAGCAGGTCCTAGTACCTTCAGCTCACCACTCTCTGCACTAAACCCCAACTCTGAACTCGTCCAACCATGTTTCTTCTCTAGGTCTGCCCCAGGGTGCTGGCTGCTCCCCGGGTTTGACGCTACCACACACACTTTCCAATCTCAGATTGATCTTCAGGCTCATCAGCAATCCTTTCTCACTTGTCTTATCCAGTCTTACCCAACCCACAGTTCCCATTACGAATTCTCAGGTTCTCCTCAACCCCTACTGATGATGAGTGAAGATAAGAGTAATAATGAGATATATATGCATATGTAAAATGCTTCCATAAATATAATGCTTCTGTACATATTGCTTCCTTTGGGCCAGAAACTAAGACCTTCATATTTATTAATTAACTCACAACAAGCCTAAGAGGTAGGTACTATTATTATCTCCTCTTTACAGATGAGAAAACTGAAGCCCATATAACATAGAGTTTGCTTCTTTTAGTTTACAAATTAACAAAGGTTTTTTATTCTACACATTTGTCACATGGGTAGGACACAGCTATCACACTGGCAAGACACTGAATCACAAGAGGACAAACTCATGGAGTCTCCTCGTTTGCTGTTACTGCAGTTGAACATGTATTTACTGGTCACCCAATGAGCTAGGCACTGTGTTTGTAAACTATATGATGTGCAAGATCACACTGCTAGCACATAACTGATACAGCCGGTACTTGAACTCAGGAGGTCTGGCTTCAGAGTCTTGTTCTTGACCACTATACGATACTGCCTTCACTTAGAATAAACAGAGTTTATTGAATGTTTGCTACATGCTAAACGCTTCACAGGAATTAACTTCTTTAATCCTTAATACAACTCTTAGAGAAAGGTCCTCTAATGGTCACCTTTTATACATGAAGAAATTAAGAAGGACAAAGCTTCAGCCACATGCTTGAGCCACTCTGCCAGTATGTGAAGGAGGAGCCAGGATTCAAACCCGGGACTTCTGCCCCCAGAGCTTTCCATCACTTCTCCATACTGTCCTCTCCACCGCAACTCTAGCCATTCTAAGAAAATGACGCTGCCTACTGGTTGACAGGAGGGTCTTCTTCATATGTGTGAATTCTCCCAAAGCTCCACACTCTCCCAATTGCTTACCAATTCCAAAATTTGTTTCTTTCTTCTTCTATCTTGTCTCCAAGGCAGAGGTTCAAGGTCAACTCCTTTCACTCTCATTATGTGCTTTTTAATCTCCTATCCTATTACCCTGGGCCACTAGTGTTTCAGTTTCTTTCTCTGATGAACTACCGATACACTATTCCTTCTAGTTAATACCTTCTCCTTCAGTCTATACACAATTTCAAGGCTAAAGCCCTCTTTGAGTCCCCCTTCCCCCTTTAGCTAGTCCTCTTTTTTTGTACCAGCTGGCCTCCAGCCACCAAGCCAGCAAGACTGCCTAACCCCAAGCCACGCCACTAGCAGTCAAGAACTGGCCTGCCTGTACTAACATTGTTCATGGGCTCTACTTTGCACTTTACTTCTGACTGGGTTCCTAATCTTCTTGGTTCCAAACCTCAACTCATTTCAGCTGTGCCACAGCCTCTGGCTTCTCTACCTCACTCTTATTCACACTCACATTTTTGATTTTGAGCCTCTCAGAGAAAATACCTTGTCTGGGCCAGGCCTCTGCCTCCGCCATATACCCGAGAAGTATGCCAGAGCCCGGCACAGAGAACTGGACATTCCTTCCCCTTCACGTAAATATATAGAAAGTGTACACATCTCTCTTTTTCTTTACCATAAGTACAAATCTTTGCAATGGCTTCTTGCCCAGCTATCTAACCTCTCACCAAGTTCTGCCCCTTCTGCCTCGTGTATGTGGTGCACTCCTCTCCATCCCCACCACACTGATTGAGCAGTCTGGCCTTCTTGACCATAGCTATGCTGACTTCAATCATCAAAATCACCAATGTCTGCTCTTCCTGTCTTGGTCCCTGCTTGCTTTTATGGCTTGGGTTTCCCTGCTCTGTTATCACTTTAAAAGCTCTGCCCACAGGGAGGCACATGCCATCACCTAGAATTTCCCATGGACTCTCACCTCTTAGCATATGCTCTACTGTCTCCTCACAGCAGGCCTCAATCCTGCTTCAGAACTTAGCTTGGATCTCACCTCAGGCTTCTATTGGCCCTGTCTAGTCTGAGAGGGGTGCTCCCTAGGGGTCCCAACCGCACTCTATATACTCGATAAGCCACAAGGAAGTGGCCTGACTCTAACAGAGAATAAAGGCTGCATAATGCTCATCATGGCATCTCAGGATCTGACACAGAGCCTGGCACGTTGTGAGTGAATACTTGTTCAATGAGCGAGCTCCGGGTCTATTCCCTGCAGCCCATTTCTATCACTCTGTCCCCTTTCCTCACGGCCACGGTTTCTTTTCTGCTTCATCCTCACCGTGCCCTGTTCTTCGTCCTGTTCTGTGACCCTTCATCCCAGAAATACCCAGCACCCACTCAACTAGCATACGCAAACTGCCAAACCACAACACCTGGCAGTTTTACCTGTTCAGAAATAGTCAAAATGACTCAGTGAATAATTGTGACCTCATGAGAGAAATAATTATCCATTCCCTGTTCTCTTTTTTTTTTTTTAAAGATTTTATTTATTTATTTGAGAGAGAGAATGAGATAGAGAGAGCATGAGAGGGGGGAAGGTCAGAGGGAGAAGCAGACTCCCTGCTGAGCAGGGAGCCCGATGCGGGACTTGATCCTGGGACTCCAGGATCATGACCTGAGCCGAAGGCAGTTGCTTAACCAACTGAGCCACCCAGGCGCCCCATTCCCTGTTCTCTTGTATCCATCACCCAACACTGAGTATTTAATCTCCTGTGCACCAGTTTACACACAGCCTTTTAGATTTTAAGAATGACCACATGTATTCTTAAAAAGTAAATGTATTGGGCGCCTGAGTGGCTCAGTTGGTTAAGCGACTGCCTTCAGCTCAGGTCATGATCCCAGGGTCCTGGGATCGAGTCCCGCATGGGGCTCCCTGCTCTGCGGGGAGCCTGCTTCTCCCTCTCCCACTGTCCCTGCTTGTGTTCCCTCTCTTGCTGTGTCTCTGTCAAATAAATAAATAAATAAATCTTTAAAAAAAAAAAAAGTAAATGTATTATACTTCATCGAAAATGATCAAAGTTCAAGAAACTCATTTTTTTGTTTATATGACATAGTTTTTATTTTAAAATAATAAAAGGTCTTGATGTCCTCCCCACCATCCTGATCTCTAATTATAACTTTAAGAAAAAAAAAAAGACAAAACCCAGAAACAGTAGTTCAGTTAAAAATAAAAAATATCAACAATCTGTGATATCTCTACTTGAAATCTTTTTCCTAAGCTACTGTTCTTTACTCTAAAAAGATGGTAAATAATTTAAGTTACAGTTAAATTTATTTTAATTAATAAGACAAAACCTGTTTTGATGGTTATTAAAACAAAAATCTTAGTTTTTCCCAAAGCAAAAAAGAACTGATATATCTTATTCTAGTAGTCATAGTATTTACTAAAATAGCTTATCCTAGCTCCTGCAATGCCTACCTGCTTTTACACTTTGACACGCTAGAACTGAGTTAACTCATTATTTACTAGGTTACACATTACAGGAGGTAGGATGTCACTTATCTTTAAATTCCCAAATACTCAGAATAGTGCCTTGAGAATAATATGTATTTAATAAACATTACTTAAAATGTGTGAATTTAATGATTTTATATCAAACTGCACATTTGCTAAGGAAATTAATTAGAATGCACAGGGAGCTTTGATACATTTATATTTTCTGCTTAGAGTTAAGAAGAAAACCGTCTGTTTCATACTTGCTTCACCACTTGGTGAAATTTCTTCTTAAATATATTCCGATTTTCTGACTTAATATATATATGATACAAAAATTCTTATTTGCTAATTCAAAGTCATAACAGTGCCTTGTTCAGAACATTTACCATTCCCTTTCTATTCCTCTCAGGTGGTATATTCCTTTAAAGTGTTTGGGCTGAATGTGCTCTAACCTCAGTGACAAGTACTGAAAGCTTGTTTTTATTTTAAAAATGTATTAAATTTATAGCATTTGTTTTTAAAAGTTCTCCATATCATAAAATTAAAACACACACAAAAAGTTCCTATTTGTGTATCGTTTGCCTTTTTCCCTTTTTTAAAAACCACCAAAGTAAGAGACATTTTAGTATCCTCCTTCCTTCTGTTTTTCTCTCATTCACAGTGTGAGAATGGGCATTACCCACAAGATACACATTTACTGAGTCATCTTCGAGTATTTTTTTACAGTCTAATTTACATAAATCTCCCTCTGCTGGCCAAATTTTTACCTTCTAGCATCCTATTTAAATACAAAGGTAATGCTTTATAGTATAAACAAAAGCTCCTCTATAAAGGATTAAGAACTATATAAGCCTGGAAAATTACTTAAAAATCTCTTCTGTATCATTAAGCTATGGTGTTAGCTGATTTTAGAGAGAAGTAATCATCCAAGTATTGACTTAAACCCAGGAATTTTTATATTTAGTATCTTTTTTCCCCTAAGTAAGATTCTTAATTCTACTAAGACCATTTCTCATTAATTTAGTTCCTTTCTTTTTATTTTTTAATTTAAATTGGTTTTTTTTTTAAGATTTTATTTATTCATTTGAGACACAGAGATAGAGAGAGAGAGAAAGAGAGAGAGCCTGAGCAGGGAGAGAGGCAGATGGAGAAGGAAAAGCAGGCTCCCCACTGAGCAGGGAGCCCGATGTGGGGCTTGATCCCAGGACCCTGTACACTTAACCATCTGAGCCACCCGCTCAGCGCCCCTGTATTTGTTTTTTAAAGTAAACTCTACCTCCAACGTGGGGATTGAACTCACCACCCCAAGATCAGTCCATGCTCTACGGACTGAGGAGCCAGGGGCTATCTGTTTTTTGTTTTTGTTTTTTTTTTAGAGATGGCAGTGATTTTACTGACACATCTACGACATTCTGTCTTAGATTTTTATAATAAAGCACTTCCTAACATGGAATTTGAGTACATCTCATTAATAAGTTCTACACATTTTCCAGTAAGAAAAATTGGTAGTTATTAAAACCTCCTGGGCTCCTTTAAATGCTACCTCCGATTATGTGTCACTTTATAACTCACAAAGCCTTTACTGCATACATTTATTTAATATTATATAATCCTAAGAAGTGAGTATAATTATGCCCATTTTACAGCTGAGTGAGAGAAGCCTCAGAGGTATTTACATAATCTTCCCAGTGCCAGTAAGGGGTAAACCAAGGACAAGCCAGTAAGGGGTAAACCAAGGACAAGCCTAAAGGCTCTGAACTTTAATCCCAAAATACAACTATTTTTCTTCCCCATCTAACTGTATCACTGATTTTAGATTTTAATCAATACCTTTATATGGAAGGAAAGGTAATTCCATTTACAAGGCTTTTTAGCATTCAACTAGCCTCTCAGTATTTACTTTAGCTCGAGAATTCCCAAATTCCATTCATACTTCAAAACAGTCCTTCATATGGATTTAGCCACACTAAATATATTGTGGGAGGGGGAGAATCAGGGAACAAGAAAGCAAGTGTATCTGTGACTCAGTGTACTCTTCTTCACTTTGCATTTTGCAAATATTGATGTTACGGCTCCTAAAGTACTCTCAGAAGTCTTTATGACTGACAGGGCTTGAGTGCTGTGTCTTTCAAAACAAATATGCTTTATTGATGGAGAGCACATGCATCTCCATCAAATTATTCTGCAAGACAGGGTGGAACAAACAACATGATTTCTCAACTAACTTCAGCATTCTGAAATGAACACAATAGGCAGGTTATAGTTTTGTGGGTATTATGCCATTTCCATAAGGAACACATGTAAAGGAAGGGCACTACAAATCTGCCATCTAATCCCAGAGCAGGACACAACTTGCCATGTTGGTTGTACAGATTTTTAAGCACAAGCAGGAATTCAGGACATATTAACAACAACAACAAAAAAGTCCTCTGGATTTTTAAAAATATGTAATAATATTGCATTCGAGAATAAAAGTTTGAGCAAGAATTTGAAAAAGAACCAACTGGAATAAGTAAAATATGCTTTAACACTGATTTTAGAAAATAAATAAATAAAACCTGTCATTGTCTGATGCGTATTAAAAATCACAATCTAACAGCAAATGTCAGACACATTATTTATATCCCATTATAGCATTTCTCAAACTGGAAGGTAAGGCTCATTGAGGAGTCAAAAAAATTGTTTGCTGAGCTGTCCCAGCTGTCGGGATTTGACGACTACCAAAATCAGTACTTGAGAGGTGGGCAAATTCCTCCTACAGCTCTTATAGAGCTGCTCTAGGGAGACCTACTGATACCAAGTCAACCTTTTAAGGCCTATTAATGGACTAGTATTAAGAGAGAGGACACTGATTATGAAAGATGAGTTGGGCCAATAAAGGACTTATTGGTGAGATAAGATCTATATAATAATGAAACAATTTGGGAACTAGACAGCATGTAATAGAGTGTAACAAATGTGGTCCAAAACATTAGGGAATAGATAGTATATAGTATATAATAATAAGAGAGTCTCAGCACCCGGGATTCTCGGCAATTATAAAAGCCATTGGAGAATTCAGGCAATTCTCTTATTTCATTTTGCTGACCCCAATTTGTCCCACTGTTCACTTTAAACTAACAGCTCGACTTACCCCTATCACCGAGGACACGCCAGGGGTGAACTCCATGTTCTGGGAGCTTCCTGTCCCTGCACTTGGTCAGCTCTGACCTGGCTTCTCTTACTCTGGGCATCAGCAAAAATGGCCCTTTGAAAGCTCCTGAAAAAAACTAGTCAGACCCTTGCTATGTTGTTATTTAAGACTAGGGTAGGGTCTCAACTGTCCACGGGATGAGACAGATGGAAGGAAGTCAGGTGGCACTCTATGAGAAAGTGATGTTATGGGAGAAGAGAACTGGAATTGGCGCTGGTATTGATAAAGAAACTGATCAAGGATGAGCTGAGAAAGGTGAGGTGTAAAATGTTCAAGCTTCTCAGACTGGTTTTTTTTTCCCCTTGCTTGCAGAGTTTTCACAAAGAGAGAGGCAGGGAACTATGAGACCAATAATAATAACAGATTGGTTGTCAGGATGCCCAGCATCTAGTCCTGGTTTTCACCTTGCAAAAAGAGAACCATCTCACACCAGGCCTGTTTAAGGACAAAATTAGCAATTGACGAAGTAGAAAAACTGTGGAAGGCCTTTAGCATCAGAAGGTTGGCCTAGATGACCTTGAAGGCCCATTATGCTACCGTCTGCTGATTTTACCTTGGTATCTCCAGCTGGGACCAGCCTGTAGTGCAGAGCCCTCCTCCCCCCTCCCCTACATAGGTCTTCACTCCCCCTTCTCACTTCCTACCAGGAGGATAAAGACACAATCAATTAGCTTTCACAGCCCTCATACAGCCTTTACCCTGGTGACAGTTTCTTACCAGTATGGTGGGTTTTTAAAAAGTTTGCAACAGCTGTTTTATATATTGTTCCCATATTGTGTTTCTCACAGTTTATGCTAACTCCCTTCCACCATTCCTTAACACTGGATTCTGTACTTTAGAAACTGGATACAATTTGAATTTTGTATATCTTCACTATGTTCTTTTTAACTACTAATACTTTAAACACTTTCTATGTGCTTTCTTAGAATTCTGTACTAAGAAAAAAATAACTTTTCTAACATTGCAGTAAGACTCTCCCAACATCTTTTTAGAAAGTGTTTGGGATAGCAATTTTTTTTCCCCCTTACAAGAAAAAGTCAATTTCTAATAGCTTCAAATCAAGGCCATGAAGGCCTCTGGTCATTTCTCTACTTTATAAATAATTCAGTGTGTTTTTTATTACGGAGGAGTTGAGCTTTCATAGAGTAGGAGATTCAGATCACTAACAGGTTGGTTAGGATCAAACCACCTTAGCCCTACTTTTCCATTTATTAGGAATCACACATGCCACATCTGGAGGAAAACTGCCTATGACACCAAAAAACTTGAGCACTACAATATGCAGCTCAGACAGGTAATAAATGTGGCCGAATCTGGGTCTTTAAATCCTGGCCGCTTTACATCAATCCAAACCATTCATGTGCCAAGAGGGGATTGAGCCGGAACACTGAAGAGCTCCTTCATGATGGAAAGATGAATGGGGAATTGCAAGTGAGGACCTGAACAGCAGACAAAGGGCTCTGTCCTTGACAAATGAAAGTGCTAAATTATTCACCGAGCCAAGTCCAGGCAACTACTGTCACTGTTCTTTCAACGCCTATCTTCCGGAACAGTTCGAAAAACTTTCGACCTCAAAATTACCACAGGTTTATAGTATTAGAAATCATCATCATAATATACTTAGGATTTACAAAGTCAGCAAGAAGGTTATTTAAAGAAACAATAATAAACACTTCCTTTTCAGAAAACTACTTTCAATTCAGTAAAGTACATTTTTAGTGTAAATAAGGAAAGACATGTAGTTTAAAAATGAAAATAGAATTTTCACGTAGAACAAAGCGCAGAGAATAGTGCTGAGATGTTTTTTATGTTTTGATTTCTGGACCTAAGGCCATCTTCTGACTACAATAATTAATTACTTCCTTTTTAAAAAAGATTTTATTTATTTGAGAGAGTGAGAGAGAGAGAGAGAGCACAAGCCAGGGGGAGGGGCAGAGGGAGAGGGAGAAGCAGACTCCGCTCCCCCCCAACCCCTCCCCACCGCGCTGAGCAGGGAGCCCGATGCGGGACTCGATCCCAGGACCCTGGGATCATGACCTGAGCTGAAGGCAGACGCTTAACCGACTGAACCACCCAGGCGCGCCTACAGTCATTAATTCATTTAATCCTCAAAATGACTCTGTGAAGTAGGAACCATAATTACCCACATTTTATAGATAAGGGAACTGAGGCTCAGAGGGGAACTTGCCGGCAGTAACACACCTCGGAAACTAGTATGGGGGACACCAGGATTCAAATTCAAGTGGCCCAGCTGCCATACTACCGTGCTGTCCAAGGCTTCCTGTCTACATGCAGGTGGCTCTGGAAGCATGTGGGAAAACAGTAAACTCTGCGACTGCTGCAATACTTTTTAAAAAATGGGATTAAACTAAAAAGGTTCCTGCGAAGTCCTCTGAAGACCAAGGGGCTCAGAGGTAAAATACATGATGATTACCTTTGTCAGCTTAAACCTGTGATTCTCTTTTTCAAGTGTCATGGACCATGCATTGCTAGAGTGACTCAGTAGGGTTTCACTTCTTTTTAATTAGCATTATGAGCCTGAACTACAATTAAATCATTGTGCAGGCAGTTTATAAGGGTCACCATATTATGTACTCTTGAGTTCATTCAATGACCTCTATGGAACAAATAAATATTAACAAATGGGAATCCAGATACATATTTTGTTGGGTGTTTTTTTCCCCTGCTCTGCGGCTGATTAGTATTTTGCAACTAAGATTTGCTTTATTTAGTATTCCCCAAATAATATCCTGGAGTCCGTTATGCCAACTTTCAAAACTTCTGAAATTCATTTAAGAGGTATCACTGCTACCAAACAGCTCCATGGAACCCTAAATCCTAATTTCTCCTCTACTGCTTCAAATCCTCTGTATGGAGTGGGATATAAAGCAAAGTGTGTTGCGGGTGGGGAGGAATGTGCAACAGCTTTAACTACTTCCTTCATAAACGTAACAGGATCTGAGCCACTATCAGGAGCTAGCTTCTGGAATTCTGTAACTATAGTACCTGTTCGGGATGCTCTCTAAACATCCTGTAGTCAGAAACTACCGGCCTAGTACCGATCACCAAAAAGATGATATTCTTCCGAATTCGTTAAAAAAGGGGGGGGGGGGGAGCATGACCAGTTATTTTTATATTAAAATTGGACTCTACTACTCCTATAACAGAGGGAAGCAAACCAGAAGGCTTCTCGTGGTTATTTCTAGATACTGGATTCTATGAGATAGAAATTTGGGCTCACTAATGGAACTACACAATGTTAGACTGGAAGGGACCTTAGAAATCAGAGTCCAATCCCATCTAATTTAAAGATCTATAAAATTAAGTCCACAAGAGGCTAAGTTTAAAACTAAATGTTCTTACTCTCTGAGTTGGTATAAAGTTTGGGTACCTTTTGAGCAAATAATTGTTGTTTTGTTACTTGTTTTTTTTTTTTTTTGGTACTAAATTACAAACATGAAATTGCTTTGAAGTTGTATTATCAGTAAGACAAATGGATAAACTGCTGTTTTGAAAATTCAAAATTGCCATGTTTATTTACAGTAAGATAACAGAATGAACTCTTGGTTTCTTTCTTCTCCACTTTGTCTCTGAAATGAACTGGATTAATATAGGAAAAATTTCTAAAGGGTGATTTTATTCTATTATCCTAATGAGAGAAGTCACTGAAAAATGCAGAAGGCAAGAAATGATCTATTTTGAGGACAATTTACAATTCTCCAGGTTCCCTGCTATTTTAAAGAATAAAGTATCTCAAGGAAAAAAATGCGTACCAATAAGAAGCCTTGTGGCCACAAAATATAGCAGAGCAAAATCCTGCATTGAGAGTTTTAAGTGAAAATCAATAAAGATAAAATCAGAAAAGTTGAATGAAGGATTCTGTGGTAACTGGAACTTTTGCCCAAACACAACATTAGTCAGAGTGCTCCAGGACACAGAGAATTTCTGTACGGCATTACTTAGAGCAGATAGTAAGCCATCAGAGAAGTGGAAACCAGGGACCATTACTCATGGCAGGATAACCTGCATTATCCTTTTCAGATGCAGCACGGGTGAGAGTTGATGAAGAAAAATGAAGGCTGAGGAAGAAAGGGAATGGTGTGTCTTTTACATGTAATATTCAGCAAACTCTGGTAAGTTTCAATCCTGGATGAGTTTTTCCCCATTTCCTTTCTTTCTTCAATTTCATTTAGAAAAATCACCTTGCTTATTAGACTGTTCAAGTATGACTTCTGCAACTAGCCGAACATTGCCACAAAGTGCCACCCTCAACATTCCTTACAGCAAGCACCAGATTAAATACCCTCTAGTTACGCAAATCAAGGCAGCTTTATGCTGATTCCAAGAACAAGAACCTGTCAAGCTGACATATCAGTGTCTTTTCTCTGTCAGATATTGTCTCCTGTTAGAAGGGTTTCCTATTTCTTAAAACTTGCTCTCCATTCTGGAAGCCTCCTGTCAGTCTATAGAAGGTCCTGGCTCTGAAGGCTTATAAATTCTTATTTTCCATTCCCCAGTTTCTCTATAGATTATACCACTGACCTCCTCTATTTATCTGCCAGGAAGTTATCTGAAAGCCACTGGCAGTGACCCCACCACAAAATCAGAACCGCATTTTCACAAGAGCCAACTTTACTTTTTAAAATAGTTAATTCAGTTGCCTGTGTTTTAAAACAACTCATAAAAAAGGATTGTCATTACTATAGAGCTTTTTTTTCCCCTTTGTCCATAGACAGAAAAAAAGATGAAAGGCAGGAAGTGGCCTAACTATCAACAAGCAGTTCTCCTTTGAAGACAGATAACAAAATTCTGCAGTTAAAAGTATATTTGTAATTGCAAAGTTACTCTTCTTGAACAAATTCCAAATACAATATCTGTCTTTGATCCTAGAAAAGCATTTTTCTCACTGTTCACAGAAGACACTAATAGTTCAGTTAGGCACCCCACTCCCAACCATGGGAAAAAAAAAAAAAGTTCCCTAAAATGTAATCGTGAATTAGTAGCTTTATCCGTCAGCCTAGAAGTAGCTGCTTATGCTCGGCCACTGCTGCTGCCATGAGGATATAAGAACTTTTCATAGTGACAGCGTCATCTGACCACCCGGCAGAGCCTCTCAATTCCACTTGTGTGATGGCATGATGGTTCTGAAGAGTCATTCAGCAGCTCCTGTAACAGGAACTATTCCATTCTCTCAGGAAAAATACACTACAAGTGTAACAAAAATTTTTGAGGACCTAAAACCTAAACAGAGTTTAAGTTTCATATTTTAAAATAGTATCTATTCTTGGCCTTTCACATTTTCTATTAGAACAAAAATCTAGGGGCGCCTGGTGGCTCAGCTGTTAAGCAATCTGCCTTCAGCTCAGGTCATGATCCCGGGGTCCTGGGATCGAGCCCTACATCGGGCTCCCTGCTCCGTGGGAAGCCTGCTTCTCACTCTCCCACTCCCCCTGCTTGTGTTCCCTCTCTTCGCTGTGTCTCTCTCTGTCAAAAAATAAATAAAATCTTGAAAAAATAAAAAAATAAATAATGAAACAAGCCTATTTTAAAACAATAAAAATATCCGTAGTATCTCTCCATGCTCCATTTTAAACAATTATGGAAGATAAACACCACAGCATTGTATCATTTATTGAAAACTATTTTCCTTAACTTCAACAGCTATTGCTTGTGGGTCTTTTAATACAAAAACAAAACAAAAACAACAACAACAACAACAACAACAAAAACCAAGAAGCATGGACACGGTAAAATTATGGGGGAAGCTATTGTCTTCAATAACTAATAGTCTTAAAGCTCAGTAAGTAAAGAGAAACAGTAGTGTCTGAGCCCTAAGGAAGATTTGTAACCCAAGGTGAAAAGCCCCCTTTACAACCTAGAATTTTTCCAAGCAATAAGAAAAAGAAAACCTTCCATGAAAAAGAGCTATGCTTTTAAAGTTAACATATGTATGTGTGTGCACACACATGCACATACACACACTCTCAGCTCAGAGTTGACAGAATGATAGGTATCAGAGAACTGGATCTGTACTTGGACAGTAAAGTATTCCATGCTCTCATAAAAAATAAGGTTTTGTTTGAACATGTCCCCAAAAGCCAAATCTAACTTTGAGACTCATCCATAAAGCCAACACTTAGTACGTTCTTGACTGAGAGCCTGATAGCTCAGTTTTAAAAAGAACCATTACCCACCCCCTAAGCATGTGGACATGCGGGGACTCACAGCATCTGCAGTAAAGTCCTAGGAAGCAAAATGAAAGAATGATAACCAAAAGTGTCACTCCGTCAGCATCAGGCAAATGGTGGCATAAATAAATCCTTGTAAATACTCTGAAGATTTTCCTCTCTAGCAAAATAGCTATTTTCTTTTCCCTGAAAAAGAAAACTCTGCCTCCCAACCTTATCAAATGGCAGTGATTTTACAGATATATAGGGAACACATAAAGAAGTATATACATTTATAAAATGTACAACTCCACAGGATATCAATCCTTGAATCACACCATCTTTGTGAAATACATCTAAAAAACTAAAATAGAAAGCAAACTCTAACAAGAAAGGACACAGGGAATTAGTAAAATCGAGTGAAAAAGAATTTTCCTCAAATGCATTTATAGTAACATTTATACCCTATACTACTATTTTTTTTTTAAAGATTTTATTTATTCATTTGAGACACAGAGATAGGGAGAGAGAGAGAGCATGAGCAGGGAGAGAGGCAGAGGGAGAGGGAGAAGCAGGCTTCCCACGGAGCAGGGAGCCCGATGTGGGGCTCGATCCCAGGACCCTGTGATCATGACCTGAGCCAAAGGCAGACGTTTAACCTACTGAGCCACCCAGGTGCCCTATACCCCATACTTCTAATTTAGAAGAATAACAAACTGTGAAACTGTATCCATGTCTAGAAAAAATACTGTAAGAATAAAGACCAAGATGTTCACAATGGTTATGGAGCTGTATATGCATTGAGGGTTATATCTGTTTTTGCCCTCAAGCTTTTCAGTGTTTTTGACCTGTATAATTTTATAAGCAAAAAAGCCAGTAAGTTATTTTAAAATCAAATATGTTAAGTGTAATTTAATAGAGAACAAAGTGGTAGGCTTCTGAGGCACCCAATCAATATGCTGCAGTGAAAAGTCATTTTCTCTTTCCCATCCTGTCTGTGACCATGTGACATCTTTTCACACTTGCTCAAAATTAACTGCTTCACTACATAATGACTGCGAATGGGCCTTTTTTTGTCTGTAATTCAATTACTGTGGAAGGTTTTTAGATTTGAATATTAAGAAGTGAAGCAAATACTTGACTACATACATTGAAATAAAGCAGACTCTCAACATATCATATCCTAATTAAAAGTGAATTTACAAATTCCATTCTCTGTTTATACCAGTTATCCCACCTCATTAGCCAATGTTCTGGGATGGTTCTGTCTCATTTCCAGGTAACTTCTGTGATTTTCATATTGTGATCAAAGGCCAAAAGTTGATTTGCTGGAGTGCATTCCATGGGCTCCATGTTATTTTATTCATATAGCTACTATGACATTATCACCTTGGATTGAAATTTTTATGTTTGTAGGTTTGTCTTCCACATTTGATTGAAGGATACTTACTACAAAGAATGCATTCAGTAAGTGACAAATGCATAAAGACCTGTCCTAGAAAGAACTAAACGTGGAGACAAACATCTGAGAAATTACAGTGAATCCTCTGTAATCTCTAAATAATGCAAAACAGAAAACCAGTAAATGTTCCTTCCTTAAGAAAAGCTACTAATGGGGTGCTTGGGTGGCTCAGTCATTAAGTGTCTGCCTTCAGCTCAGGTCATGATCCCAGGGTCCTGGGATTGAGCCCCGCATAGGGCTCCCTGCTCAGCGGGAAGCCTGCTTCTCCCTCTCCCACTCCCCCTGCTTGTGTTCCCTCTCTCACTGTGTCTTTGTCAAATAAATAAATAAGTAAATCTTTAAAAAAAAAAAAAGGAAAAGAAAAAGAAAAGTTGCTAATGTCGTAAGTCTTCTTTCCTTCTTTCAACCCCACTACTCCACCCCATCCCTGTTCCTAACATCTTCATGAATGTATTCAACATCTGCCTTTAAAAAAAATTAGTTTTATCTGTAGTACATTTATGAAACCTGATTTTTCCTAACTATGAATTATCCTTTGGATTTCATTACACTGCACTGTTAAAAAGAATGCTGAAGGTACGTCATTTTATTTTGTTTTTTGATTACATTATCGGTAGCTGCTGAGAACATGCTTTAGGTGTAGCTACGGTGGAGCCTCTTCTGTGATCTAGACTGGCTTTTATAGCCAGCAGGCATTAGACTCTGGAAATTTATATCTATAGCCCCCCTGTTGCTAGTTTTACTCTGAGACTGGGAAATAAAATTTACCCTCAGTTAAGCAACTGAGTAAAACTACCCACAAGATGATTTGCCTTAATAAAACAGTAAATGTAGAAGTCTCTAGAATTTCTACAGGACTGCAGTACCATCTAACTATTATTCTTATGTATGTGGCATGCATCCTCAGAGTCCAAAAAGCAGACAGAAACTTCCCATTACTTATCTGGTTCTCTTTAACTTGCAGGAATATCATATACTCTAAATCAGCATTTCTTAGGAAGTTTTTGAGACTCTGGGTGAGACAATTCTTTCCTAGGCAAGACTGTTTCACTCACTGCTGAGTCAACATACATCTCAAGTTCCTGCCCTTTCCTGTTGCCCCGACCCCCAATCCCAGGTGGTAGCATCCCCCAATCTGAGATAAATAATGTCTCACAAATTTCCATACACTCCCTGGGGAGGTGGTATGACTCCCTAGCTGAGAACCAGTACTCTGAATAAACCCAATATAAAAAAACTCAACATTTTAAAGATAATTTAAACTCCCTGAAAAACAAGTTTCACAGGGCTTTTCCTCCATGACTACATTAACCAACGCCACCATCACCCCATCACCCCATCCCTCCCATTCCCCAGAATATGAAAGGCTTGCCTACATTATATTCTTAAGGTATTTTCAATCAGCTTGAATACTTCCCATGTGCCCTCTGGTCAGTGATAGACCTAATGTCATAAAACCTCTATGTCCATTAATATTTCTATGTCTAGCTGTGTTGATTACCTATGAGCTATCTACATTGGTGTACCTTGTGAAAACAGGTTTCTAAAACATTATTTATTTGCAATACCATCATGCTTCCACTATTCAGTTACTTTAAAAATTACTCCAGTAAGGGAGGAATCACTACAACAAAACACTCATAAAGATGCACACTACAAAACTGAGTTTGAAGTAGTTTTGCAAATTTAGGGCCTTCTGGTCAGCCAAGCAGTGCAGGGCCGACGGGCATTTATAAAACATGACATGCAAATCTAAACCTTCCACAAGAGCAACAAAGAGCTAACCTGTTCAGTTAATGAAAGATTATCTGGAATTGTAAATCTGTACTTTTTAAAAATAGAACGGAGTAACTGCTGAGTGAGAAAGTAGAAACGGTGAGTGTGTGGCAGGTTTTGTAGGACCCGTCCACACCTGAAGGGGCCTTTAAAAAACTGGAACAGCAAGACCTAGTAATTCAATAGAATCACAAATGTCTCCTATAAATATTACCTAAATCAGGGTTTTAGTGGTTTCTTCCTGAAAACCCAGCCTCCTCCTGTCAGGGCAACACAGCCTAACGTGTGCACCATTTGGCTCTGTCACCAGAGTCAAGCCAATCAGCATTCTCATTTTAACTGGAAATCACTTCACCCTTGCTTTTTGCCGCTCTACTGCCACTCACATTCCCTGTCCTCTTTTTAGAAAGCGATATTCCTTGAGATGGTAAATGAGTCTGTTCAGAGGTAGATCTAGTTAAAACAGGAAAGTTGGAGGTGTTCATTTATGCCACCCTTCAACTCTGCTCTGGGAACAACTTTCCTAGACCTTCCTAACAAACCAAATAGCCCACGTGGCCAGTGGGCAAGGCTTGGCCTCTTCAGCCCTCCATCATCCAAAAACAGGACTTACGTGTCAGTGCCTGTCTTCTGGCCACAGTAATACTTACAGGCTCAGCAGGAAGCATGTGAAATCCTGAATTACGTTCCGGGACACACTTGTTCGTTCCAGCATTCCTTGACCCCTGGGACTCAGGCCTGACTTTCTTACTGGAGGCTGTTCATTGCTACCAGACTTTCTCCTTTAAAATGCCAGTTCCAACTCCTCCCAGGCTGTCACAAACAGGGCTGTTCCCATGAGACAAGGGGGTCAAGTAACATAATAAATTAACACTCATTTTGGGGCACCTGGGTGGCTCAGTCATTAAGCATCTGCCTTCGGCTCAGGTCATGATCCCAGGGTGCTGGGATCGAGCCCCTGCATCGGGCTGCTGCTCAGCGGGGAGCCTGCTTCTCCCTCTCCCAATAACCCCGGTTGTGTTCCTTCTCTCACTGTGTGTGTCTCTGTCAAATAAATAAATAAATTTTTCTAAAAAAAAAATTTAACACTCATTTTTTTAAAAAATGGTTTGTTTTGGGAAAGAGTAATTTTTTTTTAAAAGGTGGTTTTTGTTTTTTTTTTAAGATTTTTTTATTTATTTATTTGACAGAGAGACACACAGTGAGAGAGGAAACACAAGCGGGGGGAGTGGGAGAGGGAGAAGCAGGCCTCCCGCTGAGCACTCTGTGGCGCAATGGATAGCGCACTGGACTTCTAGACAGGAAAGAGTAATTTTTAATGGCCGACTCTTCACGGAGGAATCTTAAGCACACGACATCAAGATGAGAGGGGCTTTTACAGAATCCCCTCAGGACAGGTTCAGAGGAAAGAGAAAGCCTGGACTGTACTAACAGCTCCTCATTTATGTTTGTTCACGTATTAATTTGATTAGTATAGTTTTTCATTTCATACAGACACAATCCAAAAGCAAGTAACCAAGCACGATCAGAGAAGTCTGTTGCTTTGGGATACTGTCAATGCTGCCGACCCTGTACCAGGGGCTTCTTAAAGAGGCTATGTTTTATTTATCTTTGTATGCCCAGTGCCATTATTGTGCCTGGCACATATTAGGTACTTAATAAATGTGCATTAAATATATGCATCTGCAGCTAAGAGCCATGCAGCTTTACTTTCACAGAACCCTGCTCAGAATCAAACCCCAGAAAACTCCTTGAGCCCAAATTTCAAGTAATATTACCATGTTCTGTAAATTCCATACAAATTAAAAAATATGTACCTCTTGTGTCATCCTTACAAAATAAGACATGTGCTGTGTAGCAAAGCAGTAATCTCTATTATAAACTTTAAAACTTGCAGCAGTGCATTCAATAAGAAATTCTGATAACACTGATTTTAAAAGAACCACATAAATCTATAGTCCTTTTTGTTTTTAACCTTAAAAAAAAAAATCCAGCTTTGAAAGAAATCCCAGACTATCCTGCTCAACTCTACTTTGTTTATATCTAGTGTTTCATGTGATTTGGTATAAAGGTTAACAGTGTGGGCCCTCTTGTTTTTTCCTAGATTCATAACCTGGATCAACAGATTATTAACTGTGTGCCCTGGGGCAAGTAACTTAGCTTTTCTGGGCCTTGGCATCCTCATCTATTCAAAGGGGAGTAACAACAGTATCTACCACATTGTGAGGATTATATGTATGTAAACTGCTTAGAGTACTGCCTTGCATACAGTAAGTGTATATGTACCTTGAGGGTTTGCTATTTTTATCATCACAATAACTAATCACAGAATATAAACATTCAAATAAACTTGAAATAAACTACAATTAACAACTATTAATCATTAACCTCATATAGCCAAAAGTAACAAATTCATCCAACATTATTCAGAACTTATTATAAACAGATGCTGATCTATGCCACTTTAATCCAGTGTTCTCGTTAGTAAATATTATAAGTAAAGGAATATCTCTGTATTTCAAAATTCTATGGGTAGAAAAAATGGGGAAAAGCCTAAATATAAACAGTGGGAAAATGTTTTAAAAAGACACAATTTAGGGGCACCTGGGTGGCTCAGTTGTTAAGCGTCTGCCTTCGGCTCAGGTCATCATCCCAGGGTCCTGGGATCGAGCCCCGCATCGGGCTCCCTGCTCAGCGGGAAGCCTGCTTCTCCCTCTCCCACTCCCCCTGCTTGTGTTCCCTCTCTCGCTGTCTCTCTCTCTGTCAAATAAATAAATAAAATCTTTAAAAAAAAAAAAAAAAGACACAATTTAGGGCACCTGGGTGGCTCAGTCGGTTAAGTGTCTGACTTTGGCTCAGGTCATGATACCAGAGTCCCAGGATTAAGTCCCGCATCAGGCTCCCCGCTCAGCAGAGAGTCTGTTTCTCCCTCTGACCCTCCGCCGGCTCATGCTCTCTCTCGCTCAAATAAATAAATAAAATCTTAAAAAAAAAAAACAGTTTAGAGTGACTAAGAATTCTGTGTAAATACTTTTACTGGCATGAAAAGATGTCTGAGATAAACTGTTAAGTGAAAAAAAGGGGACAGGTTACATGGGATATAAAATAACTTCTTTTTTATAAAAATACATTATAAGTATGTTCTAATATATGCATGGTCATAAAAAAGAAACCTGGGGGCGCCTGGGTGGCTCAGTTGGTTAAGCGACTGCCTTCGGTTCAGGTCATGATCCTGGAGTCCCGGGATCGAGTCCCGCATCAGGCTCCCTGCTCGGCAGGGAGTCTGCTTCTCCCTCTGACCCTCTCTCCTCTCATGCTCTCTCTCAAATAAATAAAATCTTTAAAAAAAAAAAGAAACCTGGAAGAATGAACACTAAATTATTCACAACATTAATTCTATATGACAAGATTATGGATGGGTTTTTCTTCTTTTTGGTAACTTTATATTGTAACTTGAACTTAAAATACAAATCACTCAAAAACCAAAAAATAAGAAAATATTGGGGTATATTGTAAGCTTTCATAAACAATAAGCTTTCTAAAACACTAATTGGAAAAACACAGATTAACCAAATCATTCACAAACTTATATGCATTATAAAGAATAAGATTATCAGCATATTAATAATTAACTAATTGGAAAATGAACTCAAATGCTAAAAGTTCCACAGGATCAAGCCAGTAGTTCTTAGAACCTTAACTTTAAAGGGACTTTGGGACCATACCAAATATATGATCTATATCTATATCAATGCCCTACATACCTTGCAGAAAACATGCCTTATTTTCTAATTGATGGCTCCAGAGGACCAGTTTTTTTTTTTCTATACTTGCCATATTAATTTTAAATGGTTAGGAAAGCAGGCCTCCCCAGGTTACTGATCCAGGTTCCCAAGGTCATGTGGTGTTTAGGAACATGTCAGGGATGTTGCGGAAATATTCTTTACAGTGAGATACAACAAAATGACTGATTAAAAACTTTTCACTTGAAGATTTTAAAGTCTATATGAGTCCAGATAGTACCAACAATGAACCTTCAGAGAAAGATACACTTTCTTTCAATTATACTCTATGGTCAAGAATGCTGTAGGGTTGATTCTAAACATAATTAGAAAGTGCCATCTAGTGGATGTTTTTATAATGTTTCTCTGCTTACACTTAATGTTATGAAGTAGCTGTTAGAAAAGCTACTCTAGGTGGATAAAAGGCACTAACTTCCGGGTACTGTATACTTGTAAGTCGCTAAAAGAATTGATCTTAAAGGGTTCTCATCAGACACAAAAAAAATTTCTGTGTGGTGATGGATGTTGTAAGTATGGGGATCATTTCCCAATATTTACAAATAGCAAATCCTGAAACTAATGTCATTAGTCAATCATATATCAATAAAATTAGATTAATGGATAGTTACTCTGTCTGAGGAAATAATTATCTTTTACAGCATTCCCTTACCAATTTCTGATCTGAACTGGTGGGCATCAGACCATTTTTAGAAGATCAGACATGTTTGGTGCTGGGAAAACTAGACAGCTACATGCAAAAGAATGAAACTAGGCCACTTTCTTATACCATCCATGAAAATAAACTCAAAATGGATTAAAGACCTAAACCTAAGACCCAAAACCACAAAACTCCGGAAAGAAAATATAGGCAGTAAATTCTTGGACATCAGTCTTAGCAATATTTGGCTGACCCCTCAGGCAAGGAAAACAGAGGCAAAAATGAAGAACTGGGACTACATCAAACTAAAAAATACCTGCAAATAATATATCTGATAAGTGGTGAGTAGCCAAAATATATAAAGAACTCATACAACATAAAAAAAAAAATCAATCCAATTTAAAAATGGGCAGAGGACCTGAACAGACATTTCTCCAAAGAAGACGTACAGATGGTCAACAGACACATGAAAAGATGCTTGACATCACTATCATCAGGGAAATGCAAATCAAAATCACAATGAGGTATCACCTCATACCGGTCAGAATGGCTAGTATCAAAAAGACAAGAAATAACAAGTGTTGGCGAGGATGCAGAGAAAAGGGAAGCCTCATGCACTGTTGGTGGGAATGCAAATTGGTGCAGCCACCATGGCAAACACTATGGAGGTTCCTCAAAAAATTAAAAATAGAAATACCATACAATCCAGCAATTCCACTTCTGGATATTTGCTTGAAGAAAACAAAAACACTTATTTGAGAAGATATGCATGTGTACCCCAATGTTTACTGCAGCATCATTTACAATAGCCAAGATATGGAAGCAACCCAAGTGTCCACTGATGACGAATGGATAAAGATGTGTGTGTGTGTGTATATATATATACACACACAGTGGAATATCACTCAGCCACAAAAAGGAAGGAAATCTTGCCATCTGTAACAACATGGATGGACCTAGAAGGTTTTATGCTAAGTGAAAGACAATACTATAGGACTTCACCTATAATGTGGCATCTAAAAAACAAAATGAACAAACAAACCAAATAGAAACAGATTCATAAATACAGAGAACAAACTGGTGGGTGTCAGAGGGGAGGTGAGCAAAATAGGTGAAGGGGATTAGGAGGTACAGACTTCCAGTTATAAAATAAATAAGTCATGGGAATGAAAAATTACAACACAGGGAATATAGTCAATAATACTGTAATAACTTTGTATAGTGACAGAGGGTAACTATCATGGTGAGCATTTCATACTACATATAAACGCTGAATTACTATGTTGTACAACTGAAACTAATATTTTATGTCAACTATACTTCATTTGAAATTTAAATTTTTTTATTTTTGTTTAAAGATTTTATTTATTTGAGAGAGAAAGAGGGAGGAAGAGCACGAGCAGGGCAGAGGGGTAGAGGGTGACGGAGAGAACAAGCGGGGAATCTCACACAGGGCTCAAGCCAGGACCCTGAGATCATTCATGACCTGAGCCGAAGTTGGACACTTAACCTACTGAGCCACCCAGGTGCCCCCATCTGAAATTTTCAAAACAAAAATACACCTCTGACTGAGAACACTGATTTTAAATCTCAAGTTGAACCTCTGCCACCAACACAGAGAATAAGGAAGAGCTCAATTACATCCTAAGTGCTCCAGGACCTACAAGGACAGTCTACACTAGTTAGAAAGAAAATCCAATTTAACAAATGTGTTTTTATCATCCACTTCATCTGATAATGAAAGGTAAGCATCATTATATTAGGACAGTATTTTTTGCTACCACTGCTCTATGCTATATGAAAACAAATTCACTGGCCTAAATACTGATTTACTGGAAATCTGTAGGTTTCCAGTAAAACCTTTAAAGCAGTACCATGTCCCTGCATGGACAAGCTGCAAAGGCCCTCTTTTACCATTAGGGGTGGCAGTAACACAAGTTATGACCAATTAAAATTAAATTAATGAGAAGAATTAATGTGGAATAAATACATAATCAAGGCAAAGTAGAAGGCTGAGTTATCCAATCAGATATTTATAGTTTTAATCTCTGATAATTCAGATAAAAGTGTAAGCCTAGACTTACTCAGATGAAATCTACATCTACCTAAATTTTCCTAGATATAGACCCAATATTTTGCCTTCAGAAGCAGAGACTGTTAAGTATTTTTAAAAGCTTCTAAGTATCTAGATATTTTCAGATTCCCACATTGTAAAAAGAAATGATCAATTTATTTCTAGAGCACGGTACCCACTGATGAAATAAAAAGTTTTGACTTTGAAGAGAGTTATCTGCAACCCATTATAATTAACTTCCTTAGGAAACTATGCATGTTTTACTGCTGTTCCTGGGTGTCATATTTAATTTATAGGATAATATCTGTTTAAGGAGCTACTCTCCTAAAATGAAATGCTTCATTTTGTAGAATTGATAGGGACTGGAAATCCAGTCTTTGTAGGTCACTGCGTCCTCCAATTTATAGATGAGGAAGCAAAGACCCATAGGGATCAAAGGTTAACTCAAGTTCACCAAATGAGTTAGTGGCAGAGTTAAGACCCAGGTTTCTTGACCACAAAATTAGAACCATTTCCACTATATCACAATGCTTTTTTTCTTCTTCTCTAAGCAGAAATGGCACATTTCCGTTAAATTCTTCTTAGATACTACAGTTGCATTTTTAACTTAAAAGATCTATGTGGGTAACTGTTGCCCACATGTGCATGAAAGACAAATAAAGGTGTTAAAATTGTGAGTTTCTTCAGGATCATCAAAGAAAATCTAGTGGAATGGGGGCAAAGCAGCTTCTCTGGAGCACTTTGCATCAGTGATTTTGACAAGGGGACCAAGAGGCCAGGGACCAGACCCAGTAGTTACGAAAGTGGAAACCATTACTGTGTATGGAAAGGGCAGGAGGAGTCATTTCTGCTTCCAACCAATACTGTCCTTAAGCTTGCATTAGCTGAAGAGACACCATTCTCTCAACAGGTGTTCAAAAAGTAACAACAAATAAGCAGAAGCTCACATCGATCTTTAATATTTGAGAGGAAAAGCTCTGATTTCCCTCAAAACTGCTCATCTCACAGAGTATAGACACATTCAGCTCTGAATCAGTTCCAATTTCCAGGGTCTGAAACTTCTATCTGCGCCTTCCAGTCAGATTCGGGGCAAGGACACTTCTACTTAAAATTTAAGCTATGGCTAAAAATGTCCTTTTTGTTATTGTTTTGCTATTTATTTCTTCTTACTCATGGGAACGTATACCTGACACGGTAAAAACACTCATAAGAGAAAGTCTGAAAACTTGGATTCAAATAGTGACTCTAAGCAGGAGCATGCCTTGGCTAAATCCCCTAACCTCTGAGTCTCTGGTTCCCTCCATCTGGCCCCGGAGAGGCCCTTCCAGCTCTAAATTATTCTAAAGCTGTATTTCTTGAAACACTCCACAACAGATTTCAACACAGCAAAACTTACCAGGCCTGCTCCTAACACGACTTCTCCAGCAAAGGCTTTACTAGAAGTCTGTGGGGCGGAGTGACAGGACCGAATCTAAAAGGAATTCTTTGTAGGTTATGAGTGAATTGCTTTTGAGTAAGTCTCTGTAGACATCTTACTTTGGCTCCTCCTCTATACAAACTGCTGTGGGAGCCTAAGAAAAGCAGCTTTCAAACATGCAAGTGTACAGATTTGGTACTGCTGCCACCAGGCTGCAACCGTGGCCAGGGGATGAGAGTGAGTCAAAGCAATTCTACGCATCGCACGCCTCAATGTCTTCCCTTTACTTGGCAGCTATACACTGGGATCAGTCATCCAGCTAAATGTCAAGAGTCCCGAAGTCATTACTGGTGCAAAGGTTTCCAGTCTGGAACTTTCAAAATGATTTAACTTTAAAATTGTCACAAAGGAGATCTTTTCATCTTATTATTATAAGCTTGGAATACTTTGTGAAAAATTAAAAAGGGTAGTGAAATGATGACTTAGGAATTACACAATGTATGTGTTTGAAAGAACATTCAGATACACCTTCCGGGATCAAAGGCATTACTGGCAATTATTAAAAGAATCAAGTAGAATCAACAGGCACGGTTTTTAATACTATTACTTACACAGTCTGAGAATTTTCAAAGATATTTACATAAGAATGCTTTATTTTCAGGTTCCTCGAACACTCATTTCCAATTTTTAAGGCATTATAGATGATTTACTTGCAGGCTCTTTTCCCTTGAGAAATGTATCATCATGAGTATTATTAATGATTTTGGTCAAATTACATCATTTAAGTTTGAATGCATTTTTTTTCCCAAAAGAAAGAATGATTAACTTTACATTTTGTGGTCATACCACTCTATAAAAAGCAATTCATTTCTGTCCTCCAACATAAATGAATACTTGAAGACTCACTGAAGACGGCTCCTCTTTTATACAAAATGTTCTAGGAGTCTTTCAGATGAGAAGAAACTACCAATAAAAAAAAAAGGTACATGTTTAGAGGAAATGTATTTCTAACAAATACGTTCCTTGATTTTTAAATCATTCTGCATGAAATATGTTATGCTAATTTCTGAAAGTTTACAGTAGACAAACATTATCTGGGATAAGAGATATTTCTAAGAAAAACAAATGAGTCTTACTAATAATCTATTCTTATCAAGAGCGATCTGCAAAAAGGAAAATGCAAAGGAGACACATTTTAACCTCTATCAGTATTATTTTCATTCTCCAACAGCATGATAAATTTTTCACTTTTGGCTATACTTTGAATTTTGTGAGGAAACTACGCAACTCAGCTAAAATGAATAATATGATTCCTGTGGTTTGGAGGGGCACAGAGTGAGGGGAGTAAGTGGGTACTGAAGCAAAAATGTTGGGGTTTTAAAAATGAAGAATAAAATTTTATTAAAAACAGATTTTAGGGGCACCTGGGTGGCTCAGTAGGTTAAGCGTCTGACTTCAGCTCAGATCGTGATCTTGGGGTCCTGGGATTGAGCCCCGTGTGGGGCTCCCCACTTGGCGGGGAGTCAGCTTGTTCCTCTCCCCCTCTCCCTGCTCATGCTCTCTCGCTCTCTCCCAAATGAATAAACTCTTTAAAAAACAAAAAACAAAAACCAAAGAAACCCAGATTTTAAATGGCCATTTTATCAGTAATTAAGCTTCTAGACAGAGAATATGAAAACCCACTATCTTATCCCAAGAAAAACTCTTCGCTCTAATTAAACAAATCTCATGGTCATAACGTCCCACACCAGGTTTTCCTACCATGCAATTCTTTGCACCATTTCTACTATATGGAATGTTTTCTCTATCAACTTTTCTCTTTTCTTCCTCATGAAAATTCTGCTAAAAACTTAGTGAATGTGCCTCCTTCTCTCATTAAACTCATCTAACTTGATTTAGGAACACTTGTACTTATTTTGAACTCCCACTTTCTTCTTCATTCAAAATCACAGATTTATTGAGTTAGGACAAACTTTAAAGATTATCCAATTTAACTCTCTCATTGAAAGAAGAGGAAACTTAAGTCCAAATTAGGAAATCTGCTCAAGGTCGCAGAACTTGTTCAAGATAAAAGAGCTGAAACCAGTACAAAGTCATCCCTGTGTCAATTTCTCATTTTCATTCATCACTGAGAAAGTCTAAAAGGTAACATTTCTTAAGGCAACTGAAGTTTATTCATTTAACATTTTTAAAACACAAAGCAAATCACTGACACTCTCCACAAAATATAAAAATTTCATTTCATCAAAATTCACGTCATTAAATTCATTTCATTAAAATGAACAACAGTCATTCAACATCCACAATATACTGAGCACCCACTGCCTTGACAGGGACCTTGAAAAAAAAAAGGCTAAACAATATATGAGAACCAAGAAGGCATACAAATGTACGAGAGAACTGGTCACAAGATTTTAATATTCTCCTGGAAAGGTTTAATTAACTCGCCACACCATATTCCAACAGACTATGGCGCTTAATAAAAAATACCATAGCCTATCTTCCTCCTCTGCTCCAGTTGTCCTTTCTTTTTTTTTTTTTAGATTTTATTTATTTATTTGACAGAGAGAGACACAGCAAGAGGCGGAACACAAGCAGGGGGAGTGGGAGAAGGAGAAGCAGGCTTCCCGCCGATCAGGGAGCCTGATGTGGGGCTCGATCCCAGGATCCTGGGATGATGACCTGAGCCGAAGGCAGACGCTTAACGACTGAGCCACCCAGGCGCCCCCCAGTTGTCCTTTCATGTCGTCCCAACGTCAACCTCCAAATATTATTCTTAGGAGATGAAAGCTTGAGAAATGGGTGACAGCAGAGCACAACACAGATTCTAAACCACTGCAAACTGTCCATGAAGTTTCTACACCTGGACTACAAAACATTTCAACCTAGATTCTTTCAATAAAATGCCACATTCACCTGTGCTTGAAAACTGCAGTCGTATTATCTTAGATCCCCTTTGACTCAAAACAGCACTTTTTATCCTACATCTATAAAGTAGCTAGTACCTTTCTACCAACAGGTCAAATTTTCCCAGTACTTACTTTTCAAATTCTAACTTCAGAGTAAGAACAATCTCTCTCAAAAAACCTCTACTAAGAGTTACAGAAGAATATATAAAATATTGGGGAGGGTATGTGCTATGGTGAGCGCTGTGAATTGTGTAAGACTGCTGAATCCCAGACCTGTAGCCCTGAAACAAGTAATACATTATATATTAATTAAAAAAGAATATATAAAATAATTAATATTTTATACTTGAGGAGCTAAGATGAGGAGATCCTTAAGGTCTCACACAAGTGACCCCAAGACATCTCCTCTCATTCTCAATTCAACATACCAGACAAGAGACAAAATTTCATCTGAAAGTCATCAAACAGGAGGTAGCATTTCCAACCCAAGTTTTAATGAGTTTTATCAATGGTCATAAGTTAGTGTTTAGGACTTTCCCCAACCATATTAATCTTCTGTACCTATCCAGGATGAATAGTCACAAGTAGAGACTTTGAAGATATATGATTTTTTTAAAGATATTATTTATTTGACAGGGGGAGAGAGAGCGAGCACACAAGCAGGGGGAGCAGCAGAGGGAGAGGGAGAAGGAGGCTCCCCGCTGAGCATGGACCCGATGTGGGGACTCAATCCCAGGACCCTGGGATCATGACCCGAGCCCAAAGCAGACACTTAACCAACTGAACCACCCAGGTGTTCCTGAAGATACATGATTTTCAAGAAAAGGATCTCAGAAAACAGAACCATAAAGTGAACTTGGATTTGTAAGTGCAATAAAATTTATTCTTTTAATACTATTCTTCCATTGTGAATATTTAGTTAATGCCAGAGACTTATCAACACACTTTTTCTCCCTAAATATTTACAGCAATAGTATCTCAATGAGACAATCAGTTTGCAGTCCAATAAGGATCTAAAAAAATGTGTGAATAGTTTTATATCACTGCACTCAATTTTACAGTTCCTAAAAGTCTTTTGGGACATCATTCTCAATATGCTTCTGGCTTTGTCCAATTCATTCTCTGGATTGATTTTCTTTGGGGAACTAAAAGCATTCGTCGCTTTTCGCCAAACACACCACACACACATAAAATTACAATATTTTCATCTTGTGAACAATATTGAGATGTATCCCTTATCAGGTCAATCTTGCGATGAAGATTCAATGTTTTCTGAGGATCAAAGAAATAATTTAAAA
The DNA here is from genome assembly GCF_054177405.1 of Leptonychotes weddellii. Classification (NCBI taxonomy): domain Eukaryota; kingdom Metazoa; phylum Chordata; class Mammalia; order Carnivora; family Phocidae; genus Leptonychotes; species Leptonychotes weddellii. Next base: position 144,479,521 of record NC_138369.1, read on the forward strand.
GAAATAGTAGGCATATTATCATTTAAGCTCTCTTATTAGCAGTCTCAGTATTGTGTAGACTCAAATCTCTCCAAATTTCAATGTAAGATTACACTAATTGTAGATTTTAAGACTTCAAGTTACAGACAGAAGTTCTTATTACAGAAGCCAACATCGAATCTGAATGCTTATTTCTATTTCTTTACCCAAATCAAATAACTTTTGTTGGGCAACTGCAGATACTCAGCTGAGTCAATGAACATATTTCAGACAGCTGCTTCTTATTTGTGAACCTAAAACTATTTTTGCTTTAAGAAATACAGGTTATACAAAGAGAAATAAAAATCAGGATCCAAAAAAAAAGTTCCCCCCACAACAAAGGTCCTCACATAGCACAGTTTGAGGATGAAACAGCTATCTGAAATATATATGTAAATCTCATTCAACCAGAACACAACTAACAGATACTCCTCAACTAACCACATTTTGGGAGAAACTGTTGTCAGGATAAAGTGACAAATTATAAAAAGAAGCTAACATCAATTTAAAAAAAACTCTCCAGGGGCGCCTGGGTGGCTCAGTCAGTTAAGTGTCTGCCTTTGGCTCAGGTCATGATCCCGGGGTCGTGGAATTAAGTCCCACATCAGGCTTCCTGCTCAGCGGGGAGCCTGCTTATCTTCCTCTCCCTCTGCTGCTCCCCTGCTTGTGCTCTCACTCTCTCTGTTACATAAATAAATAAAATCTTTAAAAAAATAAATAAATAAAATAAAAATAAAAAATAAAAACTCTCAGAAAGCCGTAGGCGAAGGTAGAGAGGTTGTTAGTGAGCAATTCACTGGATGTCAGTACCTACACTTCTTCAGATCTCCAACCTCTTCCACATGGCATATGTATATATTTTTAAACTGTAAAATAGTCATTAATCATTACAGTGATGACACTAAGAACATCCTCTCATTAAAGAACAAACTTCACTCTACTATTAACAAGAAATTCAGTGTACTAACATTTCTGCAATGATCTACAAATATTAAAAAGTTTCGAGCTAACTTTCAATGAACAAAAAAATCAACCAAAATTCTTCTTTTCTGAACATTCCAGTTTATCCTGTTATTTTTATTCTAGGGAAGTGGGACACTGATTTCATTTCTTGTATACTAAAATTACTATTTGGTAGGAAATATAATCTCTTCCTATTTGTTCTTCACTGATATAAAATATATTAATGACCCAAATTTTGTCAACTGACATTTTTCTCTAAATTATCAGAAAAGAGCATTTTCTTTTATGCTGTGATGAAGACATGGTTGTCTAATATATAATAACATCTGTATCAAATTCAAATTTAAGTGTACTGACAGACATACAATTACGTATATAAGAATATGCAAGAATAGAGTTTTATTTTGGATCCATTTAATAATTCCAAATAAAGGATAAAAATCAAATAAGGGATAAAATGTTCATCTGTTTTTCATTTCCATGCTTCATGAGTCAGAGCTAGGAATATAAAGACTTGGACTTTGCAGTCAGATAGGCTTGGCAATGTATTTTTCCACTACTCGCTATCTAATTCAAGGGCCTCTGTTCATTCATCTATAAAAGTAAGCTAGTACCTATTTTATAGAAAGGTAAGAATAGGCACAGATAATATGGAAAACCCCTTCAGAGTGCCTCACATATCCTACAAATATGGTAAATATTTTACACATACTTAGTAAATATTTTATAAAACACATAAATGTATTTTCTCTCTTCTTCAAGCCCTTTGGTACCTCCTTACCAAGAGCTAATTACAGTAGCTTCTAAAATGATAATCTCCATTCCACACTAATCTCTATCAGTAGATTTATTCAGAAGCATGCTTTGAGCGTTTCACTCTCTGAATCCAAACTCTTCAATGGCACTTAACAGTTTACTCTCAGAATGTACTTCTTTAGGTTGGCATTAACCTCCCTGCCTCTTCTCACCCTCTCTCCCCAACACAGACACAGACACACACACACAGACACACACACAGACACACACACACACAATCTGGCTCCAAACTTCTTTGCCTTTCTCTATATCCCAGAAGATGCATTCAAGGCCCAGCTCCCAGCAGTTGGGTACTTCCTTGCCTCTCACTGCTTGCCCAGAGATTCCTTATTTAAAATGCTCCTTCTCTCTTCCTCTCCATGCAGGTCAAATATGATCCTGGGTAGATTATCATCTCTCCCCCAAATTTCTTAATTCCCTACAGCGTGAACCATAAACTTCCTTCTGACCCTCTTCTGCTAGTGTCTCAAATGATTTTATTAAATCCATGCCTCTTGGCCTCTTATTGTTTTAACCTCCACTCCAGGCACTTCCACATCATCATCAATCATTAGTAGCCTGTTAATTATAGACCGTGAGTCTTCAATATAAAGTCTCCTACAGAAAATCACAGATTTAAATTCTATAACTTGTCCACAGTTCATCCTCACCGTAACTATAAAGTCTAACTGGAAAGGCAGGGGTGAGGGAGGGTGGGGATCCCTGTTGGTCTTTAAATGCCCAGAAAAATGTAGAGGAATAAACAGGAGAACACAATCCCATCACGATTTCACCATCCTTACTAAGAACAGAGAGTAAAAGAGCCAGAACCTTTCAATGGAAACAGTCTTTGAGATCATTTTAATGCAAATAACTTCCAGCGATCACCAAAAATCTCTGGCACAGCTTTAAAGTTTGAAGCAAAAAGAAACATACTCAAATCGATCCTTGAGTAAGCTCCAGTAAGAGCAGAAGAATGGCTGTCTTCATGAGCTTTAATCCCGAGAGAACAGCTGACTGGACGACTCCATTCAGAGAAAATCAGACCCACTCGTCCTTCCCGGCCTTGAGATCTAGCTCTTGGACTCAAGAGCTCCAGAGCACCACCTTCCCGAGGTCCAGAGTGGTTCTTAGCAAAGGCAGGTTATTGACTGATGAACACACAATACAGGCAGCCGTTTAAAGGACAGCTTGAGACTCGCAAAACAGTAACACTGCCATCCAACCAGTGTAAGGGTTAAGTAACAGCAAAGAACTATAAATGGGGGTGCCTGGGTGGCTCAGTCATTAAGTGTCTCCCTTCGGCTCAGGTCATGATCCCAGGGTCCTGGGACTGAGCCCTGCATCGGGCTCCCTGCTCAGCAGGAAGCCTGCTTCTCCCTCTCCCACTCCCCCTACTTGTGTTCCCTCTCTCGCTGTGTCTCTCTCTGTCAAATAAATAAAATCTTAAAAAAAAAAATACCTATAAATGGATGAAAACGGCAGCCGAGATTCCTCTAAGCTCAAAACAAACCTTCACCTAAGGGCAACGATGCCATCATTCAAAGGAGACACGGTGCTTGGCTAACACAGGGGAAAGGAGTGAAGTGTCCACTGGCTAAGCAAAAGAGAAACATACAGATTCTGAGGAAGAGCCGGTGGGAGAAACAGACAGAAGAAAACCATGTCTGTTATCTTTAACGACACTATGTTATTAGGTGAGCTTCCTGGAGAAGTCCTGATTCCACAAGGCACGAAGAAACAAAAAAAAGTGTGGGTGCTCTACTTTCTGCTCCACTGTTTTTATAAAAAAGACTCAGTGATTTATTTTTCAGATTTAATAAAACCTAGTTAGCCCTTTGGAAATGTGGATTTTGCAGCTAAGATAATGAATGGTAATATACTGGGAAATCAACTTCAGGAAAACAGATAATGCTAATCACTACTTTTTCCTTAAAATGATAGACCCATCTGACCATTTCACTGTTTTTGTGAACCAGATATAAATTACCAGACAAAATGAATATTGTCATTCCAGAAACACCTACATTTGAATGAAATTATTCAGAAGTATTTTAAGAAGATGCTTTGCAGTAATATAGATAAATCTAGATTTTGTATAATCACACGATTAATTACATGAAGCCCAACTTTGAATTTACTTTTATATGTATTCCTCACTTCGCTGTATAACAGATATAACACAACAATAAAAATCAAATATGTAGTTCAAAGTTTATTCTTAATTTAGCATTTAAAAATGCCTCTTTCGAGTTAAGTGCATTCAATGTACAATCTGTTATAAATGCATTTCCTAGATTCTGAAAGAAAGTTTTGCATCAAATGTTTATATATACTCAAACTTTCTACTAAAGGATAATCCAACTTATTAACACAATAGTGTATTTTTAACATCTGCTGCAACTTAGTCATTAGAGAATATACAGTTTTCTTTCAAAAAACTTTAACTAAAACAAGAATAATAAATCAGTACTGTAGGTTTTCTGAAGTACTTTCAAGCCTGTCTAAATTAAAAAAATACTAAGTGAATTAGTACTACAAAGGGACTTTTATAACTGATTAATTTAAAATATTAATGTGAATACTTAACAGGTCAAAGCTCTTACATTAATCAAAGACACAATTTAAGACTGGTTTGAGTGAGTATTCTCCTATCAGTAAAGTTTTCATGTCAGGTAATTTCTCCCATTTTCCCCTTATAAGCATAAAAGATACTTCCTTGCATTCCTGAGGAACAAAACATAATCTGTTCCTTAGAGATAGGATGGTATTAACTGCTTCTTTTGAGAATAGAACATGTGGCATAATGTGTTTTTGTAGAGTTTTGTCAAGTAAGCAGTTAGGAGGGGTGAATTATCACAAATAGTCTGGCTTCTTGTTCTTCATGGCTGGACAGTCCAGTAAATCTTGAGTCTTTTATGTGCATGGAGGCTGGAGGTGGGTGGTTAACAACTGGGCTTTCAGTAATAAGTAATTTAACATTTAAAAAAAAAATACAAAGATTTTTTTAAATTCCAAATCTTTGATTCAGAATTAAGTTAATGTTATTAAAAATAAATCCTTCTTTAAAGAAGTTTTCCTCCTTTTTCTTTTCTTTTTTTTTTTTTGGTTGCAAAATTCTTAACTTATTCTCTTCTTAACCTAAACTTTGCCAGACTTACACAGGATTTTTCACAAAGCAGATTCATAACATTGTGACAAGATTACACTGTTTGGTGTTCCCGACCAGAAGTCAGAAAGAGCCAACTTAATCTTGGTTCATGGTCAAAAACACAGGTCTATGGCCTGAACCCTGAGGAGTGACTGGGCAGTGTTTACAATTTATAGAAAGTTAAGACAGAGTTTGTGCCCCTGCTCCATGGAGTCTGCTCTCTGGTGCCTTTTGCCTTTGATCCACAGAGTTCAGAGGCAGACACAAAATGAAATCTAGGGGCACCTGGGTGGCTCACTCAGTTGGGCGTCTGCCTTTGGCTCAGGTCATGATCCCGGGATCCTGGGATCGAGCCCCATGTAAGGCTTCCCTGCTAAGTGGGGAGCCTGCTTCTCCTTTTGCCCCCTCCCCCACTCATGCTAATAAATAAATAAAATATTTTTTAAAAAATGAAATCTAGACAAGTAACACAGTTAGAGTCCCTGCAATAGCTCTGGGAAGACAGAGTGAACGGAGTTGAGAGTCCCTTGCAGAGAAACCACAGGAGAAAGGAAGGGGCAACTTGTTTCTTCTAGCACCAGATGACTACAGATCCACTGACTTCACGGAAAGACCCAACAGTAAAAATCAACACTGACTCAAAGATGGTAACTGGACTGGGAGAAAAGACATGGGGTTAAGTTGTACAGCAAATAACAGAGGAGGACAAAGTGCCCTGGACACAGTTGTGGGGCTGGAGGAGGAAGGGGAGGAGGAACAAGGGGGCAGAACTCAAGGTTTTTACACTGAACAATGCCCAGGCAGCCTGGTGAATGAAATTGGGAAGCCAAAGGTATTCGATACACTTTTACAAAGAACGATAAATGCCTTCTTTCTCTAGAACAAATCAACCCTAAATAACAAAGAGAGGAAGAAGAGAAAGTTCGATGTATGCCCCACCTGCTGTAGTTACGGGAGACAATGACTGACAGGTTGCTGTGACACAGTCATGGGCCTCAAGCCCAGTGAGGTAGATGGATTCGGGCTTTGGCAGTGGTGCCTAGACATCCAGAGAGAAACTAATCTTCATTTCAACTGAAGACAGAATACAAAATGCTGGAGTCAAAAGGAATCTTACAGATCACTGGTCTACTGCTCTCATTTTTCAAAAAAAAAAACCAGACTGAAGCTCAAGAAGAAATAACTGCTTGTGGTTTAGAAAGCTACCCACGGGCAGAACTGTTTTCAGTATGTGTGATTTCTGCCCACTGCGTTTGGGGAAATTACTATTGCTGAGCAAGGAAAAGGCATTTCAGTGCTTTTCAGACATTTACATCATTTCTTTCTTCATTCAATAAACATCGAATGAATAGCAAGTACTAGGCACTTGGCTAGATCCTGGTACACTCCTGGAAAGCCTCAGAAAATTAATGTGAGAGACGGTGGCAACAAGTCTGAGGATAGGCAAAATACTGAGGTCAACCAACGAACATTATGGGCCACCAGGCAGAAAGTATCAGGTTGGAAGAACTGTGATATGGAGACCAGAATGGGGTAGAGAAGTATAATCACATACAAAAGAATCACTGGCTGAGAAAAACAGAAGTGGGTGAAGGTCAGAAAATGGGAGAGTGTGGCAAATACAAGCGGAGTCATTTACCCGAGCTTTGGGGACTTCCGCAATGCAAAGCAAAACACAGGTTAAGTCACTGCACCTTGCAAACGGCCCTCTGTGGGTCATTCTTTCTCTCTCTCAACTCGAATTAAAGAAAAAAGAAATCAGTAAAAGACGTGTACATTTCTCTGCCCCAACTGTCTTTAGAAGTCAGGAAGGGCTAACAATTTTCATTTAACATAAGAGAACGTCACATTATTATGAGGTAGTTTTCTTGGGAGAAAAAACTTAGCTAGCAAACACACCCAGCTATTTCAGGATGTCTGACTTCAGTAAGTTTGAGAAAAGGTACAAGTGACAATTGGAAAACTGTGACAAAGAAAAGCAGCTGCTGCAAAGGATAAAACTAATTTTAAAAAATAGCTCATCAGGGTTTACTGTTAACATGGTGTTATTTGGCAACTTAAAAAATTCTTTCAACAAAAATCAAGGCATTTTAAAGAACCATAGGAAAACACTTAGATCGGGCTAGAGGGAGTATAAAACGTAACAAGTTCTATGGAAATCCATTTGCCACTGTCGTGTAGAGTCCTGACGCTGGGCATACCTTGTGACCCAGCAGCTATACTCCTGAATGTATATCCTAGAGAAATAATATGTACATCAAGGAGCATGAACAGGGATCTCAAGAATTTTCCCTCTCCGCGTTCTAATAACACAAAATCTGTAAACAATCTGAAATGGCCATCAAAAGAAAGTGTACAAATAAACTGTAGTATTTTCAGACAATGAAATGTAACTGTGATCATAAGTGAATAACAAGTATACGCTCAAACATGTTGCTGCTAAGCTGCAAAAATAGATGTTGCATAAGAAGATAGTACTTTATTACTTATATAAAATTCAAAAACAAGCAAAAATAATGTAGGGGATACATAAATATGTGAAAAAAAAAAAACTATGAAGAAAAACAAGGAAGCAATAAACTCAATATCTAGGATTGGGCGGGCGGCGGGGCGGGGAATGTTAAAGAGAGGCAAGGGAATGGGGCCGGGGACAGCTCTGTCTCCTAAGTCAGTAGTAGGTACTCAGGTGCTCATGTTAATGTTATTCTTTGTATCTTGTCCCCACGTTATAAATATTCCCTGTATATATAGCATTTTCTGAATACTATGGGGTTGCTTCTACAGTTAAAAAGATCTCAGAGATTACACTATATTTTACAAACTACTTTAAAGATGCTTTTTAAGTGTCTGCAAGTAACAAGCAGTACCTAGCATGCACTCAAGAATTTAAAAGATTATTTAATTCACGCTAACAATTCTGAGCTCAGTATTTTCACCCTTAGCTTACATCTGAGGAAACTGAGATGCAGTGTTCTGTGGGCGACCCAACGTGACACAGCTAACTGAGGTTCCCAACTCTGAAAACCACAGTGTGTCCACAGGTAGGACTATCTAAAATATAAGGGCAAAAATAAATTTCTAACACAAAAACAACGAACTTGTTATACTGATTTACTATTTTAATTCATCTTCATGTTTACAATGCATCCCTAGATCATATTCTAATGGCATGTCCTCATTTTATGGCACAGATACCTCTTTTATTATTTCATAGTCACAATTTACCCTTCAACGCTAAAAATTCTAAAACTGGCAACAGATACCACTTATGTTTATGAAAAGTCTCAACTTGGCTGAACTTCCTTTCGTAACCTGAACTTCCTTTCATAACTTGAATTTCTCTAAGACTGGGAGCTGAAGGAAAGTTCACTGTTGGTAGGCTGAAACTTCGTGCTCTTATCTTACTACCCTCCCATCAGGGATTCCCTCACAGGCAAGCCAACAGGCTGGCCAAGCCCCACAGAAATAACGCACTTCCACCCTCTCTTTCCTCATCTTTCTTCCAGCCGTATTTCAAAACCTAATTCTAAACTCATGCAGGAAACTTGATTAATATCACCTGGTTTTTCTCTACTCCTTTAACTCTGGGCCTCTGCAACACACACACAACACGACTCATCTATATAATTATTAGTCAGCTTTTTCTTTTGTTGTTGTTTTCATTTGCATGTGTGTCTAGTCTACAAGAACCTCTACTGAGAAGAGGTTACAAATTTCTTTCTTCTGACCTATGCCCTGACTCATTCTTCCTTGCCCAAAGCATCACCAACTGTGCTCTGTTAACAGAAGTCACTTAGTAAATGCTAATGGACTTACTACAGGAGAACAATGCGCCTCTGGTATTTCTCAATATCCCAGGGAATCCTCCACATCTATAAACATGCTGGAGATGATACCAGGTACCGCTAGAGGCTTGGGGTCTTCCTGAGGGTGCCTGAGACAAGAAAAACACAGAGAGAGACCAAAGACAGTCAGGAGAAACACAGAGAGAGGAAACATGGAAATAAACAGAGTAAAGCGTAAGAGGAGCAAAAGAGGAGTTACAGAGAGATTAAGCAGCCAGAGACACTCAAGAGATAGGGAAGAGGTTGGCAACCTCACTTTGGACTGGAGACTACATTTATTGTGTAATAGGTGCCCTCGTGTCACTACATTTATGAGATAATACCCATTTCAAAGTTATTTCTAAGGTTTTTCTAAGCTTATATCACCTACTAAAATTTGTCTTTACAGTCTCATCTTTGGAGATACACACACACACAGACACAAACACAATCCTCAAAACAACCTGGTTGTAAATTAAAAAAAAAAAACAAAAACAACTTTTTTCCAATTCTCCAATTTGTAAAATGGTTACTTCAGAGGGGTAATGTGACTTGTTCAAGGTTGTAAAGCAAAAACATGATAACTGGGGCCCTGCTTCTTTGGATTCCAAAATCCAGTGCTTTTTATGACATCTCGTGTACTCTATTAGAAATGAATCCTATAGGGGCGCCTGGGTGGCTCAGTCGTTAAGCGTCTGCCTTCGGCTCAGGTCATGGTCTCAGGGTCCTGGGATGGAGCCCCGCATCGGGCTCCCTACTCTGCGGGAAGCCTGCTTCTCCCTCTCCCTCTCTCCCTCCCCCTGCTTGTGTTCCCTCTCTCGCTGTGTCTCTCTCTGTCAAATAAATAAATAAAATCTTAAAAAAAAAAAAAAAAAAGAAATGAATCCTATATAAATCATATAAATCCAAACTACACATTCAAAGTAAAATTTTCTATCTTTTGAGATACTGAACTACTCAGGTTACTCACTAGGAAACTACTTCAGAGCCTCCTTTATTTTAAAGATCAGAAAAAATAAGTCATAATGAAAATATACCAGAATGACAGAAAATTTCAAACAGAAATGAAATTAAGTGAATGTGACTTGAGAGAATTTTAACATTTAAAAAAGAAGCTAGAGTTAGTTCATTGCTTTTACAATTTGGTAATTTCAAAGTCTTAATGATTCAACACATTTCAGCTGAAAGATTAAAAAAATGCTCCACATTTCAATGAATTCTTACATTTAAATACTAGTAAGCCTGTCTCAAACTTAATCTGTCATAACGTCTCACCTAAAATGTGTACTGCATGCAATCCAATTTCAGGGTACTATAGTAAGAAATGATTTAATGCCATCAGTCTTTCTAAGCCTTGATGTTTTCTCTTGAGGGATACTTATACTCTTCTAAATAATCATGCCCTTTTGAAAGCAGTGTAACTGCTAGAAAATCTCCTTTGATACAAGGGTAATAATCATGTTATTGGATTTCACAGCAAGACAAGATAATAAGAATACGAAGAAATTTCTATTTAATTGTGCATTGGTATATTTTTCCATGGTCAGCAATTTTTAAACCGGAAATTTTCAAATAAAATCTAAAGTATAGTATTGCTCTGCCCTCTAGTGACTGGCTAGGTTTTGCTAACTACATGCTTTTATTTATTTAAATTGCTTTTTGAGTAACACAGAATTTTTTTTAATACACATAATGGTTGCTTTTTCATCATTTGGATAGTGAACAAAGAGTACTAGTCAACTTTTCAGATACAGCTTGTGATGTGAACACAACACAGGAAAGAGATACGATTTATTTTCATAGGGATGGTACACCTAAGTATCGCAAAAATAAAATTAATATAATCTATTCCAGTCCTTATTCATATTTTTATGCAATTTATTTGGAAAGGTCAAAAAATTCCATTCATGTTAAAAACTTCACCAAGTTCATAGCTATAAATCCTAAATTGGCTAATTCCATTATTTTGGGGATTGAGACATCAAGGTGAGTGGTACTATATATACCACACACAGATGAATAATTTTCTACTAATAGAGCAAAAATACGCTTAATACAAAACTATACTGAACATCATTTACCCTTAATTATTCAAGTGGCACTTTAGGATTTTCCTGAACCTCAGTGTTGTCATTAGGAAATTAACTATGACTTTATATATGGAAAAATTAATCAAGGATCTAGGTAAGACTAGAGTTATTATACAGAGATGCACCCTAGTATTTCAATGAAGGGAGTTAGTTTCCCACTTCAACTGCCATAAACTTCATGCAAAGAACTGATGCATTTCTAGAACAGGATTTCTACTCTAATCCCAAACATACTACTTCTGTGTCTACATACCTATGTAAAAAATAAACATTACATCTGTACACATGAAATGTAAAAGGATACGCGAATATGTGAGGCTAATCCGTTGTATGGTGATGTGGTTAGGAGCGCAAACCCTGCAGCCAGACTACGTGAGTTTGAATTCTCGTTCTGCAATTTATTGGCAGTGTCACCTTAGGCAGATCATTAACTTCTCTGTGCTTCAGTTTCCTCACCTATAAAATGTGAATAAAAGAGACACCTACCAATAGTAATGTTTAATATCTTGATAGGTATTTGGGGTTACACAGGTATATGCATTTATCAAAACTCAAAGAATGTACATTTAAGATTTGTGCATTTCACTGAATGTGAATTTCAGATCAAAAAAGTTGTACATGGGGCGCCTGGGTGGCTCAGTCGGTTAAGCATCTGCTTTGGGCTCAGGTCATGATCCCAGGGTCCTGGGCTCTCTGCTCAGCAGGGATTCTGCTTCTGCTTCTCCCTCTGCCCCTCCCTCTTGCTTGTGCTCTCTTTCTCTGGCTCTCTCTCAAATATTTTTTTTTTTAAAAAGTTGTACCTAAATAGTGAACTACAGTCAGTAATAGGCATCCTGAAGTATTTAAGGGAGGGATAGTAATGTCTTTAATTTACTTGCAAATGAGTCAAAATTAAATTGAATTGATGATGGCTAGGTTACAGATATGTAATAAAATAATGAAAATGTTAACTGTCAAATCTAGGTGGTGAGTATATGAGTGTACAATGATGTTTGAAAGGTTCATAACAAAGTGTTGAGGGGAAATACACCCACCTCTCATAGAGCTGATGTGAAGATTAATATATATATAACAGTATTAAATTCACAGAAAAGTACCTGACAACCAACAATGGCAAATGGCAACATGTTTAAGCAAATGAAAGTGATCTCTTCTTCCCTAGTTGGAGGAAAAAAGGAAGAAAATAATGAGGTGTTGAGCTCCCAAACCAGAGTGAGTAGTTGCCATCAACAGTGTTAAAGCTTACCTTTCAAATAATTCATAAAACTGCATGGGCCATGTAGAGAACATGGTCTTGAAAGTCAGAAAAAGCTGATTAGAATCCTGGCTCTGTTTTTAATAAGCCAAAAAGCTCATACAATTTATTTAAATATTCTGAGCCTCAGTTCCTTCAAGTATAAAATGGGAATAATGAGACCTACACATTTAAGAGTCACTGTGAAGATTAGAAAAAATACACTCTCACACACACACATACGTAACAGAGAGAAAAATGCAAATAATGACAACTGCAGTTTTCATCATTATAATCATTACTACTACTTAGGGTGAGTCTTGTATCCCCTTAAAACTATTTTCTGCAGATGGAAACAAAAGTCACCACGTATCAGATTCTACTCTAGAAATTTCATATGCAGGTGGCCCCCTACACCAAAGAGTTTTTGACAGGATCTTCATTAAACCAGTGAGCCTTAAAGAAAGCATCAATGTACTTAGTGTAAAAGAAGAGCTGGCAATGACAGGGAATTCATTATTCATCTCTCTGTAATGTCAATTATAATATAAGTCCTATGGGAGAGGCATTTACAAAGTAGTTTGCTAATGATTTTAAAGAAAGTCATTTCAGTGCATTTGAGAAAATGATACTAGCACCTAGATAAGTTATGATTTGAAACAGTCTGAGGTAACATATTTAAATAAAAGAATATTAAAACTGCATTTATAGAAGATGAGCCCTATGTTCCCAGGGTGTGGATTTGTAAGTCATTATAGATTACTCCATGAAAACAGCGGCCTAACATACAGTTTCAGCTAAAAAGAAAATCAAGAACATTGCATTAAAACAGAGAATACTGCAAACACTATACGAAGTGGCTTCTGCCCTGATCACTCTACAAAAAATGCTTTTTCCAAAGGAGCCCCGAATCACCTAACCCAACACTGTTTGGGGGCATTTAGAGGTCTCTGTATTTTTCAACATTTTTATTGAAAATTCTTTCCCATCTTCTTGGGTACTGTACTCTATTGCATTTCCCCTCACAGATCTGATTGTTTTTCTTTCCTTTAGACTTCTCTCAACAAAGAATCTGTAGGTGTATTCCAAAGTTCTGTCTTAGCCATATTTTCTACTTTCACCAATAGTCAGTTTCAGCTCTACCTTTCTCTCCTAAGCTCTATTTATCTTTAGGCTGAATCTCTCCCAAACCCTTAACAATCTGTAACTACATCCTATACATAATCACGTAGATATCCTCTATGCATTTCAAATCTAGTCCATCCTAAACTCTACCTCCCCCTCCCCAGAATCAGTTTCTACTACTCTCTCTTTCTCTACTTCTGGTAGCAGTACTATCTGAATACCCATGCTTAAATTAAAAACCTATCTTTGACTTCCTTTTCAACACCCCCACTTCTTCCTTCTCTCTTAGGATCAATCCCTATACAGTCCCAGCACAAGGTCAGTCTGTTGCCAAATCCTACAGATTAGTAATTTGGTTCAAGTGACAGGACAGGATGTGTATTCTTTGAGAAACACAGTGAAAGCTAAATTTACAATCACTAAATACAAGCAGATACACATACATAGGCCAAACAGTAGTAGGTATCAAATGTTTGAGAAAATCTTCATCCAAGGAATCCTTAAAACTGAGTATCTATTAATTTTTGCCCTGCAAATTGGAAAAAAGACTTATTTGATTCTGTGAGTTGAATACCTCAATCTAAAATATTTTAAACTACATCCAGACAGGGCATAATCTTCATCGTGTCTCTCACGGTGGTCTCATGGTGGTTCCATCCAGAAGAACAACTTCTTACCTAGGATTTGCTAAAGTCTCTTAAACCAATCTTTCCAATGCCTACCTCCTCTTTTCCCCTCCAATCCATCCTTCTTGTATCACCTGTGCAAAATTTTCCATTCGCTCATTTGCCTTTAAGAAGGAAATAAGTAAACTCACCCTGATATTCAAGGCCCTCTTACATCTGGCTTTTCTAGGTTTCCCTTTTACCTTATATACATGCCATCCAACTGGCAAAAGCGGTGTATTCACTTCCTCCAGACTTTTGTATTTTTTCCTCTGGGTAGTCTTCCTTGATATTCCTACCTGGGATTTAACCTTCCTCAATTCTTAATGAAGTTTGTCCCTCTTTCCTGCTTAGAGTTCCCCTTCTATTATCATATTGCAATTCTGACACTGTCTAACACGTTTACTTGCACATAGTAGTTCCAGCAAATATTTATTAAACAAACAGAGGAACAGAAAATATGTTACTTTATCTTTAAACAAAACATTTTTCCAGTAAAATTACTGAATGCAGTTCAGGTTCTAAAAAGAAATAAAAGAGAGCTGAAGAAAGAGTGCAAACACTCTCAAAGGTGGGCCAGAAAGGTTGAGAATTTCAATATAGACTAATAATTTTAAAAGTTTATAAGAAGTCTATATGATCCATGGTTATTATGGTTAGAATGTACACATATTCAACTAGGAAAAGGCAAAATTGCTATAAAAAGACCACAAACACCTAACTAACTGATAGAGCAGCTTTTAGAAGGAATCAAGGTATTTTCATAGATGATTATCCTCAAAACAAGTTTAGATATATTAGAGATATTCAAAATTAATAAATATATGTTAATTATAATATATTCAAAATTAATATACCTACTGATATTGGATAAAAGACCAAGTAGTATTAGTTCATGCTCATGTGCATAAAATTACCAGAAAATAAGTACTTTCACAGAGTTAGCATTTTCTGCAGTTGTAGAAAAATATTTTCTTCTCTTGGATCAATTAATTGTGAAATGCTAAGCCAGTGACCTAAAAATGAAGGGAAATTTTGCTTTTCTAATGTATGAATAAACTAGCAGTCATGACTGAATTAACTATTCTACTAAAATTTTTAAAAATTTTTATAGCTATCAGGTTAAGATAATTAATTTATGAAAATGGCTGTCATACTTTAAAAGTCATTAAGAATTCATAATACATTTCTCCTTGTTTTGTTAAGATAATTACAGTCTTGGAAGAAAATTATGTAAATTATAAAAATTTACTGTTATCCTTACATAATTTATTTGTTTGAGGTAATAATTTTCTTAATACCAAGAGTATAAGGTAATAATAATCCTAAAATAACTATATTTCACTGAATGATAGATGACTTATCTCTTAATATTTTCTTAAGTTGAGCTATGATTGGGCTTTAATAAAGTTGCAAAATTAATTGGGGGAAATATAAAAATCAAACTATCACATATGATTGTGTAGAAAATATTTTAAAGTATCTAACAATATAAAGAACAAATGTTATTCTTTCCTAATGATTTAAAGCAAGTCCATCCTGTACTCAATAAAGACTTCCAATATAATAAAGATGTGCACGTTGAAGCTGGACATTTCCCTTATTGTGAATGGAGACAAAAAAATGCCTGAAATTCAATTTCAAGAACAGTTAAGAAGCAAAAAAGTCAAATTCCACTTCTGGCTTACTGTCCTTTTTGAGAACAAGCACATTTTCTTCACAGCGCCTGCCAAGTGCTGGATTGGTACTGCATCCTCCAGCACTTTTAATCCTCACTACAACCTTCAACAATCAGTATTCACCCATTTCACAGATGAATCTAGGTAACGTCCCCACATCACAATCACAGTAAAAGCCCAATCAGATTTAGTCCTGAATCCATCTGACTCCACAGCCCACGATTCTAAGAGCTCAAGCTACGGCTCAAACAAACAAAAGTGACACATTTAAATCTGTCATACATAAGAAAACCTTTAAGTTTTTGCCTATCCACATTAATCTCCAGTAAGCAAGAGTGAGCAGTTATGCAGTTAACAATCTAGAGGCAAGAATAAGAATGTTTATAAGCACTATGAAGTAAAACTTCTAGATTACTTTTTCCCAGGCACATTATAAACTCTAATGTGTGAAATATTTTATTACAATAGAAATAATCCATAAAAAATTCTATGACTGTGATGATTAAAACTCATAAAGAGAGACAAAACTGGGACACCTTTCCCATCAACAAGATATATTAGAATAGCCTTATTAGAGAGATTTTTTTTTTTTAAAGATTTTATTTATTTATTTGAGAGAGAGAGAATGAGAGAGAGAGAACACATGAGAGGGGATAGGGTCAGAGGGCAAAGCAGACTCCCTGCCGAGCAGGGAGCCCGATGCGGGACTCGATCCCGGGACTCCAGGATCATGACCTGAGCCGAAGGCAG
>NC_138369.1:144496314-144543784 GCF_054177405.1 Leptonychotes weddellii
CGCTTAACCAACTGAGCCACCCAGGCGCCCTAGAGAGATTTTTCTTATGTTCCCTAAAAACTGAAACCTCTCAGTGAATAATAAAGAACGGCAAAACCCAGGACTTTAACAGAAACAACAAAACTCGCAAACCTGAAAACTATCATTCCTTTAAGTGTTCACACTACCAAATGAATTGAAAGATGGGCCGTCTGCTTCATCAAACAGGAGGACAAATACCACTACTATAGCAAGAGCTCTGGTATTTCACAAGACCACTGTCTGCAGCTACTGATTTCAAACATATTATAAAGTACCTAATATGAAGACCTGGTAACTCTAATAATGCTGAAAACACAGTAGGTATTCGAAACTATCGGAAGGGCACAGTTCAGAGTTTCATGTATATGTCTGTCCAGGTGGTGCCGGGATGGATAGCAGACATACACTACTCTGCACATGGACACGCCTCACATTTTGTAGGTCTCAGCGTCTCTAACCTGGCAGTTCTTCTTCATTGGAATTAGTGTGACAGAACTGAGAATGTTTAGGACAGTGCTCATCAGAGAAATGGTAGCTTTTTGTAATTTAAGCCTTGTTCAGAAGCCAGTTCCTCCCCATCTGGCTGGCTCTCTCAAGAAATTTGGGTTCTGTAAGAACCTAATGGTAATGTTCAGTGCCTTAAAACATCACCTGAAGTGGAATACTTCTTCCATGGAGAGACCCTTGGTAATAAATGGTCTTACAGTAAATGTTAAGGAACATTGAAACAGTTCTAGAATTCAATTGCTTTTTAAGAATAGTAATATAACCAAGGCAGAAGCAGAACAACTGCAAACTAAACTAAGCAAGTTGTTAAAGACTAAATAAAACAAAAACACAATATTCTTATCCATCATCAAATTCAAATACAGAAATGCCCTAAAAATACCAACCCCCCCTCCACAAGAATAAAACACCTAAACGTGGACTTCAGCCTACCTTTTGGTATGTATTAACTGAATCCAGACACCGTACAGCATCTCTTTAAGCCCAGCTGAACCAATCTGCCTACCTTAAATCTCAGGACATTAACATGCACTCCACTCATAGGGCCACTGACTGACTGTTAGAGAAGTACTCGGCCAAGGCCTTAATAAACACTTGCTGACTCAACGCACACTATAAATGAGTCAATAGGCACCCAGAAATTTTTTGCTACTCATTTTAAATTCTTCAGCCCTCTAACACTTACTGATTATAGGACTAACTACCAACTTAAAAGCACAGAGAGACTTTTATTTTTGAAGAACGGCTTCTCTCTCTCAATTTGGACTGGGAAAAATAATTACCCGCAGGTAGACCACGGGATGCTTATTAACGGCAAGTTCAATGGCATACGAGGTCAATGAAACATGAACTCTGGTAATACTAATTTACCAAATGTTTACTAAGCAACTTCCGTGTGCCAGACACTGTTTCTAGGTTTTGGGGATGCAGCCATGAACAAAACAGACTCTCTAGTATAAAATTAAGTCCTTTAGGTTTTTGAAGAAACTACATGCATATATACTCATACATACTTAGTATTTATACTTACACGTGTATGTACAGAATATCCAGTAAATGCAGTATATATTTTACACTAAAATGCACAGAAATTCTGAGAGCTATCTTATGAGAAATTTGGCACCACTAGATCCATTTATTTTCCTGGAGAAATGCACTTCTGTATAATGGAGATCAAAGGAAATACCGTCAGTATAAAAATACTTAATTTATCCCCCCCTTTCAGGGAGTATTAATGCATGGAGTCAAGTCATGCCTGAATTTATTTATACTGTCCTCAACTAGTAAACATCATAATCAGTAGACTGATTCCACTGTTCAGAAGAAATACATTGCTAAAATTTATTATATACAAAGCTTTTGAGTTTGAGTCATTCTTGTAGATAGTTTTACAGTGAAACTGAAATCAAAAGTAGCTAAGAGTTAAAATACCTTTCAACCAATTAAACTAACATCCACAAAATTGGATCGCTTCTAAATAGCTTATCCTTTAGTCTGTAAACACACAAAGTGAGGTGGTAAGTTTTGTAAATCAATTTAAAATTATTTTTACATAAAAGTGCTTAAAGTCTCCAAAGTTTCTTTTTTATTGTATTTTCTGTTTTAGATACGCATCAAATCATCAGAAACTGAAATTATTCAACTGACAAAATAGGTACACTTACACAAAATTCCAAGATAAAGCGAAGAGAGTTAGGTTGAGCCTACGTCAATATCCAACAAGTAAATGCACTATTTACCTGTCACTAATCCCAAACATCCACCAACTGACTTACCTACTAGAAAAGTATGCTACTGTAAAGTAGAAAGAAGTACTATACAGATGGTCAGTGAGCTGTATTTAGACTATCACTTGACAAATCCCAGCAACCATTACCTGACTTACAAGCTGCTATCAGAGGAAAGAAGGGAAAGGAGGAGGAAGGAAAAAAGGGATAAAGATGGGAGTGAGGGAGGCAGGGCAATAAACAGGTACATATAACAGATTTGGGAATCCTTGACTTCTGCTGGAATTATTTCAAATACACAATCTTTTCTTTTGGTTTACCAAAATCTTAAGTACAGCTAGCCTTTGAACAATACGGATTTGAACTGCGCATGCCCACATCAGATACACAGATTTTTTTTGGACAAACACAGTACAGTACTGTAAATATATTTTCTCTTCCTAATGATTTTCTTAATAACATTTTCCTTTCCCTAGCTTACTTTATTATGCAAATATAATATAGAATACATAGAAAACACAAAATATATGTTAATCGACTTTATGTTATAGGTAAAGCTTCTGGTCAACAGTGGGCTGGTCAGTAATCAAGTTTTTGTGGAGTCAAAAGTTACACAGGGGCGCCTAGGTGGCTCAGTCGGTTAAGCGGCTGCCTTCAGCTCGGGTCATGATCCCTGGCATCGAGTCTCACATTGGGCTCCCTGCTCAGTGGAGAGTCTGCTTCTCCCTCTCCCTCTGCCTGCCGCTCTGCCTACTTGTGCTCTCTATCTCTCTGTCAAATAAATAAATAAAATCTTTAAAAAAAAGTTACACAAAGATACTCAACAGTGCAAAAGGGTTGCTCCTAACACTGGCATTTTCAAGGGACAACTCCATATGCCATTTCCCTGTTTGAATTCACAACTGATTCATAAAGCAAAAGAAAATCACCTTAAAAAATGTGAATTGGCTTGATTATAGTAAACAGAAACAGATATAATCCAAATGAGTAATTGAGTTATTCTTTGACCTAATTTTAAAATAAATTCTACTCCTAGAACCAATGAATACACATGGAAATCAATTTTTCAATGATGTAATTCCTCCATTATATACAAATCACTGATTTTCAGTTCTTAGACTTGATTCTTTCACTTGTAAGAAACTCATTTCTGAGTTTCTGAGAAACTCATGCACAGTGACTTCAAAGTGGAAGAAACATGAATTCAGTAATTTCAAATGCCTCCCAACTCAAAGATCCAATTATATTTTTAGAATTTTAGACTGTAATAAATGAGGTTTTCTTGTTTATAGATTCATAGAAAGTATTTTTTTTTTTTTTAACTTTTACTTCACTCTTTGGTACAAAAAAACAACTACTTCTGTTATGAACTGAATTAGTAGCCCTCAAATTCGTATGTTGAAGTCCTACACGGCAATGTACTTGGGAGACAGGCCCTAAAAGTAGGTAAAGGTTAAGTAAGGTCATAGGGTGGGACTGTTCTCCAAAAGAACTGGTGTCTTTTTAAGAATAGGAGAGACCCCAGAGCTCCCTCTCTCCACATACACACAGAGAAAAGGCCATGTGAGTACACAGCAAGAAGGTGGCTGCCTACAAGCCAGGAAGGGAGATCTCACCAGAAACAGAATTTGCCTGCACCCTGATCATGGACTTTAGACCCCAGAACGGTGAGAAAATAAGTACCTGTTGTTGGAGCCACCCAGTCTGTGGCACTTTGTCATGGTGGCCCAAGCAGACTATTATATAGTCTCTAAAACTGAAGAGCTTACATTTTTTAGGTAGTTTTATGCTACTGATAATCCAGCTGAATGAGTAACTGACAGTAACAAAGATGATCTGTTTATAAAGAGAAGAATTTTAAACAATTTGAGTAATTTATTCCCCCAAATTATTTTACATGTTTTTCTAAATAAAACAAACGAAACTGTCATTTTAGAAATAGCACACAGCTTTGAATCTTAAGAGAGATGGACCATGTTGTGCCTGATTCTGAGAGTACGAGGGAACAAAGTCAACAGAGAAAGGCTTGGCGGAGTCTGAATAAGTTAACCCTCATTGGAGAACAGTAACATAAAAATTCTGAGATAGAAATGCTGGTTCTTTTGAAACCATATAGCATTTGCTCTACATGGTAAAGAAAATTTCAGTGGCACAATCCCCACTTCTTATACCTTGCATCAAGACGTTACCAAATTTGGGGCGCCTGGGTGGCTCAGTTGGTTAAGCAACTGCCTTCAGCTCAGGTCGTGATCCTGGAGTCCCAGGATCGAGTCCCACATCGGGCTCCCCGGTCAGTGGGGAGTCTGCTTCTCCCTCTGACCCTCTCCCCTCTCATGCTCTCTCTCACTCTCTCTCAAATAAATAAATAAAATCTTTAAAAAAAAAAAGGTGTTACCAAATTTGATTTCATACTGACCTCATTAATATTCAGAGTGAAGGGAATCTATCTACAATTGGCTCTCACACTGTCCTTAACATTTCTATATTTTCAGTGGCAAGAAGTGAAGTATTAGATCATAGGGTGGGTAATATTTCTGCAGGATTCACCCGTTCTCTCGGTATTAAGAATGAAGCCACTCTGTACTTTCCGTAGAACTGTAGAAGAATACATAGATTCGTATGCATTCAGGGCAATATTTTAAAACTCCTGGAGGTGTGTGTCTGTGTTTATATATAAGTACAGAAACACATTTTACACATGCATACACTGTCAGACATCTATGAAAGGTATTTTATGGTGTGTTCAAGACTCCTGACCTCTGCCCACAGCTTTCTTTTTTTAGTACCATTTCTCAAGTGCTTCCTATATGCCAGGTGCTGCATGGGGGACTCGACATATTTCATTTAATTCTCACAGTCCTATGAGGTAGAGACCATTATCCCGTACTAAGATGAGAAAACAAAGTTTCAGAGAGGTTAAATAATCACCTAAATTCTTTCAACTAAAAAGCGCCAGAAGTAGGATTTATGCCAAAGTTTCTCCGAATCCATAGATTCAGTCCCCCAATCTTAAGGAACTACAAATTATCAAACATAGCATCGTTTGCATACTCCGACATTTTTAAATCATCTTAATCCACATAGGTCTGGTAGCAGTATCTTATAATACCCGTGGGATTACTCAAATCAGTATTGGCTGAGGAGTTCTGTGTGCCTCCTCATTTTCTAGAAGACTACGAAGACAATAATGCACAGCTCCTGTATAATGGTTATGATCTCAGTTGGAGCACCTTAGAAAACTCCTGGAATACAACTGTTACCCTTTCTACAGTGTCTGCCTTCTTTCTCTCTAGGATGGCTCTTTTTTTTCTTAAAGATTTTATTTATTTATTTGACAGGGAGAGACACAGTGAGAAAGGGAACACAAGCAGGGGAAGTGGGAGAGGGAGAAGCAGGCTTCCCGCTGAGCAGGGAGCCCGACGCGGGGCTTGATCCCAGGACCCTGGGATCATGACCTGAGCCGAAGACAGACGTTTAATGACTGAGCCACCCAGGCGCCCCTCTAATAACTGATCTTAAGTAAAGGCATTTGGCTACTACTGCCTGGTAAAATTATTATATTGCCACTGGAAAGAGCAAAGAACCCATTTTCTCGTCCTTCTCCTACATCAAGTTAGATAATACTTGTCAAAGTTCTGTGATGTATTGCACATAGATAAGAAATTATCCTAAGTGTCATTATTTCCCTTCTCTAACTCTGTATGCAAACTGTAGAGGATCCAGGCTACAGATATTTTCATTCATTTTAAAACTACTTATAACACAACAGGGTGCCTAGGTGGCTCAGTTGGTTAAGTGACCAACTCTTGATTTGGGCCCAGGTCATGATCTCACAGTCATGAGATCAAGCCCAGCACTGCACTGGGTGTGGGAACCTGCTTAAGATTCTCTCTCTCCCTCTGCTCCCTCCCCCCCTCAAAAAACAACAACAATAAAAAAGTATTTATAACATAATAACATAAGTCTATTATATATACTAGAACCCTTTACTCCATGATGGGAAAAATTTTAACATTCGAAACATCAAGAAACTCTTGAATTGTATGAATCCCTCAGTCCTTAAAACTTGTCACGGATACGGCATCACAGCTCACTGAGTTCTATATAACAAAAATGAAAGGATTCATGGTCAAATAATTTTACATGTTAAAGAGATTCATTGGAAAGAATGAATGGACTTCTTGGAAGTTTAATATACTACATGCACTCTGTCTCTCTAGAAAAGCCATAGATGGGATTCAGGTACTATAGTTAAAATATGCACTGTGCCTCCCAATCAGACTTTCCTTATCCTATCCCCTCTTAAAAGGCCACTCCTACCCTATGACATAGTGGTTGACCATGTGACATGCTTCAGCTAGTGAAATGAGAGGTAGTGACATGTGCTACTTCTGACCAACAATTTTAAGAGTCACATTTCTACCACCATTCCTTTTCTCCTTCAGCCTTATAAGAGTTATGCATCCCAGAGATGCTTCTTTAGCTTTGGTCGAGGAACAGAGAGGACACTGAGCACAATGGCAGTAGATTTATTAAGATAAACAAGAGTGAGAAATAAATTTTTGCTGCTATAAATCACTAAGATTTGGGACTCTTTGGATAATGAAACATAACTTTGCCTAAGCTGAATGATACAACCGCATATCCTAGATTTACTGGACCCTGGCATCTTTTTGCCATGTAACATCTTCCAGGATTTGCTTCCTAAATTACTCCTGGTTTCACATGGCATCTTTTCTACTTCTTAGTTAATACTGTATTTATGATGATTGTAAATGTGAGCTAGAAGTATATAGTGTCATCTTAAGCTTCTTAAATGTTATCAGCAATTTGAATTTGTGTCGATTTCTTATAGTCAATAAAAAATATTTTATTGAAATAATCTGATTAACATTCAGAAATCATAGATCAGATGGCTACTTAAGGAAAGACTGCCATACTAATGCTGATTAACAATTCAGTGTTCTGAACAGATCAGATAAAGTGTCCAGCTTTACTTTCTATAGATGTATTCATATTCAGCGAATTTAGAATACTGCCACAAATTTAATTTTCTTTAAACCTCACTACATTCAACTCCCTTTTAGATTAACAATTGAGAACATATTTAAAATTTCAGTATCAATATTCAAATATTCTATAGTCTATTCTGCTGACCCAATAAAACCAAAATCAACTTATGCTAACTGGCACTCTTAAATACAGAATTTGTATTTGAAACTTAATTGTGCCTTAAAGAATAGCATAGAAAGGAGGAAAAATGGTACCTAATCCCAATCTTCTCACTGGCACTAAGATTTTGTTGGTGTTTAAATATCATAGTAAATACACATTCAAGCTAAACTGTACATATTTTACAATATATGTATAATCTTAGACAATGACATTCAGAAGAATGGCTCAAAGGCCTTATATTTATACTCGCATGATAAAAGCAATGTTCAGTCATATACTTACTAAAACATGAAGGTAGCCACAGATAGAGACAGATGTGAAAAGCTAACAAATCAAAATACTTAAAAACAGGAAACATTTAAGATTAACTTACAATTACTCAGAGATTAAGTTCATGTCCTGAAAACTGCAACTAAACAATATTCATTTTAATTTACATCAAATTCCTGTCTTTAAATCATCAGTTCGCCACCAAGTGTTCAGACATCAGTAAAGCATCACACATTTTATTCCCAGACTGAGACAACTCTGCATGTAAGTAACCATTATTAAAATTAATCTGA
This sequence comes from Leptonychotes weddellii, assembly GCF_054177405.1. Taxonomy (NCBI): domain Eukaryota; kingdom Metazoa; phylum Chordata; class Mammalia; order Carnivora; family Phocidae; genus Leptonychotes; species Leptonychotes weddellii. The sequence continues at coordinate 144,504,308 of NC_138369.1, forward strand.
AAATACTATTGCCGTATCTTAAAACCATTAAAAACTTTTCTCCTGAAGAAACAGCTTTGAAAATAACTTACTTGTGTACAAGGACAGAGTTATAGTATCTATGAGTTTCAGAGTCTGATATAATTTGACACATACATACTTTACAACCTCAACTTTTTCTTCACTGTGTGGTTTTCAAATTCAAAACAGTTTCATAACACTGCTATACTTGCCTCTATTATTTTTAACAGATTAAACCAAACACTCCATAATGCTTTGATACTGGTTCATTTTTTAATCAAAGCTGAAGGCAGTACACAAACAGCAATAGCTTATGGGGAATAGATCGATTTAGTATTTATTTAGGTATGTAACCTCAATTTATTCAAGTCAAAACTTTTTACCAACAGCACATCACTGTGGAGAAACAAATCAGAGATTGTGAAATAGTTAATTTTTTTAAATTCATGATTTTAAAGGAAGATTTAACTTACTTGATGATGGAGATTAAAATGTCACTTTAAAAAAAGAATAATTCACAAATAAAACAAACCAAAACAAAAACGACCACACAAAATTATCACACTTCCCTGATCAATACAGAAGGTGAATGCATCGGATAGGAAAAAAGTTGAGACCAGCTCTGACAGCACATAGTTCTTGACTGCTTCACTGCTTCTAGGTAAGTAAGATGCACCTGCAGTGCTGCTCTTACCCGTCAAGTCAAGACTTTCCATTGTGATTTTAATGGAACATCAGAATTTCCAGCTTCTGTGATGCAGCAGGATTCTGTGAAAGACCCATAGCAAAGTGGTTAAATGGTGAGCCATGAAGGACTTTCAAACAAAGCTGACACTTTGTCCTTTCGCAAAATTATACCCCCCGCAATGAATAATAGCCAAACAATCAAAATCGGGCAAATTATTAAAAATCCCTATGCTAACACTATTTAGAGAAAGCAGCCTAAAGTGTTTTTTGTCAACTTTAACAAAAAGACAGTCACTAAAATTATTCAATGGGAATTCTGAGATTAAAGTTACAGATACAAAGATTTACAGGCAAGCACTTCTCAGGTTTTTAGCTAAAATCAAGTACAGAATTGCCGGCAAATCCTCTGGAAAAACAGGATGTTAAACTGACATCCTAACTAGATTCAGGTTATTTTAAATGACTGGCCCAACACAACCAGATAAGCTGTGGTTAGGATATTAATATCTTACCATTTATTTTTTAGATGTTTTAAAGATAATGAGTGAAGCAATAGTTTTTTAAAAAAGGTGAGGAGTAGGGGGAGACATCCACAGAGATAAAATGTTACCAAAAAAAAAAATACTTTCTAGCTGAAAATGATGAAGTAAATATAAGAAAGAGGATCAAATCAGCAAAAGGTTGTCCACAAAAATTAAATGGAATATTTTACATTAATAATACTGCAAATATAGACACATATACCTAAATTGCATCACTTTTAAGAATTAAGTTATTTCAGCTTCTATGTGAAATACAATTGTTTAGTTTCTAGGATGCTTCAATGGTAGTATACTAAATTCACACTCACCCAAGAGAGACAATTTCCTACCCCACTGCAGATTATGATATTTCTTTACAACCAGCAGGCTATAACATACTCTAGAAACTGGGTATCACTTACTGGCTTGCAGCTCTATCAATATTATCAGTCATCTTATAGCATAACTGAAGTTTTATCCCTAATCAGCCACTGTGATATGGAAGAACTTACAATAAATATCAAAAATGTGTAATGATTCATCTGAGTAATCCTATATAGACTTAGATGATTCAATTGTCACCCAGTGCTACTGAAGAAAACAATAGCTAGAAACAACGAATAAAATATTAAATGGTCTCATGTGGCTTCATACAAGATACTACTATTCATCCATATTTTTTAAAACAAGAGCATGGATGAAAAAATAAATCCAGATCTTTGAAGCAAAATATAAAAGACACATATGAATACTTCCAAATTAAATGACTATGTTTTTAACTAAGGAAGCATACAATTCCAAAAACCAAATGGTGGTGTGAAGTCTATTCTTAATTATCACAAAACAGGCAACTAACATTATTAAAAATACTGTTTTAAAAAATACACTACCTCGGGGGGTGGGAGGATGGGTTAGCCTGGTGATGGGTATTAAGGAGGGCACGTACTGCATGGAGCACTGGGTGTTATACGCAAACAATGAATTATGGATCACTACATCAAAAACTAAGGATGTATGGTGATTAACATAACATAATAAAAAAAATACACTACCTCATATATTTAATCACATAATTTTCTTCATATAAATCCATAAAAGCCGGTACAGAAAAAAAAAACCATAAAATAAACAGTGCAAAGAAAAAAAAGAAACGATGTAAAATAAATGAGTAAAAATCACGAATAAGTAACCATAAAAGACTGTCAGGTAAATAAATTGGTATAAACAAAAAAAAAATTTATATTTGCCAAAATTGGGAAAGGAGGGTCCATCATTAATTGACAGCATCGATTTAATTCTTATTCTGGCTTAAAGATTCATTTACTTTTTCAAGAGTGAGCACATGTTATCTGAAAAATAAAATATGGTAATATATCCTATACACAGAACTTCTTTCAGGAGCTCAAAAATAAATTCTCACTAATCTTTGGGTACCCTTCTCGATTAGTTTGTTTCTATAATCAGTATATCATATATATATGTATATATATGTGTGTATATATATAAAATCAGTGTATTTATAATCTATCAATCTATCAATCAAAAAATGGACCACAACTACACCTTATTTTGATTACAATTCAGTAATGTATCAACTGTCTTACAACTATCTCTGGATAAGTCAGGAGGGAGAGGAAGAAGGCTGACTATGCTGTGTATGCCATGGCCAGAAGGGGTTTTAAAACTCAGGGTAACAAAGAAAATCTTGCTGGACTTAACTGACTAGGAAAGAGAAGCCAGAGGTCAAATTCAAGGCTGAAGATCCTGCCTGAGACAGACTCCCTTTGAGTTCTCTGAGAGCCAACCTTAGAGACTCCAGATTGTATCTGGCTCTTACAGATGCCCACATGAGTAGCTTCAGAAAAGCAGTTTCAGCATAAGCTGCTCTGCATTACAAATACTTGACAAGGTGTTGCGATTTGCTGGAACTGGGGTGGCTGTGTGATGGGTCAGAAGGACGGGGCTTGCTGGGCGAGCAGGGGGAAAGGCCTCAGGCTGGGCCTGTGTTCTCTGAGTCCCACTTTGGCTTCCTCTCAACCCTCATTCTCGTCCTTAGAGCTCCCTGCCTCTTTAAGGATCCTTCTCAAGGCCTGTTTCCCCCCGTTACACTGCCTCCCCCAGAGGACGCATACCTAGCAGTACCGATCAGGCACAGCTCAGGATTCCCCCTGAGAAACTTCATGGCAGGTGGGAGAACTATCTATTAATATCTATTATTTACCTCTTACCACAAATTGGGCATCTGACTTGGCATGTGAAAAACCTATCTTAAAGATCGGGCCTAAGCAACCACTGAAAGATCCCAGAGCAACTGGCTTTCTGGCACAGCTTACACATTGCCCCTTGGGGTGCTATGTTTTGAAAAGCCTATTATACTAAAAAGGTGAGGTGCCACTTCTTACAACGAGACAGACTCCCAATTATTGTTAATGTACAGTATAACATTCAAAGGCACATCATGGTAAACTCCCCTTTTAGGCCAACAGTGTGTGTTGTGTGTTTTGCACCCTGATGTCATTACTACCCGGTCAGTGCAGAAGGGACTCCAAGGCAACCATGTTGCCCACTTACATGGAGGAATATTTAATCCCCATGAATGACTGCTTTTCTGATGTTTTCATCAATTCTCCGGGTAATAGATTAAGCTTTAACTAACTCATTTTCATACATAACCTTAATTCAATCAAGCTCAATAAAAGTCATTCTGGACTGCAATTATTTGCTAAGGAACAATTACATTCAAATGAAAAAAAAAATTGTTAGGCATGATACAATGCATGTGCAGATGCCTCTCCATTTATGGCACCAGAAACAACAAAAAAAATAGCCAAACGGCTAGAAAAGGAAATAGATTTTTCCTCATCCTCCTGAAAAATAGAATACTCATGGTTTTACACCTGAACAAAACAAAATGGAGAACCCAAGAAAGCACATTTGAAAATTATTATTTTCAATGTTTGTGTTTTGAAAGAGACTGTATTTCTAATCTAAGAGTCAGCATGACCTCTGAAAGCCAAAACAAGTCCAGGTCACAAATAACAGTCTTAATACCCACTCTTGCGCTAAATCTTTCACTGGTTTCCTCCATTTTCCCAGCGACATGTAGTCCAATCCCCATACTTTACAGTGCAGCTTCTCTTAAAAGATTTTTCCTGTCTTAAAACTACTTTTTTACATGAGTACAATTTTTATATTTTCCTCAACTCTCTCTTTTATATACTACATGCTACAAATAAAACTTAAATACAAACTCCAAGCTCTTCCTTCTGTGGGATATAGCATATGTGTAGTCTAGCCTTCCGTGTCCTGTGTGTGCCTAAGGCCTCCCACCCACCCCACTACACTGTACATCCCTTTAGTCTCCTCAGTAGTGGCATCAGGCACATTATTCAATAGTACAGTACTGAAAAGGCATACCAGCTGTTTTGCAATTTTGGCCAATGAATTCCCCACCTCAGGTCACTGTGGCCCACACCACAGGCCAAGGATGCTTTTCCTAGAAATAATAAGCTGATAGTCTGACTTCCAGTTAAGTCACTTCACGAAATAAAATTTTTTCATATGAACAAAGATAACTGCAGAGAGATGTATACTTATAAAGACACACACATACACATAGACGTATACACATACACACACATATAGATGCTTTTTAACAAGTGCTGTCTTTATTCATACATTATATTGCCAACAGTTTTGTTAAAACCTTTATACTTGAAGCTTAAACCACAGCTATTTCACAGGCATTCTGGCCAGGCACCAATCTTTAACAGATATTACAAGGGTCAGCTACACTGAAAATGGAAATCTCTTAAAAGAAAATCCAAATCCAAAGTACCTCTTTGTCACCTTCCCACCCCCACCCTTGCACTTCCTCAGGACCCAGAGCCTTTCGGTTAAGACCTCTTAAACACAGTAATAAAGGCAAAACAAGAGCTCGCTAGATATCTAACAGTACACCAAAGTAACTTCTAAGTCATTACAGTTGGACTTCCCAGTCAGCTGTTAGAAAACACTAGCAGGCAGAGACCAAAAATTCTAGCAATCATTGTTTAACATGGACCTCTTATAATAGCAAGATGAAAGACTTGGAAATCCTCTCCCTTTCAGCACTCAAAACTGACCAATTATAAAATGATGCTTTAAAAACTACCACCCATCTATATGCCAACAGCACAGAGATGCAAATGACAGAACCTTTATACAGCTTGAGATAATGACCACCATGTATTAACACTGCAAAAGGTAGTATGAGAGTTGCTGTTTTTTAGAAGCTGATGATCTAGTTGGGTGATCACACCCTCTGTCTCACACACACGCATACATACACAGTAAATAATAATAGAAATGTATGCTGAAATGGTAAGCCAAGAATTCAAAAAAGTTAGGATGCACATGGGAATCTTTATGCAGAAGATGAATAAAGCTGGAACCTCCAGCACCAGTGGAGAGAGGAGATGGAGGCGAGTGTTATGGGCACATGGGAAGAAGCATGCTAGAAGGGATAGGAAGCAGATCTGGCGGAGGTTCTGGGTTCACATCAGAAAGTAGAACATGAAATGTGGGCAATTTTTTTTCTCCATAGTCTCAGGGAACAGAGTACAGTTGGCGGCGTGGTGTTCTGCAAAGCACAATGACCTCAGGGCCAAACCCTGCATCCACCATTTACTCCCTGTAATTGTGGGCCAATTCCTGGGACTCTCGGAGTCTCCATTCCTCACCTACAAAATGGAGATAACAATCCCTCCACCTCTAAATTTAGGTTGCCTTCAATTATTATAAGATATAAATACTAAGGGCTTGACATATAATACGTGCTCAATAAATGTTAGTAATCTCACTAGAGTTAAGACTAAATGACAGAAAGGCATTTTACAGAGTTACATTGTGAAAGCACTGAAATCTGCCTTGAATATTCTCAGCATTTGAATGCTAAGTGAATTGCTAGTTTTTCCAGTGGGGTTTCGCTATAGATTTTGTTTTAATTTAGGTGGTTTTAACATATGTTTAACTCTGATAGTCTGAGAGCAGCCACTTTTTACTCCTACCAATTTTGAGGTACATGAACTGATTTGATAATATGGATATTTTATTATAATGTTCATTTGCCATAAGATTGTTGTTTCAGGGACCATGGTGGAACCATGAATTTCTGCAGTTTCCTTAAGTAGAGGTGGAAAATGAGTAAGAATTAGTCCCGTCAGCTGGCTTGGCAGGGGAGCACTGAATGCCTCTTTTATACTCTTGTGAACTACATAAATGTGCCTTTGACCTTCTCAGGCAGGGGAAATTGCACATTTAAGGCAGAAGGAGTTTCACTTCCAGGAAGAGTATAAAAACATGCTTGCCAGCAGCTACATCAGGAATACCAACAGGGAACCCCCAGGTACTTTGGGAAGATTCATTAGCTCTCTCAAGCCACTGAGCACTGAGCTGGAAAATACAAGGTTAGGATAATCTCAGCCCTGTGGGATAACGTGCCTATGCTTTACGTGGGTTAGACCAAATAAAGCCTGGCCTACACACTTTAGGAATTAGTCTGAACCTTCAGGGAGGCGTTCTGTGAATAAAACCCACTAGACAAACCTCAAGACCACCTTGTCCTTTGACGTAAGAAAGGGTTCCTTTCACCTGTTTTCACTTCAGCAGTAATTCACAATATATAGAAAATCACATTTACTTAAACTATTTAGTCCAAAGTCATTTGATTAAAAAAAGGAAGTTAGTCATTTGTAATTTACATTAACCTTAAATGGAAAATATCCTGTTCTGAGAGGTAAAGGTCACTGGTCTTTCCCTTTTTTTCCGAATTAATTAATTAAACTGCACAATTTAAAGAAGTATAAAAATATAACAAAATTATGTGATGTTATTAAAATGCACATTTCTGGGATGCCTGGGTGGCTCAGTCAGTTAAGCATCTGCCTTTGGCTCAGGTCATGATCCCAGAGTCCTGGGATCGAGTCCCACACTGGGCTCCTTGCTCAGAGGCAAGCCTGTTTCTCCCTCTGCCTGCCAATCCCCCTGCTTGTGCACTCTCTCTTCTCTCTCCCTCTGACAAATAAATAAATAAAATCTAAAAAAATAAAAAATAGATAAAATGCACATTTCTATTGAAATTTACATTGTGTTATTTTTTTTAAAAAAAACTGTACTATTTAAGAAAGAGTTCCTGTCCCTTTCAAGTGCCTTAATGTCTATCTAGCAAATAGCTTAGTTACAGAAAAACGCTGATCCAGATATGCTAATTGCAAGAATTGCAAGAATATTCCTGATATGAAGACACAAAGAATCTGCCCAAAAGCCACACTAAGTGTCAATACACTCTATTTGAAGTTATTTATTGACAAAGCAGTTGTTCCTGGGACACATAATACTATACAGTGATTACTTTAAATCAGAGAAATCCAAAAAACTTTCCTTAGAGGGAAACTGTGAAGTCGAATTACAACATTTTCATAGCTGAAACCAAGACAAACCCAAAAAGGTTAAGTGACTGGACAAAAGGCATTCAGCTGGTTTGTGTCCAATAAATACCCCAGGTTTTCACAGTGCTTTCTCCATTCCTCCACTCTGCTAACCCTGCAGGATGTGATGTCATTCCCCACTAGAGATTCCAATAAGCCATGGAATCACAGAATGCTGGTGGCATATGAGAACTGCAGTCCACTCCATTCACGCCTTGGACCACAGCAAGCTAGAGTCAGAGCTAGGCCAGAACCCAGGGCTCCGGTTTACCATCAATAGAACAGCATGATGCTGCAGACCAGGTTACATTAGATCTTTATTCTCCCTGTGGCCCTCAGAGTAGCAACGTTTACCTGGAAAAGGATCATAAAATAGGGCCTAACTTTCCACGCTCAAGGTCAGAGGGTCAGAGAATGCTTCCTGGCTCTGGAACACTTTCCCTTCCTAGTCTGAAGGCAGAGAATGACATTTTTTAGTTGTAGAAATCAGCATGCAAAGTATCTCTTTGTGTTTCTAAATATCTTTATAAATACCTTGGAGTAAAAATGTTAAAGTCTGTTGACATGTGTGAAGGAAGGTAGTCTATGGGAACTCTGTACTTCCCACTCAATCTTGTGGCAAACCTGAAACTGCCCTAAAAAAATAGTTTATTAAACTTTAAAAAATGTGAATGTCAATGCAGTTCATTCTAACAATATTAAAATTAAATACTGACTATGGGGCGCCTGGGTGGCTCAGTCAGTTAAGCATCCAACTCTTGATTTTGGCTCAGGTCATGAGCTCAGGGTGCTGAGATTGAGCCCCGCCTTGAGCTCCGTGCTCAGCGGGGAGTCTGCTTCTCTCCTTCTCCCTCTGCCCTTCTCTTCTGGCTCTCTCTTTTTCTCTCTCTCTCTCAAATAAATAAAATCTTTAAAAAAATTGAATATTGACTAAAAATGACAAGACAATGACAGTTGAAAATATATAAACAGTAATTCTCTTTTAAATATGCTCACTCCCACCAGAAACACCTTGTACCAATTAAAATTATGCCCTCCATTAAAACTAAACACATTCCCTACAACAACGACCTCTGTACAGCACAATGCTCCACTGGCCACTAAGCGCCAATAAATGCCCCTGCATTAGTTGCTACTACTCCTATGGTAGTCAGTATTTAAAGTAATATAAAATATTTGGTTCAAATTATGCCAATTCAAAAAAAAAAATCGAAGAAAATATTCTCCAGATATTCCCACTGGTAGACACAAAGAAATCCTTTGTCATGAACTCCAGTACAGCAACCCTTCAGAGCTCAGCGTTCTACAACCCCAAGGGCCACCAATGACATGCAATACAAGGTGAATAGTGAACGGCATATCCTGAAGCAGCCCTAGAGACATCAGTAGTAGCCATGGTTCACAAAACTGCTAGTAAATATTTTGAAATTTTAACTCTTTTATAATTAACAAAATCAGATTTTTCAATTTTTCAAGCTAAAAAGGAAACTCATTGTCAAAGCCTTTTTTAAATGAGAAAATAATCAGCCACAAAAGCGCATTTTTCTGTACTGGCTTACGTAGATCATAATAGACATAAATGTATTTGCCCACCCAGTACACATGTATCTCCCATTTTCTGGTAAAAGAAGCACTCTGATTTTTGGGAAAATAGTCCTCTATGCTCACAGACCAAGTACCTTGTGTGGGACTGATCTAATTCTACCCAAGTTTCAGGAATAGAAAGATCACCTAGGCCCACCCATCAGCTTATTCCACTTGGATGCTGTGGTTGGGGGAGAAATGGGTACGAAACCTGAATCGGGACACAATACACAAAATAACAGATGTATTACACTCTTACTAGTGCCTGAAGTGAAAGGAGAAAAGAAAGAATGGTTTACATTTTTGTTGCAATAGAGAAAAAGAACATAAAACTACTGGACCACCTATCTCCTGAAAAGAAATGAAAGGGAGCATGGATTTATTTTACGTTATTTCAAATCCTAATTTCAACAAATTAATTCCAATTTTTTGGCACATTATGACACTCAGTAGACAGAGATGTTTAAATTTTCAATCTGTACTCCTGCAACACCAATTTCTCTTTCTACTTAGATTTCCTATAAAGAAAAGATTCAGGTTTTAAAAACACTGAAAAACTGGCTAATGTTAATCTGACATCTAAAATCAATTCTAAAGGCATTTCCAATGTCTTGAAATTTGTTATGTGTGCTTTATACTTAAGTACAGAGTGGCACACAATTCATTTTCCATGCCTGAAGTTATATATTTTCTTAGACTTAGGAGGAGGGGGAAAACATAACATGGAATAGTTGGTAATACAGGGTTTTGCTTTGTGACAGTTACCATGCATAATTCTGGGAAAAAAAAATAACCAATTCTTGAAGAACTAAAATATGACACCAAAACTACGCTGAATAGAATTTTTTAAAGCGAATCTTCTTGGTAACTTGTTTTATTACTTTTATAGATAGTCATAGTCAAGAAAGAACCAAAGAGCTGGGTATCATATAATATATTGGAAATTATTTTCTTCACAAAATCTCTCATATCAGCTTATTTGACCCAGGTCTCTTTCATAAAAGTTGAACATAAATATGTGATGTGTTCACCTATGAACATATACACACAACCAAAAATCTCAACCTAAAAGTACCGAGTTCTATGGTTACTCAGATCCCAAAGAGTTTGCTATAATTTAAAAAGCAACAACACAAGTACTTGTTTCCTACTTCAGAAGTAAGATAGATACAAGGAAAGCAGTATCATTTAAATGTAAATTCAGACCTAGGATATACTTCTAAACATTAGCTATATCAAGAATGCTTTTATATTTTTCAGGAATGTCAAAAACCTGATTCAACAACACAGTTAAAACTCAACTTCAATTTGAATTGAAAAACTCTACTTTGGGGGTGAACAGTAATAGGAAGAATAGTAATACATTGTGGATTCTGATCTGGCATGTAGTTCATAGTTTTCAATGAATCTAGTCAGCATCAAGAGTTTTGTATAATGAAGTTTGAGAAAACTTCAAGATACAGTCTAAGATACAGACTTGAATAGATTTGGAATTTTATAGTTTATAGTAAAACCTGCAACAAAGTTCAACATTGCTAACAAGATAATTTTAATTAACTACTTAGGTCCCTTTTATCCCATACTCCACTCCCATTCCCCTTCCTCCCTCCAAAGCAACCATTTTAATGTGCTTACAGAGTATTTTGAATATGTGCTATTTTTACAGAGAACTGAGAATGGTACATTAGATAAACAGAGGTAGAGGAGAGGACAGACACTATTAAAAGGGAACTCTCTTTTGAAGTTCAAATATGAGAACTCAGATAACACTTCTACTTATATTCTGAGCCATATTTCTTTCTCAGAGCAAAACAGAGTTGAAGATTCAACTCTTTTGCCCATCCCACCTTCACCACCACCCTGATCTGGGGTCACTTAACTCGCCAAAGAGGATGGTGGGAATTAGGGCAAGAAGAGAGATGGAAATGATAAGGCTAAGATAAATATGACAATACCAACATACCATATGACACATATTTCAGGAAGACTACAAGGCAGCTGTAACCATCTAAATTTCATTGTAAGGTTCCAACAAACACCACAGTTTCTGTCCCATAAACATTTAGCTACTTGGCAAAGAGTCTCAACAAACACAAAGAACTGTTTGCTTATGTGTGACATGAATGTTTAAAATTAGAAGAAGAAAAGTACTATAGAATCGATCCTAAGCAAAATTAAAGCTGAGGTCTGGTGTCTTCCAACTTTCTTCACAAATCTCCTCTCCCCCAAAGACTCTTCACCTTACCACAGGGACTGGCGAGTTTCATTCTACCATCTTCCATATCAAAACCTGCTCTTACATGAATGACTGAGAATACTGACAATATTCACTGAGGAGTAAAACTTGCATGCTAAAAGGCATTATTAAGTTTAAGTAAAAATATCTCTATATGTGGAGTAATGAAAGTAGGCGGGTAACGTGAAAGCATGTCCACAGATTTGTAAGTAGGCCCTGCCATCTTTGTTTGTATCACTGAAAAATAACACCTGTAGTCTAAACTTAGTAGCATCAATTGCAACAAATAAAAGTCTGAAAGTAGAGAATAGGGGATGCCTACCTTAACTGAAAAGCATGTAAAATGACATATTGCAATATAAGTCAGCAGTGTGAAGTACTCAAAAAGAAATTGGACTTAGAAGAACTACACCGTTCAGCAAGAAAGGACAGGAGTCCTCTCTACCCACTGTTGTCTGTTATCAGGTGAGACAGAAAGAACTCAAAGTGCCTCTGGACCAGATCATTGCCAGATTATGGACAGGGGCTGAGCACCCTGTTGGGGGCAGAATGGCTGAAGGAAATGAAAATGTTACTCTAGAAAGGAAGAAGTGCTGTTTTCATATCCTTTTGGGGTCTCATAAGGAAGAGGCATCAGATATAATTTTATAGGGTGGTTTCAGAGTTTAAAACTGTAATCAATTAACAGAGATGTTTCTAGGAGGCAGTTTGGGGTGTTCAGTATGAGAAAACACTTTCTGTCTCACTGAAGTGAGTTCCTCTTGAATATTTTTCCATCAATGGAGATGCTCAAGCAAAAACTTCAGTAGGAGTTACTGCATGGGGATTCGCACAGGGTACTGAGGGCTGATCTCTATGCCTTAGTCTAAGATCCAAGCATTCCAAGATTCTCTAGGTTTCTAAAATCAAAGCAAATGAGAGCTGGAAGCCATGAGGCTTGAAATCCATTATGCCCAGCAGTCATGGCGCCCAGCAAACAGAGCTCTATCCCCTTGCTCCAACTGCCGAATGTGCTAGTGCAATAATATAACAAAGGAAAGTTTAGTTATTTGCACTGTAAATCACAATGAATGCTAGTAATAGTCAAACTGTTTAAACAACTAAAAATTGATCATATGCTAGTTTCTAAATATATAAAACACTTTTCATATATTTAATATTAATACAATTCAATTATAACCTGCTAAGTTATATGCTCATATTGTTACAATGAATTAAAACTGATTACTATAAGAAATTCAAAGTAAATGGAATGATTATCTATATTTATAGAACTGTTCTTTGGAACCCAAAACACTTCATGGACATTCAAATCTATAAACAATTATTATAGTAATTAGTAATAACAAGTTTTTTTTCCATTTTTATATATTAAGAAGACAGAGCCATACTCATCAACTTCACAAATAAGAAAAAAACATTTCCAGAGTAAAAATTATCAGATGAGTAAATCATTCAACCACAAGGCTTCTCTATGTGCATTTTTTAAATCATGATTTTATTAACATCCCAAAAGACTAGGCTACTAATTTAAGAGAGCAAAGAATTTGTCAGATATTCATGTTTGACAAGGGATCTTATTTTCTAATTTGTATCTTACAGATTTAGGTCCACATTTTTATTTCATGACCTTAGGAAATCTGCTTTTCAGTGTATTTTTAGCTGAACTTGCAGGGTGGAGAAGGCACTCTGGGATTGAAGATCATGAGGTTAATATTTTGGTAGGATTAACAAACCTTATAATTGACTTCCTGAGGGAGTTTGCCAGTGTTCCCTGCCAGAGGACATTCCCTTCCAGTTAAAATTCCACTGTACAGATAACTACTCTGGTACCTGCCCGGTGAGCTCTTTCTGTAACCGAACATTTTTATTGTGTGAACCCTTCTCTGAAGGTTATCCCAAACATCTAACATAAGAGCAAAACACAAACTCCCACAACCCTAACTTTTCAAATTTCATTTCCTCAGTAAAAATGAACTTTAAATAAATTATAGGTAGATAGACCTAGGTACTTCCAAAAAGTGAAAAGGACTAATAAACAAGTAAAAACAAGCATTTCTAAGACTTCATGAAAGGTTCCAGCTAGGATCTGTATTAGGGACACGTTAGCCAGCTCTTCACTGCCAGTGCTAATAATGGAAGGCAACTAGATTAAGTAATCTGAATACCACTTTCAATTCAGTTTGGAATTGAGCAAAGGATCTCTTCCCATTAAGTGAATTTTTCTTAAAATGACAGGATATATGCAAGCATAACTTGAAAAGTTTTTAAATACTTAAAATTTTAAATAACTACTATTGATATTTATTACGATTAAAAGTAAATTTTAAAATTTGTAGGTACAGGTCAGATAGGTAGCAACTGGCGAGGAGGAAAGGGTCTTTGGTAGCTAAGGAAAAATGATCTGGGACTGAAATGTCACCAGGTTGCTATGGATAACGCACAAATATCAAGCAGAAATGCAAACACTCATAATATTTATATGCAAGAGACCCCTACTTTAAAAATAGCCAGTGTTGGGGCGCCTGGGTGGCTCAGTCGTTAAGCGTCTGCCTTCGGCTCAGGTCAAGGTCCCAAGGTCCTGGGATCGAGCCCCGCAATGGGCTCCTTGCTTAGCAGGAAGCCTGCTCCTCCCTCACCTACTCCCCCTACTTGTGTTCCCTCTCTCACTGTCTCTCTCTCTCTCTGTCAAATAAATAAAATCTTTAAAAAATAAATAAAATAAATAAATAAATAAAGCCAATGTATTTAAAAACAAAATAGAACCCCCAAACTTGCCTTAAGTTAGCTTTTCCCTTCTATTTTTTTTTAAGCTAATGCTAAGCAAGGAGAAGCGTTTTAGCCCAAACATGGGAGAATAAGATTTATACTATCTATCAAACACAATTTATCTTGCTTAAAACCTAGATACCCTAAGCCAGGAGACTTAGAAACTGGTTTTTTCCCCCTAACACTTAACTTTCTCCCACTGCACAGAAATTCTATGGTGACTATCTCATTCTTTCTTTTCATCTAAGTATCTTCACTATTTTCAACCAAGTGGCTTACAACCAGCACTGTCTGCCTGGGGCACTTTGTGAGGTAGATGTGATTAGGGAACAGTCAGATGCTGCTGAGTGAAATGGGGGATGAGCCCAAAAATGAGCCCAAGGGCTTGAAGGCCCGAGCAGTGACAAGGGGGTAATACCCTACTATCATGGAAAAGCTGAGTGTCCAGGTGGTTATGAGGGAGAAGGTAGTTAAACACTTTGTTCTAGTTGGCAGAGATCCAGTTTGTGCTCTTTTCTTTTCCATGGAGTGTTACATAGAATAAACCAGAAAACAGTTGATCAGACAGCAGGATTTGTGAATCACCCAAATATACATAGGTTAAACCTATGGTCTAGATGAGAGAGGTCATCTGAGAATAAGGAGAACAGGGGCTCCAGGACTGAAATCTCAGGACACCCTCACAGCCTGATCTCTCAACAGTTCCTTCAGCTCAGCACTGTAAGAAGAATAAGGAAAGAAGTCTGAGAGATCATTACTCTGACCCATGATTCCACTGTGGAGTATTTTCAGGACTTGGTGTGACCTGTTGTCAGGACCTGCTAATCCTGAAGTTTCCCACTGGCTATGCAGCATGCTACAGCCTGCCTGTAGTGTATTCTGTTCTATGACTTTTCCTTACATTTACAATCCCCCATTATTTCAAAAAGATCTCCAAAAACAAAACAAAACAAAACTGTGTAGCAAAAAAAAAAAAAGATCTCCACACACCGAAGCATATTTCACTCAAGGAATTATGTTCCCTTGGCCAGATCATATCCTTTTATATATATATATAATCTCTACCCACAACATGGGGCTCTAACTCACAACCCAGAGATCAAGAGTTGCATGCTCTACCGACTGAGCCAGCCAGACGCCCCTCTCCTATTTTCTATTAGAACTGGTTTAAAAGTGAAAGATACGCTGACTGCTTTGGTAGGTGACAGAAATGACAAACTCATCAGGATTGGGCCAACCCTATCTGAAAATCCAACATCACTTTCTTGCCTCCTCAACCCAGAAATGTAAGTGGTTCAGTTCAAAATAATTTAGGCAATGTCAGCAACCAAAATAATACCAGGTTTGCTTGTTTCTTCAAGGTTGGGGTGGTGGGGAGAGAGTACATTCAAATATAAAGTGTAGTTGTATTTACTCTAAGATATTTGTTTAATCAGAACTTGTTAGGGGCCTCAAAAAGTTTCCACAATGTAGCTTCCTTTGAATCAATCACTTTCAACCTAGACAACAAAACACAAATAACATAACTTTTTAAAAATGCAGATGCACAGCCACTTCCGACCCTAAACCAGTTAAGTGAGAATATTCTGTAGTGTTGATGTCAGGCATCCATAATACTGAATGCTTGCCGGGTGATTCCAAGGTGCAGCCAGGTATGAGAACAACTACGGAGATATCTATATATCTCCATATATATATATGGACTGAATAATATGTGTGTGTGTGTATTATATATACATATATATATATATATACACACATTTTAAAAAATACTTTAAATTTTTAAGTAATCTCTACACCCATTGTGGGGGTCCAACTCACAACACCCCAAGATCAAGAGTCCCATGCTCTACTGACTGATCCGGCCAGGTACTCCTTTTTTTAAAATTTTTAAAATTTTAATTTTTTTAGGACTGAGTGATATAAATTAAGCATTAAAAACTGATAGCACTTGTGAGCTCAAGTGGTTAAAGCACCAAGCTAAAACGGTCACAGGTAACAATGAATCAGACCAGTTAGACTTACTCTCTTTTATACCAAGACTGCACCTCTACCCTGACAGGCATCTTACCAGTTTATTCCATACATATGAATGGATCTGTGTGAAAAACGCATTGGAAGAAAGTTTCTCACCACAAGCAATGAGCGCTGTTTTCAAATTCATGAGGCAGCAACGAGGAGATACTGTGGTGTGTGTCAGTCATGCTATATCCCATGTCCTCTCCCATATCTTTCAGCTTAAAACACGTTTTGCAACAAAGCTATTATTAAGGATGCATTCTGTGGCTACAAGAGTACACGGGCAGAATTTCTCTACATGCCCAATAGGGTACAATCAGATATATGCTATGATTACTATCTAAATAGATAGAATATATTAGACACTAAACGGTATGTTTGTAGAAAAAAAAATGTAGCTCACGCCCAAAGTTAATAACATTGGTTATTGTCTTTAACATTCCAATGAGCAGTGTGAATGGGTGGTGGGCAGGACAGGTGGAGGTAGTAGGAGAGGGGTATTACCCTCTGTCAAACTGCCTCATTTGATAGTTTGACAATTTGTCACTTGGCAATTAATAAATTTTGTTTTTTTAAACATCATTCCATAATGATGCTCATTGTCATGTGCGTAATTAGTACTAACCTGGGGACTACTACCCTTCACGATTTTTTGGTATCTTTGTCCCTATATTAATAGTTGGTCCTTATATGTAGAAATCAGTAGGGATTTATATATTCGTAGATCCTGGACAGTTTTCAAATGAACAGGTATAAAAGTTGTTTGTTTTTGTTTCATTTTGGTTTTGGTTTGTTTTCTCCTCATTAGCAATTAATTTGTAATACAGCTTCCTTTGTAAAGAGGAGGTGCTAAGGGACAAGACTACTGACTAACTGGGGAATTTAACTACTCAGTTCATCCAAAACACACAGCCTCAGCTCTGCAAGCTCAGTACAAAGAGACCCACATCTTATCAGGGGAAAAAATGCTGAACTATTCTAGAAGTTGCAGGCTTCCCTGAGTGCAGATCAAACATTTAAAAAGTAAACACTTCACAATTATAAAGAAATCAAAACACTTCTTTCAAGTGGGAAAGATCAAGGAAGTAAAATTGCTGTTTTTGAGGAACACAGTGGTTTCCTATCTAGAAGTTTTCTATACAAAAAGATAACTTTCCTCAGGTACTGATACCTGTTATAAGTGTTTCTAATTTCTCAATTTTTTAAGTTTCCATTTTACTTTAATACTGGAAAACAAACCCTGATGCTTAGATTTCAGTGCAAAACAATGTAAATTACACATCTGGACCAAAGGAATGCTAATATTAAGTATAAAAAAAATCAGTGATGACAACTCTTTTATGCCACATCTACTTTTGTTTGGGGCTCAATTTCAAAATGCCTCCTAACGTTCTGTGAATATTATTAATTACGTCATAGCGTTCACGGAGATAACTGTAGTTTGTTAACCTAAATGGAAATAACCTCAATGAATCCTAAAACAAGAAGTTTCCTCATTTAAAATAGTACACGTAGGAAAGAGATTAGAAAAGAAGTATTTAATCTGTCTCAACCTTTTTGTTTACTGAGGGGCTTTCAAATGACTAGTTTTGTTATTTTGACATCACAGTTGTAAGATATTTTATTTATATTTTATTTATGTAAGATATTTTATTTATTATGTAATATATTTTATTTTCATTCCAATGTAAGAAAAAGAAGGAAGCAACACCAACACCTTATTTGTACATGCACACAATTATTCATAATCAACAACTATTTAACATCTTTGCTAAAAAATATGGAGCCCTTTATATCTTTCTGTACTGTTTAAAATTGTTACAATGAGCACCTACATCTTCAATATAATCTTTCAAAATATGGAGCCCTCCAGTGGTCAGGTATTTATTTATTACCATTTAAAGAACAACATCTTGAGTTCTCTTCATGCTTTCTTTTTCACAACATTCTTGTTAATGTCATTTTCTAAATAATTTAATAAGGGTCCTCTTCAAAATAAGCCATACTTATATCATTATCAACAGTAAGATACAGTCTACTTGGAAAAGGAAAAAATATCTTGAACCTGCTTAACCTTGGAGAAAGTAGAAGTTAAATGATAATCACACAAAAAAATGCATGTATCAGACTTGAAATACAATAGTCTTCCTCAATGATCATGTGCTAGGTGGTAATTAAATGAGTTCACTGTGGGTCAAAATGGTTGCTTATAGCATTTATCAATATTCTGGCCTCACACAGTAATTGCTACTATCACTTGATACTTAGTGAAAACCAACATAGCTTCGAAACAAGCGAACAATTACAAGAACAACCAAGACGTTCCTTATCAGTGTGCATCTCTTTTCCACAGAGACATGGACACCTTCCTCTGTATTGGGGAAACAACTAGAAACTGATTTCTACTGACCAACAGTGAAAAACACAGTAATCAAACAGGTATTGCATGGAGCACCTACAGGCGTCCAAAAGCTTCCCTCGAATAATCTCATTTAAATGTTAAAGTATTCTTAGAAGATAAGGTGGTTGCCAGTCTCCACGATGGCCATCTCCTAGTAGCCCCCTGCCACACCAAATAGGGATGACCCGTGTGACCATTAGGATACTGCAAAGTTGAAAGAGAATTCTGAGGCTAGGTCATAAAAGACACTGTCAATACTGCCTTGAGCTCTCTTCGCCAGCTTGCTCTAACGGGATGCCAGCTGCAAGATCATGAGGACCTCAAGGAGTCATACACAAAGGTCTATGTGGCGAGGCACCCCATGAAACACAATCTTGCCAGGCATGTGAGAGAACCACCCTGCCATGATACTTCAGCCCTGGTCAAGGCTTCACATGAATGCAGCCGAAGCCAACATCTTGACTGCAGGCAGAGTCCCACAGCAAAGCCACTTCCAAATTCCTGACCCATGGAAACCTTGAGATTATAAATGTTGATTATTTTAAATTTCATGACTGTCTGTTAACATTTCAATTAGATAACTAATACAGATTGATTACTACTGTCTCCATTTTACAGAAGAGCCTGGGAGTGTAGAGGACTTTATCAGTAAGAAAAGGTGTATTTTTCTTTTTCTTGAACTATTCTACCTCTCTGTGTTATTATTTGGCCATTTCCCCAAAATATTTAACCTATAATCGTCCAGATTTTCCAATCACCGATAGAGAACATTTCTTCCGGCTTTGCTTGTTAAATAGATTAACATCCCTAAACTTAAAAAAAAATTACTTCTTGACAAAAAGTAAAAGTATTATCAATTATATATGTAACCTATTTCTCAGCTTGTATTCCAAATACCTAATATGACTTATACTAAGTGAAAAAAATCCCCTTAGCTTGTAACCTGTCTTTGTTGCTCAAGAAGGCTGCTAACATAGCAAATAAAGTTTGATTTATCTGGATGCACAGTTGTACATAGTGGATAAAAAGCAGTTACTATATGCCAGGAGCTATTCTAAATGCTTTATGCTTTATGTTAACCATTTAATCCTCATAGCAACCTTATGAAGTAAGTTCTATTATCCCCATTTTACAGACATATAGAAGAAGGTTAAGGAAAGGTAAGGGAACTTTGCTGAGGTCACATATAATCAGGGGCAGAGCCAAAACTTAACCCCAGCAGTCTGGCTTCTGAGCTTATGCTCTTAACCAAGAGCCTATATGGCTCTCCTAATCTCTAATCTATTTATTTCATAAAGTTCTACGGGTAAGAGAAACACCATATGCTCTGGAATTAGAATATCTGAGTTCTAAAGCCCCTTATATCTGCATGATTTAACCTTTTAAATGTTTTTTTTTTTAATCTGTTAGATGAGAACAATAAAGGTTGCATTTTTATTTTTAGGAATATTAAGAGAAAAACTGAATAAAAAACACCCCAGTCAGGTTTTTATTAAAGCCAATGAAGCTGAAGCCTTAGGGCCCTTCACTTTCACAGCCCCATCCAAAACACTGTGCCTAATTTTGTATTCATAACTTGTATTCCTTTCCTTAAAGAGGCCTTCCAAATTGTATGACCTTCAGAATCCACAAAACCTAGATCTACCTCTTCTCTTCCCATTAATTATTTCAAGCTCAATAGATAAGCCTAATGGATTCCAGTCTGGGTCAGCGGGAGTAAATATACTCCACTGTGTTGGTCTCACTAAATGTAGCTATAAAACTTGGGACAGGATGTATGTTGCAGCTACTTAAGCAGCAAAGAAATAGAGGAAGAACAGTAAACTACAAAGTACCATTTTCTCCATTCTCTCATGTGTTGGGCCCCAAGCATTTCTGTGATTGAACAGGGAGGCAGCAAACACAGAAGCCCACAGGAACAAAAACTCTGAGCAAGAGGAACCTTCATTTCTGACTGGAGGAACATTGGTCCCAAGAATGGGACCTGTTGCTTGTGTTCTCACTTTATCCTCCCACCACTTATTCCCAGACATGGGCACAATCATGGGCATTGCACAGGAAAGCTCAGTAACTAAAGCCCCAGCTTCCCAACCAGAGAATCAAAACAAAAGTGGGAGATGGCAGAGAGGAGTTCTTTAAAAGAACTCTTGGTCTCCCCCCAAACTACACATGCATGGATCTGACCCTAAACAGCATACACAGACATTTAGAACTGAACTAACTACTGGATAGAGCACTGCTCATTTCTCAGATTAGCCACCGGGTGGCAAATAAGGACAAATCCAAAGAACACTGAAAAGGCTTTGAAAACTCAACTGACATTCACATAGGGCTAGCTGGAATTTTACTCCTGAACTTAACTGAATCAATTGCCTATTAAAACCAAAATAGCAAGGTTTTCCATAGAATTTTTAAAAGATATAGTGTCTCATAATAATCAAAATGTTTATGACAAAATCCAAAATTAATCAGCATATGAACAAACAGGGAAAATCTCAACTGGCATAGTAAAAGAAAGCAGACAACAACTCTGGAACGATGCAGATGTTAGAATTACCTGATGAAACTTTTAAAGAAGCTTTATGAAAATGCTCCAACAAGTAAAGGCAAACACTCTTGAAAAGGATGGAAAGACAGGACTTGGAGGAGGGATATAAAATGGTACAGCTGCTCTGGGAAACAGTTTGGACATTTCTTATATAAACATGCACTTATAATATAACCATGCAATCCCACTCCAAGCAAAACTTACACTCACACACAAAGGTCTGTAAATTAATGTTTACAGTGGCTTTATTTGTAACTGCTATAAATTGGGAACAACCCAATGGGCAAATAAACTGTAATACACATACATATATATAATGGGACACCATTCAGCAAAAAAAACAAACAAAACAAAACAATGGGCTACTGATACGATTTGTATGAATATCAGGAATTATAGGAAGCGAGAAAAGCCAGTCTCAAAAGGTTACACACCGTATGATTCCATTTATACTAAATGTACCCAATGACAAAACTATAGTAAAGAATAAAGGAATAGTGGTTGCCAGGGTTTAGGGTTGGGAGGAGGATATGATTCCAAATAAACAGCATAAGGGAATTTTTTGAGGTGATGAAGCTTTCTAAATTTTAACACTGAACTGTATACAAAATCCATTCATGTTTTTAAATTCATGGGACTGTGCAAAAAGCCAATTTTACTTCCAGTTAATCTAAAAAGTAAAAAAAATTTAAAACCCAAAGTTTAAAAAAGAGAAAAATAAATTGTTGGCGTATTTATGATTAAAAGCATTTATAAGAGATGTTTTATCAATTTACTGATTTGAAAGGGCATTTGGCCCACTGCACTAAAGGCGAGTGAAATCACCTAAACCACATCAGAACTGAAAATGACTTACAAAGGTGTAATCCTACCCAATATGCTTCCTGCTCTACTGCATATACAAAACCAAGACTAAAATAGCACATGGAAAGAAAATCAAAGAACACTGTGTCACTGTCAGTCACCAGGCAGCAACTCAGGTCTTCAAGCTGAACGATACCTAAATTACCAGAGATAAGAATCGCTCTCTTTGGAAGACCCAATCCAATGTTAATGATTCTCCTTGAGGGGCGCCTGGGTGGCTCAGTCGATTACGTGTCTGCCTTCAGCTCAAGTCATGATCCCAAGGTCCTGAGATCGAACCCCACATCGGGCTCTCTGCTCAGCGGGGAGCCGGCTTCTCCCTCTCCCTCTGCCTGCCGCTCCCCTTGCTTGTGTTCTCTCTCACTGTCAAATAAATAAATAAAATCTTTAATAATAATAATAATAATAATTCTCCTTGAAATTCTAGGGTATGTTCTCCATAACATCACCTATAACACCATCTATGGAGTGTTTATTTTTATTTTTTGCCACAATGAAAAGCAAGTGAAGGAATTCCACTTCCAGATGGTACATACATACTTGTCCCTAATGCTGTCACTAAGAACAACTAAAAGCACAGGACACTATATATAAAACAATTGTAAAACTCTGAAAAATAGAAAAAAGGCAAACCAGGTAGGGACTTACAACCCAAGGAACAATGCTGTGGTGAACTCCCTGGATTTTCTTTTTGCCCCACATATCCTAGACTTGTAACTAAAGAAGCCAGCAACCTAGAAATGCCAATAGGACACAGACAAAAGTCCCAACAAAAGTCAGCTCTCTCTAGCCAAAGCATCGGGAAACGGGCAGCCTGGGAAGACATAAAATTTTTAGACAATAGCTGCCCTCCACCTGCCAAGAAATGACACAAGAAACTGGCCTCACACACCAGCAATGCCAGCTAAGGCTGAGTGAAAAACCTGAACTTCCACCTTCACCAGGCTGTAAAGATGAACCACACCCCCCACAATAAAGTGGGATCAGAGAAGGACAAGTAGGGACAGTTAGTAGACACTATGTGCAGACATAGAACTTCCATCCCCCACCTAGCAGTGAAAATGTTTCCCTTCCTCCCCCCACGTGGGTGGTATCAGAGAAGACCTAGTGGAATATCAGGATTTGACCACTGTAACAACTCCAGCTCTTGGTTATTGGTGGAGGCCACATGTAAAGCAGTAATCAGACACTCCTGTCCCTTCAAGCTGGGGTGGTACCGGCATGGGCCTCTGGTGGGGGAGAGACATGACACAACTCCCATCTCTGCCTGAAATACCAAGGAGCCCCTTCCTCCCTCGGGTGTCAGTGGAGGCCAAGTGGGCAACAACCTAGACTTCTGTTTCCATCTGCCAGCAATAAAATGGTCCCATCCCTTCCCCTGCTATAGCACTGTCAGAGGAAGTCGGCTAAAACAGGTTAATAAGATCCATAGTTTCACAACACAATGCCAAAAATATCCAGGTTTCAATCAAAAGTCACTTGTCATATCAAAACCAGGAATATCTCAACTTGAATGAAGAAAGACAATCAATAGATAGTAAATAAAAGATGAGAGGTTAGAATTATCTGACAAAGATTTTAAAGCACCCTTATAAAAACGCTTCAATGAACAGCTGCAAACATGCCTGAAACAAATGAAAACAAAATATCTCAGCAAAGAAACAGAAGATATAAAAGAAAACCAAATGGAAATTTTGGCACTGAAAAACCAAATAACCAAAATTAAAAACTTAATGAATGAGCTCAACAGCAGACAGGGGGGGAAAAGGAAGGAATAAATGAACTAGGAGAGAAAACTGAACAGAAATCATCCAGTCTGAACAAAAGAAATAAATTTTCTGAAAAAATTAAACAGAGCTCAGGGATCTACAGAATAAAAACCAAAGATCTAAATATGTCATTGCAATTCAACAAAAAAGGGTAGGGCTGAAAAAGTACTCAAATAATGGCTAAAAACTTTCCAAATTTGGCAAAAGATATGTACCAAGCAAGACAGGTCATGGTCAAACTTCTGAAAAGCAATTATCTCCTCCTCACCTCCATCCCAAATCCTGAACACAGCAAGAGAGAAAAGAGACCTTACCTACATGAGGAAAAGCAACTCAAATCGCAGCAGATTTCTCATCAGAAACCATGAGAGCAGAAGACAGTGGCACATTTCTCAAGTGCTGAAAGGAAAGAACCATCAACCCAGAATCCTATACCCAGTGAAAATCTTTCAGAAAGGAAATGGAAACAGAATACATTATCACATGAAGAAAAACTCGAATTTTCAACAGCTATCTAAAAAAATTAGTAGCTAAAGCAGCTCAATAAACAAAAAGGAAAAAAACAAGAACCTTGGAAAATCAGAAGAAAAAACATGATAAAGATATGGTAAATACAAAAGGTTCTCCTTCATCTCAAGTTTTCTATATTATGTTTGATGGTTGAAACAAATATAACAGTGTCTGATGTTTTTAAATGTATGTAAAGTATTTAAGACAATTGTATTGTAGATGGAGGAAGTAAAGGGACATAAAAGGGAGGTAAATGCACTAAATAAAAGGACAAATTGGCAGTGGATTAAAAAACATGACCTGACTATATGCTGTCAATAAGAAACCCACTTCAAAAATAAGGTAGGTTGAAAGTAAAAAAAAAGAAAATGGGGGGCGCCTGGGTGGTTTAGTTGGTTGAGGGTCAGACTCTTGATTTCAGCTCAAATCATGATCTCAGGATCGTTGAGATCGAGTCCAGAGTCAGGCTCTGCACTCAGTGTGGAGTCTGCTTGTCTCTCTCCCTCTGCTCCAACCCCTGCTCACACACACTCTCTCTCAAATAAATAAATAAGTAAAATCTTTTAAAAAATGAAAATGGTATGTCATATAAACAGTAATCAAAATAAAGCAAGAGTGCTGTATTAATCAGAAAAAGTAGACTTCAGAGCAAAGAAAATTACCAGACACAGAGAGAGACATTACATCATGATAAAGGGGCCATACCACCAAGAAGATACAGAAATCCAAATGTGTATTTACTAATAACATCTGTAAAATATGTAAAGTAAAAACTTACAGATGAAATGAGACATAGATAAACCCACAATGAGAGTGAAAGACATTAACAATCCTCTCAGCAACTGATGGAATGATTAGAGAAAAAAATCAGAAAGGATATACTAGAACTGAACAACATCACCAACAGTATCTAACCAACGTTTACAGAACATGTGATCCAACAACAGAAGAATACATATTCTTTTACAAGAGTCCATGGAATACATACCAAGAAAGCCTATATGCTAGGCTATAAAACAAGTTCACCAACAAATTTTTAAAAATTGAAATCTTAAAGAATGTGTTCTCTGATCACAGTGGAGTCAAATTTAAAATCATTAACAGAAAGATAACAGGAAATATTCCTAACACTTAGAAACTAAACAATATATTTATAAATAATCCATGGATCAAAAGTCTCAAGGGAATTTATTTTTTTTACATTGAACTGAGTAAAAATGAAAATACAGCCTATCAGAATTTTTGGGACACAGCAGAAGTAGTACTTAGAGGGGAATCTGTAGCACTAAATCCTTTCTTTTTGAAAAAGGAAATCTCACAAATCAATAATTTAAACTCTCAGCTCGTGAATAGAAAAAAAAGGTCGCAATAAACCTATATAAGCAGAAATTAAAGAAATCAATGAAATTTAAAACAAAAAAATGACTTTGGTATTATTCTGACACCAAAACCAGACAAAGATAGTACCAAAATAGAAAGCTATACACCAGTATCTCTCACTAGTACAGGTGCAAGAATTTCTAATAAAATTGGTGAAAGGATTCAGCAATGTAAAGAATTTTACAACATAACCAGGGATTTATTTCAGGAATGCAAGGATGGTTTAATATTCAAAAATCAATGAATGCAATCCACCATATTAACAGGTAACAGAAGAAAAATTATATGATCATATCCACTGATTCAGAAAAAGTAACAAAATTCAACATCTATTCATGATAAAAAGTTTCAGTAAGAGGAAATGAGGGAATTTCTTCACCTTGATAAAGAGCATCTAAAAATAACTTACAGCTTAAATAGTACCAGTAAAGTACTGAATGCCTTTTTCCTAACATCAAGAACAAGGCAGGATGTCCACTCTCATTTACTGTTATTAGTACTGCAATAGTTCTGGACAGGAACTGAACGTCCTAGTTCTGGAAGTTTTATCAACGGCAGTAAGTCAAGGAAGAAAAATAAAAGGCATATAGATCTGAAAAGAAGAAATAAAACTATTCCTATTTGCAGATGCCATGACTGTCTATGTAGAAAATCCAAAGGAATCCACAAAACAACTTCTAAAATGACTAAGTTTATAAGGTCAAAAGATACAAGTTAAACATGCAAAAACCAATTATATCTTTATATATAAATAACGAACATGTGGACATCAAAACTTGTATACACTAAAAATAAATGTGTAGACACCAAAATTAAGAATACAGTACCACGGGCATGCCTGGGTGGCTCAATCAGTAAGCGTCCGACTTTTGATTTCAGCTCAGGTCATGGTCTCAGGGTTGTGAGATCAAGCCCTACGTTGGTCTCCATGCTGGGTGTGGAGCCTGCTTAAGTTTCTCTCTTTCCCTCTCCCTCTGCCCTTCCCCCCCAAAAGAATACAGTATCACTTACAATGTTTTTTGAATGAAATAATTTGTAAAACTAATAAAACATGTCCAACACATGTATGCTGACTAAATGTAGATGAAAAAATTCAAAGATGTAAATAAATAAGGAAACTTACTGTGTTCAAGAACTGGAATGGAACACTAAACATAATAAAGATGTCAATTCTCCTCAAACTGATGCATAGATATCACACAATTTCTAAAAATACCCAGCAAAATTTTTAAAGAGCTATATAAGAGATATATAAACAAGCTTATTCTCAATTTTATATAAAAAGGCAAAGGAACTAGAATAGCTAAAATAATTCTGAAAAAGAATGAAGTATAAGGAATCAATCTACCTGATTTCAAGATTTACTACAGCTACAGCAGTTAATCAAGAATGTAGGATATTGGTGGAGATCAATGAAAGAGAAAGCAAATCCATATACACAGGCCATCTTATTTTGACCAAGACACAAAAGCAACTCACTGAGGGATGGACATCCACAGACAAAGAAAAAGGACTTCAACATAAGACACATCTTACAAAAATTAACTCACAATGAATGATGGACTTAAACGTAAAACACAAAACTATAAAACTTTTAGAAAAAAGATACGAGAAGTTAGAAAAAAGATAAGAGAAAATCTTTAGAATCTAGGGCCAGAAAAGAGTTCATGGCTTGGAGCTGATACCAAAAACACAATCCATACAAGACAAAATTGATAAAATGAACTCTACCAAAATTCAAAACTTTTGCTCTACCCTATGAAGATAAAAAAAAAAGCTACAGATTGAGAGAAAATACATGCCAACCACGTAACTGACAAAGAACTAGCACCTAGAATATATAAAGAACTCTCAAAACACAACCCTAAAAAAAAAAAAATTCAATTAGAAAATGGGAAAATACATGAAAAGTCATTTTACCAAAGAATATATACATAAATAGCAAGTAAATGCACAAAAAGGTATTCAATATTATCAGTCATCAAAGAAATGCAAATTCAAAGCATGTGAGATTATCACTGTACATCTATTGAAACAGCTTTAAAAAAAGTGACAACACCAAATGCTGGTGAAGTTACAGAGAAACTAGATCATTCATATGTTGCTGATAGGGATGAAAATAATGACACCCTGGGAAAACATTTGGCTGTTTCTTTTAAAAACTAAAAACACAATGCATCATATAGCCTGGCAATTGCATTCTTGGGCATTTATCCAAGAGAAACAAAAACTTATTCATACAAAAACATATACATGAATGTTCACAGCAGCTTTATTCATAATACCCCCAAACTGGAAACAACCCAGATATCTTTCAACAGGTGAGTGGTCAAATAAACTGTAATAATCTCCACACCACAGAGTATTATTTGGTAGTAAAAAAAGAAGTAATGATACAACTTGCATGAATCTCTGGAGAATTTTGTTAAGTGTAAAAAAAAGAATCTCAAAAGACTACATACTAGATGACTTTATTTCTGTCACATTCTTAAAACGACAAAATTAGAGACATGGAAAACAGATTTGTGATTGCAAGGAGTTATAAAGGGGGTAGGACTATAAAAATAGCAACATGAGGGATTCTTGAGGTGAAGAAAATGTTCTGCGTATGGCTGTACCTGTCAATACTCTGTGACATTTACCATAGTTTTCAAGATCACTGCGGGAACACAGAGAAGGGGTATTATTTCTGATAACTGTATATAAATTCACAATTATCTCAAAATAAAAAGTCTGGCTAACAAATTAAGCAATGCTGATAAAATGGCAACAACAATAACAGCAACAACCAAAAAGCAGGTGCGTAATATGTGCTTCCCCTGCCTGTTCTCACTCCTTGGGTAGATTGTCGCCTCTGCAGGGCCTTGGGTTAGGGTTACCAAGTCAGGTTATATTCTCACTCCGTACGCTGACCTCATTCATTCTGGAGGCTTCAATTACCATATGCCAATGATTGCCAAATTTGTATCTCAAGCCAATTCCTCTCTTCTGAAGTCTAGACACATTTTACAGATAAATGAGTATCTCATCTAGGTATTTTACAGGCACTTCAATTTCAACATGTGTACATTTAAACACATCATCTTTTCCCTACACCCCCAAATCAGCTTCTCTCAGGGCCTTCCCTGTTTCGGGAGTTGTCATTGTATTGTCCAAGGCACCCAGATGCTAACACTGAGTGGTTTCCTCTGTCTCAAGTACACAACCAGCCAATCAAACACACCATTGATTCAGGTTTCTAAATACATGGTCAATCGGTCCAGTTCTTCCCCATCCCACTACCACCACCTGGCTTAAGCTACCACTATAATAGAATGATTTCTACATCCCCATTTGTGCATTCCTTAAAAGCGTCCCTCCTGAAGCAACCAGACCGATCTTTACAAAATGCAAACACCTTACTCCCTAGCTGAAAATTTTCCAATGTTACCCACTGTGCTTGCCATAATTTCATCAAAGTACACAAAATTCCACATATTCTGATTTCCACCTGCGTAATACCACCCTTTCGCCTCTTTACGAAACTCTAGCCATATTAGATTCTTCTAATTTCTCCTAGGCATCCTGCTCGTCCTCACTTCAGAGCCTCTTCATTTCCTCCTACCACTCCTAGCCCAATCCACCTAATATCTGCTCATCAGCTCTTATATCACTTTCTCCAAGATGGGTTCTGCTGAGCTCTCAGATGAGGGAAAGTCCTTGTTAAACAATGAAAGGGACACCTACACAACTTCAAATAAATCTCACTGAGTGTCTTAATAAAAATAGTCAAATAATTCTAAGATTCATATGAAGATAATACCTAAAAGTATAAATCAATATATTTCAATACAGAAGTCCTACATATTTGGTTTGGTGATTTAGGTTAATTTGGGCCTACTCAATAAGACACTTGACACTCATTTTCTTTGGAACTTTTTTTTTTCCTTTACAGCTTTTTAAATATGAAGTACAATAATAATTCTCCTAGTAAGAGGCTTTGTCATTCACAAACTAGGACTGTGACCTTGAATTTGCAGCCTCTAGAACTGTGAGAAAAGAATGTTCGCGGCTTATAAGCCATGCAGTCTGTGATTTTTGTCATAGCAGCCTTAACTGACTAAGACAGAAAACTGCTACCAAAAGTTTGGTTCTGCCACAACAAATACCTACAAATGCGAAGTAGCTCTGGAACTGGGTAACGGGCAGAGGCTGGAAGAGTTCTGAAGTGAATGCTAGAGAAAGCCTACTTTACCGGGAACAGACCATTAAAAGCAACTCTGGTGAGGGCTCAGAAGACCAGAAGAGACAGAGAGCGAGCTTCAGATGTCCTAGAGAATACCTAAGTGGTCTTGAACAGAATGTTTGTGGAAATCGGGACAGTCAAGGCCATTCTGATGAGGTCTTAGATGGAAATCGGGTCCATGTTATTGGAAACTGGAGGAAAGGCTATCCTTGCTATAAATTAGTAAGGGATGCAGCTGAATTATGCTCATGTCCCAGTATTTTATGGAAGACAGAACTGTGAGCAATGAAATTGGACATTTGGCTAAACATTTTCTAAGCAAAGTGTTGAAGGTGCAGCTTGGATTCTCTTGAATGCTTATAGTAAAGTGCAAGTAGAAAGAAATGACTTGACAGAATTTGTAATCAAAAGGGAAGCATAAGTTTAAAATTTGGAAAAGTCTCAGTTTAACCGTATTACAAAAAAATGAACAAGCATATTTTGAAGAGACCATGAAGGCTGTGGCCAAGAGGCCTTCTGATAAGGAGATCAAGATGGGTGTGAACCAAGGATTTTATCAGCCATCCCCGAGAGGGAAAATAGCAATTTGAACTAAAGGAGAAGACATGAATGAATGAAGATTGGTTGTCAGACTTCTTAGAATTTATAGGAGGGGACCTTAGAGCTATACTGCTTCAAATGTGCAACATTTTTCAAGACAAGGAAAGAACTCTAAAGGCAATTCAGAGATCATCAGGGCTTCTTCCTTGGTTTCAAAAGGGGGAGTATATCACCTGGGTTTCAATAAGCCAGAAGACCCCCACCCAAAGCAGGGTAGCTGGACTCACCCCTCACAGAGCCCTGGGGAAGTAGCTAACTCCATTTAGATTTCAAAGGTAGAGCCACCTGGAGCAAGGATGGAAGCAGAGGACATAGTGAGGACAAGTCTTCCACAGAGACCCCTACCAGGGCAAAGCTCAGCAGAGATGTGGGGGGTGGGGCTGCAGGCACCCCACAACAGCACACCAGCAGAGCCCCAGGCATACCACTCCAGCCTGGGAGAGATGCTGTGTAGGCTGTGCCCAGCAAAGTCTCGGGGGCAGGGATACTCTAGTGTGTCTGGAAGGTGGGACCCCTGCCCCAGTGGGCCTGGCGGGCAGAGCATCAAAGTAAAGATTATTCTCGAGTCTTGATTTGATGTTGTTTGTCCTGTTGGGTTTTGACTTGCCTGGGACCTATCACTCCTTTCTTTCCTGTTTCTCTGTGTTGGAATGGGAGTGTTTAACTCTTTGCCTGTACGACCATTACATTCTGGAAGCACATAACCTGTTTGAATTCACATGTTCACAGCTGGAGAGGAATTTGTCTCAGGATGAATCTTTGCTTGAATCTCACCGATATCTGACATAGATGATATTTAGATGAGACTTTGGGAATTGATGCTAGAACTAATAAGACTTTGGAGGCTACTGGAATGGTGTGAGTACATTTTGCATTTGAGGACATGAATTTTAAGGGGGCCAGGAGCAGAATGCTAAGGTCTGAATGTGTGTGTCCCCTCAAAATTCATGCTGAAATCCTAATGTCCCATGTGATGATATCAGAAGGTGGGACCTTTGGGGGATTGCTTAGGCCACGAAGGTGGAGCCCTCATGATTGTGATTAGTGTTCTTTAGAAGAGAGTTCCCTTGGCCCTGGTCCTGTGAAGAATGCAAGAAGCCTGCAGAGGGCCCTCACCTTGGCATGCTAGCATCCTGATCTGACATCTCCAGCCTCCAGAGCTAAGACAAATACACTGTTATTTATAAGCAAAATCTGATGAGTGCACCCAGTCTTAGTAGTTATAAAAATAATAACAAAGAAAAAAAACACATAGGAAAATGACTGTTGGGATATGTTGCACAAAAAGTAATTTGAGGGGCACCTGGGTGGCTCAGTCAGTTGAGCATCCAACTCTTGGTTTCGGCTCAGGTCAGAGTCTCCATTTCTGTGCTCAGTGCAGTCTGCTTGAGATTCTATCTCTCCCTCTCCCCACTCCCTAAAATAAATGAATAAATAAATAAAATCTTTTTTTAATAAAAAAGGTAATTTTTTTGAGGCGGGGTGCCTGGCTGGCTCAGTCCGTAGAGCATGCAACTCTTGATCCCAGGGTCATGAGTTCAAATCCCACAGTGGGTGTAGAGATTACTTAAAGAAAAAAAAAAAAAGCTTTTTTTTTTAAAATAATTTGAAGCTTTGGAAGACATGTCTATAAGTACTCTGTGAATAGTAATTTAGAGAGGTTAGGGTTTTACATCTTTACCTTTTAAAATTCTGTAATAAAAAGTAATTGTAGGGGTACCTGCGTGGATCAGTCGGTTAAGCATCTGACTTCAGCTCAGGTCATGATCCCAGGGTCCTGGGACAGAGCCATGCGTGGGGCTCCCCACTCAGCAGGGAGTCTGCTTGTACCTCTGCCTCCTCCTCCCCCTGTCCCCGCTCCTGCTATTTTTCTCTCTCAAATAAATAAATAAATCTTTAAAAAAGAAGTAATTGTAATGAATCTGTATTTCCCAATCTCATTTTTTCCTGATATCCCATCTTTGATTTCAAATTAAATATGGATACTTTGTACTGAGTACTACTCAAGAATTAACTGATTACACTAGTAATCATACCTTCATCTATTTGTCATACTAGTTTTCAGCTGTATGCTTCTGTATGGCCCATATGTGCGTGGCTCATCTTTCTGTGTACATTTAATCTTCATTTCCTGTTAAAACCATCTGGTTAAAAGCATCATTATGAAGCATAAAAATATTGAAGGTTCCCTAAGAACGGATTGCAGGATATGAGATAAGAAGAACAGCCAAGCAAAAGATACAACCACTGTTAACTGAAGTAATGTAAAATATGCTTGCAGAACAGAAAACAGACACTTGGGACTGCTGTGGAAAAGAAGCAAGGATGCTCTAAAAGTGCAGCTTCACAGAGTATTAACTGTTCTTATTTTGTTGGCCTCAAGTTATTAATAAAACCATGGGTTTCTAAACTGTGAAGGAGGACATACAATCAAACCTATATTAACCAAAGGGCTGAAGGAGTAGCCTAGTCTGACTGACTAAATTTACTTATAAAGCCTTTTTGTTTCGACTACTGCTATTGAAACCCTTTCTAAAATGTATTAAAGTATACTTTCTTGCTTTAGTAAGTACAGTATAGCAAACGTAATTAAATCACTGGTGACTGCAGGTCTTACCATACACTAGGGTCAGCCTTGTTGTAAGCATCAGTTTTCACTGGACCCTAATGACCATGTGGACATTAGGGCTAAATGTATACAGACTGGCCCTAGGCTATTCATTCTTTGGAAATCCCTCTTTTTTTTTTTTTTTTTTTAAACTAAATTGTTTAGAATCAATTTTTTAAAGGGGAGGAAAGGAGCTCATTTTCCTGTAAGTCAAAGCAGGAAAAATAAACCTGGTTATCTGAGCTATTACTATATCACTAGAGCTTTTCTAAAGTAATAGATATTCTTGAAAAATCTGTTCCATTTCAACACTTTTAAGGAAATGAGTGCCTACGGGCAAAGCTGGGGAAAAAGAAAGGTAAATCCAATTCCTATGTGGAGAAGAAAACAACCCTGAAGAAAGCCGTGCAGTACCCCGATATTTACTAAGTGTGTCTTATGTACTAGGTATGCCTGTGTATCACATACACTGCTAAGCACCACGGCTACAGAAGCCTTTTCGGCCTGTGCCTCAGTTTCCTTATCTGCAAAATTCAAAGACTAGCCATATATCTCTCTCCGTTAATATACAAAAGCTTCCTATGCTGTGATTCATCATGAGCAAAGGGATATTACTCTAGCATCAACTGTGTGTGTGTGTGTGTGTTGGGGGGAGAGGAGGTTAGGAGGAGTAACTTTCCAAGAGGAGGTAGAATGCACAAACTCCTAGGAATACTATTCTCTGCAGTTAATTTAGGAATGCCAGCTAGTCATTTTACTTCTCTTTTTATTGCTTTTGGGCAGAATACTAAATGAGTAACAAATTAGGAGTTGATTGAGTTATATGTTAAGGGGTTAAATATTAAATACCCCAAAAGAGACAGTGAAGCACCCATAGAGGCTTGAATTCCTTTCGGTTTCCTTTCAAGTCTTATCCTAAAGGACAAATGGCATCAGCATTTGTGGTCTGATCCACAGACACTGGATTCGGCACCAGCAGAGCAGAGTTGGATTTGAGTTCTAAAGTCTTAACAGTAGCAAACTGTATGATCTTAGACAAGTCACGTACTCATCTGCAAAATATTTTCTTCTAGTTCTAGTTCTCACTAAATAAGAATGCCATGACAGATTCAACACATTTCCTCTGAAAATAAAGACATCACACAAATAGTTCAGAAGAGTGCCATGCATATAATATATTTTGATTTTGGAAAGGCATTTGACCAAGTAGTGAATGCAAACATTAAAACAGACTGCATATTCAAATCGGTTCTTAACTTTGAACAGCAAGCACTGAGTAATGAATCAGAAGGAATGCTAGAAAGACGGATTGAATTAACAAGATTAAATTTAACTATGGATCCAAATGAATGGTCCAGATCACTCCTGAAAATTGCTGCTATACGCACAGAATAAACTTCTGGCGTTCAGTTTGAATACATCACTCTCCATGTGTGGAACAACTGATTCAGTGGGTTTTCCTCTTATGTTTCACAAGTATAAATGCAAACCCTGGCAATACAGTGAAGAAAAAAAAAATACCACCCAACAAGGATGGAGCAAGAGAGGCCTGACTTAAGTTCATGTGAAAAAGAACCGAGAGCTGGAGCTGACTTCGAGCTCAAAAGCTAACGTAACGTTCGCCCACCAATGGCAAGAAGGGCAGTGTCCAGCACAAGGGAGTCACAGCCTAGCTTCCCTGCCTTCTCTGCATCCTGTGCTGGGCACCACACGTCCAGAGCAATGGGCTCGGGCCCGAGGGCACCCTACTGAAGGGTGAACCTGACAAATGAGAGCAATTCCATGACAGAAAGTGACCAGAAAGGGAAAGGACGGGGAAAACAAGTCCTGAAGCCTGGTGGAATGAGGACTAGATGGTCTGGAAAAGAGAAGTCTTGGGGTAGAGATGACAGTGCCTGATGAGCTGCTAGTGACAAAGTGCAGACCTAAGAGGACACATACCAAAGTAGATCTGGGGTTGATATGAACGGAACCCAAAACAGATCGGGCTGCTTCAGCACAGGGGACCTTCAGGGAGTGCAACTGTTGTCACCTCTGGCTGTACCTCAGAAACACCTGGGAACGGTTTTAAATCTATCAAAGCCCAGGCCACACCCACAACCAATTAAATTAGCATCTCTGGGGGGAGGGCGGGCAATGGTAGCTATTAAAAGCTCTCCAGGGGTTTCTAACGTGCAGCTACACTTGACAATGACCACGGTAAATACAATCAGGGTGGCCACGTGTGGGGGGGGGCGGGCAGGGGGGATTCCTTCTCAGAAGGCTTTTATTTCCCAGATCTTGTCTGTTCTAGAATCTCTTATACTTTTAACTTGTTAACAGTATCCTCTATGATCATGAAGATTAGCGCTCTTGGCAAATATCTGAGAAGAAATCAAGTTTAAATGGCACAGTCTCTTAAAGGGAAGAATTCAGGCTGAGTTGTAATAGCTAGCCTATTCTATTCACGAGTGTGAGCTTTCAACAACTGAAGCACTACTATCTTTGTAGAAAGGACAAGAGTGCTGGCACCTTCATATAAAAATTTAACTCCAAAGTTTTGTAAAATAAATTTAAAGCATGGCAACATGCAAGACTTCTCAAGTTTTTTCCATGATGAAATAATTCTTAAAATCAAGCAGAAACTCCTCTGTAGTTTGAATGGTCTCGGCCACTAGTAGCTTAGCCAATGTATGCGATAAAATGTTTTATTTTCCTACTTTAAATATTTTCCAAAACTTTTTAATAACAGAATAGCCTGGATTTTTCGTAACAAATACATAGTTCTCCCCATTTCCTTCAGTGTTGGTTATATTCTTAATCCTATTCTTCTGACCACTGAATAGAAATGTTCATACATACCTTACTAATCTCCTTTGAAAAGATACATCCGTATGTGTTCCAAAACCTTCTGGCCACAATATAGGTCAGACATCCACTGTAGTGGGTGGGGTTATGCTTCTAAATTTTAGTGACCCCTCCACATTTCTCCACTTAAACATAACATACCCTCTAAACTTTAAAACTTTCACTTTAGGTTTCGGTGAATCATCAGCCATTTCCTTTTACTTTTGTTATCTGCCAATGCAAACAGCTCCTAATGAATCTGAAGCTTCTTCTAGGCTACTGGAAGTCTCTCTCGTTAATCTTTGTCATGTGGTTCATAAATAATGAGAGTGGTATTAAAGATCATCATCTTGTTTACAGACCAAAAGAGCCTAGAAGAACGCTGTGGGTTTGACTGGACGTATGCAGCCTGAACGAGCATTTCAGGAGTCCTGATGTGGGGACGGACGAAGCAAATTATTTAACATTTTACCAAAAGCTGCTAACTGCACCGCGTCTCAAGGAACGACTGCCCTTTCCGTATCAAAACACTAGCAAATAACGGCCTTACAGACATCTGAGCAGCTGCTGGGTGGACAGTTTGCACCACGGCCAACAGTCACCTTTCCGTTTTTCAAGCACATACCTCTCACAGAAATGTTTTCAGTGTGGCAGTCTACAGAGCTGGTTCTAACACCGGCACGATGTAACAACAAAATTCATGATGATTTTGCTTTTTCAGTCTGCCCCTTTCTTTTTTATATATAAATATATATTCTTCCCTCCCTCTCCGCCCCCCAAAGAAAACCAAACCAACAATACTTCCACAAAACCTGACTCAGAGTTATGAATATAATGCTTTCCGTGAAAGCAGACCAGCTTTATAGGAGAACAGCTTTCATGAGAAGCAGGAAGCTGATCTGAGCAGCAGAGAGAGAGCAGGGATGGGGCGGAGCAGAAAAGAACTGAGCTGGGGGAGAGCGAAGCACAGACAGTCAGGCTGCTTCCAGTTACTTATTGACAGTTTCACCTGAGAGCACAGATTTATGAACAGGGTGAGCATCCATCCCGCCGGACCTTTTCTTTCTTTTACGAATCTGTCAAGCTGGCAAACTATTACACAGGGGAAAGTGAGGCCTTACAGCCTCGCCAGAGCCCAGTTGCAGGGAAATGATGTAAGCTTCCCACCTCCCACCAGCCCCCGCTCTGCCAATCCACCTCTACTCTGACCTGTTAACATCCCCCTCCCTCCCCCAGTGCCACTGCCAGGGGGCCCGCTGGGCCCCAGGCTCGCCTTGCCGTGTCCTACTGTGCAGCGGAAAGTATTTGCCAGAGGATAAGGAGTATTTTTGTTTTCAGAAAAGTCTTCAATGAAAAAGCAAATGCCTCCCTATTTAAAAAATAATGCTGAGTTGACAAAAAGCTAGTCAGTCCCCAGGAGAAATAATATTAAATAGGACTGAGGTGAGAAATGCAATTTAGCAAAAGGCACAGAAGGTGTGATGTAGCAAAGGGTATAATAATGGGAGTTAGGAGACAGGTTTCGCTATGCTAATACCACCTCTGTGACCTTGGACAATTGGCTTCATTGCTCTGGTTTCATTTTCTGTAAAAGGAAAGAGTTAATATAAATTATATCTGAGGTCTCTTGTACTGTTGTAATTTTATGAACTGATACCCAAAAGAAATAAGCCAGGAGCAAAAAAGCAATCTAATGTGGACAACTCTTTGTTGTTTACTCAGAATTGCAAGTAATTCCTTCTATGGAGCTATTTAAGATATGCTTTGCCAAAGTACTAGTAAATGTGAACAGGACCAGCGAAAGATTTGTAGGGAAAAAAGTGACAGGCACTTCAAATGTGTGAATCTTGATCTAGAGAATTTATAGAGAATTAGGATTATGTAGATTCACGCTCAGGACAGGACAATTTATAATCCCATGCATGGAAGCAATTAATACCTATGACATGACCCTAAACAGTATAAATGATTTACCTTGATCAGCAGTGTTCTAAATTTAAAGGATACGCGCGCGCGCACACACAGGAGAAAAAAATTTGTTTTAATTATGAACCCACAATATACTGGTTACTAACGCAACAGTCTTTAAATTCGGGTGGGCAAACTCCCGGAAGTACATG
Source organism: Leptonychotes weddellii (assembly GCF_054177405.1). Lineage (NCBI taxonomy): Eukaryota > Metazoa > Chordata > Mammalia > Carnivora > Phocidae > Leptonychotes > Leptonychotes weddellii. Next base: position 144,542,442 of record NC_138369.1, read on the forward strand.
AAAGTTGCCAAGGGGTACGAAGAGTATGCAGGCACAAAGATGGTAAATCAATTTCCAGATCAACGTTTCTGAGCACGTTTTCCTAGAACTGATGTGCTAAGAATGTCCTAGAGAGTAGGTTTCCCTTTCCCACCTTCCCTTTCTCAATCCCCCTACTCCGGCTCTACAAAATCAAGGCACATAGCTCAACCATCACAAATCTCATGCTGAGGCAGGAAAAACCTCTGGGCAGGACACAAGGGGACAATGAAAAATACTGGTGGAGAAAAAGTATATGGCCCTAGTCACTCCTTTGACAACTCAGGTGGCTTTGCCAATTCTTTGCTTGGAATAAACTTGGAGCAGGACCTAATTTGGTTGTCAGCTGAGAAATCATTAAACATAATTTTAGGGAGCCCGGTGGCTCAGTCGTTAAGCGTCTGCCTTCGGCTCAGGTCAGGATCCCAGGGTCCTGGGATCGAGCCCCGCATCGGGCTCCCTGCTACGCGGGAAGCCTGCTTCTCCCTCTCCCACTCCCCCTGCTTGTGTTCCCTCTCTCGCTGTGTCTCTCTCTGTCAAATAAATAAATAAATAAAATATTTAAAAAAAACATAATTTTAAATGATAGGTCTGAGATTTTTTAATAAGAACCCATAAGTTCAAAGAATTAAGTGACATGCTACATTCATGCTCTCATCTTCTTCAACTTATTTATGTAAACAAAATTTCACAGTATATACATTAAAAAAGGAATGAAAAACATACTAAACTCTCTCTGCAATGAATAATCTCACCCACTGATACATGAATAGAAAGAAAAGCACCAATAACGCATTTAGAGATAAATTTCAGATAAGACCGTATTTTTCTATTATTATTTATCAAAATTTGTAATTCACACACATTACTTTGATCAACTGTGTACTAGAAACCACCATAATGATAACTTTAAGAAAAAAAATCACTTAGAGGCTTATCATAACAGTAAATTCTGTTACCAGAAGTATAAGGTGGTCAAAAATAGATTTTTAAACATAATGATACATAAGGATAAAAATTTAGTGAGGAAAAAAGAATTTAGTGAGGAAAGTGTAGTAACAAAGACCTCAAGGAGAAAAATTAACACTAAAATTTCAGACTGTTAAAGAGTAGTTTGTAAACAGATAGTGGTAGTTTTATATAGCTATGGAGTTTGATACAAAGAAACATGTTTAAGAAGGATAGAACAATTTTATTAAGAAATTTCAATGTTGGGAGCACTGGGTGTTGTGCACGAACAATGAATCATGGAACACTTCATCTAGAACTAATGATGTAATGTATGGGGATTAACATAAGAATAAAAAAAAAGAAAAAAGAAAAAA
>NC_138369.1:144544284-144565739 GCF_054177405.1 Leptonychotes weddellii
GGGGGAGGGTCAGAGGGAGAAGCAGACTCCCTGCCGAGCAGGGAGCCCGATGCAGGACTCGATCCAGGGACTCCAGGATCATGACCTGAGCCGAAGGCAGTCACTTAACCAACTGAGCCACCCAGGCGCCCCTCATTCTTATCTTCTTAGACCACACCAAACTTCCACCTTTTACTATGTTTCTCACACAATTTTCACTAACCCTGCTGAGTGTTCATACAATGCCCGAAACCTATGCGGCTGCTCCCGTGTGGCTCCCTGGATTCCTGCCAGCAAACTGGGGGCTGTGGGTTCAATTCCTGACCCATGGATCACAAACCAGCAGCCTGTAAACTGAGGTACTGAAACTCCCTGAGCTCCAACTTTCTTCCCTCTAAAAAGAGATTAATCTCATCTTCCTAAATTACCTCACAAAATTGAGACAAGTTCACAAATGTGAACATGCTTTACTTAAAGAAAAGGGATGTTTTTCCCTTTTGGTCAGGCTCCTCCTATCACTTCTCACCACTAAGTGTCTCCGTGAAGCTCCCCTTTCCACCCTAATTGCTAGGAGGTGTGGAAATCAGCAAAAAGCTAACTAGATCTGTTTAATTCTGATAAAAACTACTGAAGCCAAGAAGGCATGTCTTTTATAAAATACCTCAAGTTTGTGATTTTATTTTGAGAGGTCAGTTAGGTTCTGGATCATTAACATGGCTGGATGTCTGAATAATGTACACAGAGATTTAACTCTGTATATGCTCCAAAACCTCAGTCTGCACTGGTATAATTTTGGTCTCAAACCCATCCCACTCCCAATTACCAACACACAGGTGCATGTTACTTTTACTAATTATCTACTCACTAAATGTTTTTGCTTGTTATGGTACTTGGTAGTCCAAAGCTTCAGTCTCTTAAGGTACTACTCCATCTAGTGCCCTAGAACCTCAGGTTCATCTCCAGAAGCACAAAGTAAACTTCCCACTTTCAAAAGCAGCCAACAAAATTCAAATAACATCAAAGGGAAGATAAGGTTTCAAAAAGTTAACTGATACTACCTGTTCTATTTAAAAGGTCCGTATGGTAGGCTAGGCACCTTATTCCATGAATTATTATGTGCTGACTATTATTATAGTCTCACTTGACCCTGAATCTGAGCCTCAAAATATTTAAGTGACTTGCTCAAGGTCACAAAAGCAGGCAAGAAAGCCAGAACTAGAACTCAATCCTGCAGATGGATGGTCCAGCAAAGTCCCCTCAGACATATACATGCCCCACTGAAAGTGCTGGTATAATCAACAAAAGGTGTAGTGAGAAGCTGTGGCAGGATACCCACCCTATCCTGTGATTCCCACAGGGCATAAGGTTTTTTTTTGGGGGGGGGGCGGGCTTTCTGGAATCATGCAGATCTGAGCTTGAATCCAGACCATGTTATTTAACTTTTCTAAGGCTCAATTTCCTCATCTGTAAAAGGTAATAACAGAACCTATAAGGTTGGCGTGGGCATTAAAACAGATAGTGTCCTGGGGTGCCTGGTGCACAGTTGGTTAAGCGGCCAAGAGACTCTTGATTTCAGTTTAGGTCATGATCGCAGGATCCTGGGATCAAGCCCCGTCTTGGGCTCCCCGCTTAGTGGGGAGTCTGCTTCAGGATTCTCTCTCCCTCTGCCCCTCCCCACCCCGTCTCTCTCTCTCTCTCTCTCTGAAATAAATCTTTAAAATAAATAAATAAGATAGTGTCCTTAGCACTGCACCAGTTATAACCTTGCATTTACTAAATAATTACTAACATTTTTGAGCTCCTATGGTATGACATGTCTTGATTCATCTAATTCTCTAATAATCTTATGGCATTATAGATACTATGTTTTATCGATGAGGAAAGACTGTCCAAGAGAGCCTAGGGTTCCAGAGCCAAGAAGTCAAAGCACTGGCACTGAGGCTAAGCAGCCTGACTCCAGAGCTCACACTCAGAACTACTGTGCCCTGCCTCTCAGAGAACAATTATAACGAGGGCATGACGCCTTCATTCTCACCATCACCATCACCATCACCATCTTCAACTCCATCATCAACCTTCTCTGTAGTTAGCCTGGAGGGCCACCCTGGCAAGGAGACAATGAGCTGGGAATTTGACTAAGTGAGACTGACAGGAGTAAGGGCTGCAGGGAAGAAGCCAAAAAGGAAGACAGTCCCTGGAAGAGAATAATGTGCAGAATGGAGAAACTTCATGGATGCCTGAAATTGGGAACATGAAAAACTATGGGCTACTAGACTGGGGCACTTAGCCTAAGAAAAACAAACATATTTATAAAATGTTATCAGGTGCCTAAAGGAATACTAAGAAGAAAAATGGCAAAAACGTGGCCTGTGATAGAATTTGGGGTCTACTCCCTATCTATTTAATAACTGTTATCTGACCCTGGGGGAAAATGTGATGATTTTAAACAATTGTCATTGATGACCTGATACAGGCACAATGAAAAGCATTTACCTCTGAAAGTACCCGAGCCCAGCAAAATGTCCCTTTCAACTACCGAACTGCAACTCTATTCCTTTGGCAAATCTTAAATCATATGCTCATGCAATGTTACTTCTGAGTTCCTTTGGATAACTGTGTTTTGGTCTTTGAATCCACATTATTCTCCTCTATGGCTACTGTCTAAATCCAAAGTCTGTTTTTTGTTTTGTTTTGTTTTTTCACTTAAAAGAACTGGAAAAAAATTAGTCTGTTTCCTCTATGCAGAGTTAGACTGCATCCTATGTGTTCCCAAAAGTTCTGCCCGCATCACTGGTACAGAGTCCTGACGGCTCTCATTTTGAACACAGACCTGGTTTCCCCATTACCTTGTAAGATCCCACAGAAGAGAATCCTTGTTTTTGTTCATCTTTACATCCCCAGCACCTAGTACATTATGTTGTACCCGATAAATATTAAAAGATTAGTTGAAAGTTTTCAAGCCTGTTTTCCAACTCCTTCAAGGTTTCTTTTGCCACCGAACTTACTCCAGGAACCCATCTGTTTAGATAGTGATAATCTTACATCACCAAAATGGATTAGGATTTAGTGGATTTGTGATGACTTCTCTGGTAATTGGTAGGGGAAATAAGAAGGGAACACCCTTGCGTTGATGTTTCAGGATCCATTTTGCTGAACCTATGCCCAGCATTCAGTTTTCAGACAAAAGATAGGCCTCAGGGTCATAATCACTTAAAATTTATTGACCAGCTCAAGGGGCTTTGTTAATCCCATAATATCCAGCACAAGGTCAGTGTCAGATAAACACTTTTATATTGGTTGATTAATTGACTGCTGCTATTAGAACTGCCACAGGCCAAATGCAGACCATCCTTGAAGTACCACTGACCAACAAGTATATTAAAAGATTTAACAAAACACTGGTTAGTCTCTAAGATAGGTAAGTAGCTGTACAGAAATGTAAAATTATAATATAGTCAGACAATTAAAAAAATCCCCCAAATATCATACTTCTACTTTTTTCCATATAAAGGTCTTTGAAAAATGTAAGGTTAAAAGAATACAAAAAAGAAAACAAAACATTCTCCCATTAACTCCCATTAACTAAATGGTACAATCTAATAGAAACTGTTGGCCCTTAAGGTATGTGATGAGGGAGAGAAATTCAGGATCAATGATCATCCAGTATTCCTGAAATTTGCCAAATCTGATTACTATTTTGACAAATCTAAACATACCTATTTAAAGACGTTACCTGAAGGCTCCCAAAAATTGCAGCACATGCCCCTTTTATTAATAAAACCTGAGCTCATGTGCACTGGTAAACACAGCAAAATAGTAAGGAAATAAACTAAAACTTCAGGTTGTTGCATAGATCTATTTTGAAATGTTTCAAATTTCCCTAAGATTTCCTAGCATTATTAGACACCAAGAGACATTAAGATTGAGCATTCTGTTCAATGCTAAGGCTGCTATTACACTGAAAATCAGTTTAAGATGTTTTTAAAAATCAGCAATCTCATAAAGAACACCTGGTTATCTTAGGATTTTTTTTTTTTTTTAAAGATTTTATTTATTTATTTGACAGAGAGAGACAGAGAGAAAGGGAACACAAGCAGGGGGAGTGGGAGAGGGAGAAGCAGGCTCCCGGCAGAGCAGAGAGCCCGATGCGGGGCTCGATCCCAAGACCCTGGGATCATGACCTGAGCCGAAGGCAGGCGCTTAACGACTGAGCCACCCAGGCGCCCCAATAGATTACATTTTGCAAGCTGATAGGCTTACAAATTGTCCCCAAATATCAAAGTCATACTAAACTGGGAGACTATTAACTTATTAATTTCTTGATGGGATTAATCTCTTCAATATAAAGCCACAGTCATAGCTACCTAGGAGTTATACATATAATGCCAAAAAAAAAAAAAATTGAAGTACCACAATGATTATAAAGGTTAAAACAGCATAAATTATCTAGCAAGTTACAGTTTCTCCTCACCACATACAAATATTTTCCTTTTACTTTTGTGAAAGACATTTCAATTACCTACAGTCAAGTACTCTGTCTCAAGGAAAGATTTCTATTAGTATTAACACCTTTTAAAATAAATGAGTATTATCAAGTATAAAATTTCAGTACTCCTTTTTTAACTGTGTACCATTACTGAGAGTTGTAACATTTGTTAATTTTTATAGTTCCTTACAAATAAATAAATCATATTTGGTAGAAATATATTCTCTCAAATCAGATTACATATCACTTACCCGTGTGTTCCTTTTAATCTGACAACTTTCCCCCTAAGAAAGGTTTATTTCTCCTATACTCTAACACCTCTCTAGCTCTAAGAGGCTTCCTATTTGAAAGTCATCATCTGTCAGTGCTTCAGTAAGTCACTTCTAAGGGGCACAGATGGCTCTATAATACACTAACAATTTTTACTGATGAAAATTTAGCAAATATATTTTACAATATATTTTCACTTCAGAGAAAACTACTGAGATAAATATTATTTCCATTTCATGGAGACAGACCCTAAGATCCAGAGAGGTCAAGCATCTCATCTACTTAACTGAAAAGTCAAGCCTTGAACTAGATTCTCTTATTTGAAATCAGGTTCTTTTAGCATATACTGGAGAGTTTAGAAATATATTTGTTCATCAATACAGTATAAAATTTATGGGAGGGGGCACCTGGGTGGCTCAGGTCATGATCCCGGGGTCCTGGGATCGAGCCCGGAGTCAGGCTCCCTGCTCAGTGGGGAGTCTGCTTTTCCCTCTCCCTCTCTCCATGTTCACGCTCTTTCTCTCTCTATCTCAAATAAATAAAATCTTTAAAAAAAATTTTTTTTAATTTAAAATTTATGGGAGAGGAGGAATTCTACATGCTTCTAAAAGGCCTCCTCCCCCTCCTACCCACCTTGAGCACCTGATTGTTTCTGCATCTTAAACCAAATCTTTTTAAGCCTTTCATTGGACTTGCAGAGCTCCCTGAATTCTCTATTGTTTTGATCCCTTTTACTCTTTCATTATTTTTCTAACTTTCTTCACTGTCCTATGAAAAATGAAGAACATCAAGAGGCTCACTGGAAAATTATCTAAGTTCACTTTTTTCTTTAGATGGGTGCTGTAGTTTAAAAAAAAAAAAGGCTTCTTTTAGAATCTACGAACACCAGAGAAGAAGGAATGTATACCTTAAAAGTTAATGATATGATTCTATCCTTAATCTATAATTCTGTCCTTAAGACTATGGAAAAAAAAAAAAATCTCTCCAGAAAGGCATTAACCTTTAGGAAATTGGCCAATTCCCAAGAGTGGATAATGCCTGGAAGCTGGAGGCATTATGGGTTGTGTTAAGGAGGCAAGGTCATGAAAGGTCAGGAACAAAGTTTCCGGTAATACTGGGACAGGCAAAGCTGTGACTTCTGTTTCGTACCACACACAAGCTGTGCTGTTACTGAGGAGTGGAAACCCTCATCTCATACTATCTTCCAAATCCAAGTGCTGGTCACAGGCCCAGTGGAGGAGCTTCTGATGATGGAGTAAATAATAAGTAAACAAGGTCTCAGAAGTGAGAGGGAGAAACAAGCAGCCCTATATGAAAGAGAGGGAGTCACCTGTGTAGGCAGGATGGAGCTTACACTTTAAAGTCACTTAAAGAAATAAAAGAGAAACCGGTAAAATAAGAGGGGTGAACATTTAGAAAACTGAAGTAAAACAGATACATATATATAAACATTGTACAAATAATTTTCTGCTTAACCATATTACAAAACATATAACTAATTACTTGATTTATAAATCTTCATGCTTAAATCTGGTACAACACACTGGTCCCACAGAATGGTGACTTATGAAAATATATTCAAGTGTTTACAAAGGTCCACTTCAAGGAAATACTTCATATTTGAAACTGTAAAACTCTAGATTGTACTCTCTATATCTATAAACTCTATATGATATGTGAAGTCGTGGGAAAATGATGGAAAGCACCAAAACAAAGGCATGAAAGAATGAATCAAAACTCACGGAACGTGATGCAAAATCTCTAGCCAAACTGTGGAAATCACCCTTTTAAAACAAATTTTGTTTTGTAAATACATCCGAGTGCCTTTTCTGTGATTATGAAGGCCAAGACACTCAAAACAGGCATAGAGAAATACTGAAATATTTCTGTACTTGAGCAATCGTCAGATTCGACTGCCTTCCTAGATATCTTCCCAGAGAAAATGAAGAGCACAATTGCACTTCTGAAACTTTGAATTTTATGTGGCACTGTTCAAAATCCAACTCCACACGGGCTTTCCTACTTCCTCTGGCAGAACTTCCTGAAACAGCGCCAAGAATCATTTGATCGCTTAAACCAGTGCTGATGAGTTGGAAGCAGCTGGAGTACATGAATCAGTGGTCATTTCTCTGTTGTATTTTTGTTTTCAGATAAATATCTGGAGAACCAAGTAACTTGATAAAGAAGGCTCTGTGGAAGCAAGGGAAAGGCCACTGAATTAGGAGGCAGAAAACCTGGAGAATTTCAGGTTCTGTTCAGTTCAGTTCTGAATTAGAATTAAACAGGTTCAAATGTTCTCTATTTTCTTCTAGCTAATAGCTTTGTTTTATCGGTTCTTTTTATAAGCTTTTGGAGGGTAAGAAGCCAAGTGCATCTCTTTATCTTCTGAGAGTACAACAAGATAATTTGTCAAATAGTAGATATTCAAAGATATATACTCATCGAGTATAATTAATAAGCTCAAATAAAATGTTTTCCTCACTAAATTTTAAAAATAGGAGAAAGAGGTTAAAATGACGTCTAAAGGTTCTAAGTGGATATGTCAAAAAGGCCAAATGGAAGTTTCATGGGGCGGGGAAAATGGGTGTAACACACTATCACTAACTCAGACAACACAGATGTTCTTTGTAAACATCATTCATTTCTTACCTAATACAGGAGCTTTTAAATTCTCACATTCATGAATGCTCACAAGTAGCCTATATATGTGATTTTTAAATTAAAATAAATATCACCTATAATCACACTACTATCGACATGTTTGACACCCAGTATTTTTTTTTTGTAACCTCAAAGCCTGGCACATAAATAGGTACTCTGCCTTTAGATCATGCTATATGTTCAATTCTTACCCCATTCTTTTTTACTCACATATGTTAGTTCTAGGAAAAATAACGTAAGCATTTCCTCATGTTATTAAAAATACTGATGAACAGGGGCGCCTGGGTGGCTCAGTTGTTAAGCGTCTGCCTTTGGCTCGCGTCATGATCCCAGGGTCCTGGGATTGAGCCCCGCATCAGGCTCCCTGCTCAGCAGGGAGCCTACTTCTCCCTCTCCCACTACCCCCTGCCTGTGTTCCCTCTCTTGCTGTGTCTTTCTCTGTCAAATAAATAAATAAAATCTTTAAAAATATAGAGAGATGAACAACAACAAAATATTGATGAGCATATTCTTAATGGCTGAATTATTTTTTTTTACTGGAATAGGGAAACTCAGGCACAGAGAAATTAAGCATCTTTAATAAAGTTACCCAGTTTACAGGTGGTAAACTAGGATTTTTAACCTGAAATGTGTGATTCCATGCTAGTAACCAAACTGCTTCTTGAGTGCACACGCCTTCCACCTCTCACTCTACCACATTTGCTCCTGGCTTCTCTCCAACGTGAAACGGCTGCTCAATCCAGGCTGGCTTCCTTACTAATCCTACTCTCTACCCTTCTATCCCCTACCCCCATGGCTCCAAGCCCCTCTTCTTACTTTGTGACCATGTTGTTCACACAGCTCCCTCTGGCTGTCAGTCACTTGCTCCTTTCTGCACCTATTCAAAGTCTGACCATCTTTTAGGATCTGGCTCATATCCCCTCCCCTCCATAGGTCTTATTAAACAATCAAAACATTCATTCTATTTATTCAATAGTTACTTAATACCTACTGTATACCAGGAACTGCTTTGAGCAATGGGATAAAAAGAACATAATAGATAAGGCTTCTACTCTCCTAGGAAGAAGAGAAGAGAAGCAAAAAGATAATAATAATTTGGCAGTGAGATATATTATTAAAACAAGGTGTTTTCTGTACTCTTTCTGGTTGGCTTTCTGCCAACTTGCTGTAAAACTATGAATTACTAAAGGCAAGGATTCTGTTTTGTATCTAAAGCCAGGCATATAATAGGTACTTCAGTGATGAGTAAATTAATATGTGTATAAATGAAGAGGATAGAAGAATGGATGAAATGATAAATGGACAGAAGGATGAATGAATAGGGTGCCTGGGTGGCTCAGCTGGTTAAGCCTCTGCCTTCGGCTCAGGTCATGATCCCAGGGTCCTGGGATTGAGCCCCACATCGGGCTCCCTGCTTGGCGGGGAGACTGCTTCTCCCTCTCCCCCTGCTGCTCCCCCTGCTTGTGTTCTCTCTCTCTCACTCAAATAAATAAATAAAATTAAAAAAAAAAAAGGATGAATGAATAAATGAATGAACAACTGCCTCAAACTGAGACAAAATCATTTTTTCTCCAAGTTTTGTTTTCCCCAACTAGGTGGTTCTCCCAACTAGTTTGAGGCTCAACAGCCTAGAGCCTGTAAATCTGTGTTGGTGTGGCCTACCCAGTGAAGATGAAAATGAATCTGAGTGATTTTAGAGCAGGCGTCTGCAGTTAAGGCATGATCCCCACTATCTCCTATCCACTTACCCAATGCCCAGTTCCCACAGTCATGCTCTCTGCCTGGCTCAGGCAAGCATCTGCCTCCATGTAATTTCTCCTTCAGGACAAGGTCCCAACACTTAATAACTAACAGCAGGCGGCAACCTGAAAAACTTTGTAACATATTCTTTACTACTTTAGGAATTCTGACAATAGCAATTTCTAGTCCAGATTATCTAAAATTACAATAAGAGCCAAATCATTCCAATTTATGTGACTAAATTTCCAAAGGCTTACCAAAACTAAGTTCACTTATCTGTAAAAAAGGTTAAAATTTTCAAAATATTCAGAGGAAGTGGTGGAATATATTTTTAAATAAAGCAAGATAAAATGGCAAAGCCCTCAACAGTGTGAAATCACCTGGCTTATATCACTGGACACAATAATCACAAGTCATAATCAAGGACACCATTTCTCAAACTTACTTAGCCTTGACAACAAAAATAAATCCACAGACAACACTGTGGACTGCAGTCTAAGGAATATGTCTTAATAGCTAAAAAATTCACTTAAGGTGCATATTTAATTGTCAACAGTATCATAAACACAAATGCAAACTTTGGGACAAAAATCCAATAGTAATTTCAGTTATAAGTTAACTAATCAGACCACCTAGAAAATACACTATTTCTTTCACATTTATCATCTAAGTAAAACATAAAAAAAAATTTAATGCTCATTAAGAACTAGCTAACACCTGAGGCTATGTCTACTACTTGGCTCAAGTTTAAGAAACCAGATCTAAAAAAAAATACAATGAAGAGTTATCTCTCAAGAAATGAATTCATGGGGGCGCCTGGGTGGCTCAGTCATTAAACGTCTGCCTTCAGCTCAGGTCATGATCTCAGGGTCCTGGGATCGAGCCCCGCATCGGGCTCCCTGCTTGGCAGGGAAGCCTGCTTCTCCCTCTCCCCCTGCTTGTGTTCCCTCTCTCACTGTGTCGCTCTCTGTCAAATAAATAAATAAAATCTTTAAAAAAAAAAAGAAATGAATTCATGTGTATTTGTGGGCAGATATATATGTACAACAGACTGCATATTTTTAATCAAAGTTCATTCCTGATTAATATTCAAATGCTAATGACTCTTAAAACTTAAAAATTTTATATGTCTCTGCCTGCAACCTAACATTCTCTGATGGACAAATAGTTAATAATATATAAATAAGCTCTTTAAAATAGATTACTGATATTTAAGAGAACCATGTGGATGAATCATCTTGGTCAAATAACTATCCTCTATTTATTTATTATTAACACTTCTGATTCTACATTCTACATTCCTTATAGGGAGAACATTTGTTTAACATTAAAGGTATAAGAAAGAGCATCAGAAAATATCCTGCAACTTGATCTTTTATTGCTCTTTCACAAAAATGTCCAAAAATTATAGTAAAGTGTGAATCTGACCAATAAGAGTAATTATAGATTGAAATCTGAAATTGAATAGATTCAATCTTATAGACTGAATTCTGGAACTTCTTAGTTTAGGGGTTACTGACCTCCTCTTTGCAGTAAATATAGTATAACCAAGTATCTTGTTCTCTTGTATCCTCCTACCGTGTTTTAATAACATAATTAAAATAAATTCACTCTTTAGTTTTCCAGAACTGCTCATATATATATATATATATATATATATATATATATATATATATATATATATAGGTTTCTTATTGTGGAAATATTTCCCTTATTATTTCAAGTGGCTCATGCCAATTTAGCATCATTAAAATTTACAAATTTTGATAAAACATTTTCCAATGAAAACAAAGAACCACAGAAAAAGAAACAATCACATTTTTGCAGTCCTGAGTTAACTAAAAGAACCATAATTGGAAAGAAAGGCTTCTTATAAACATCAGAATTATCAAAAATATAATAATTTAAAGACTTTTTAATTGTATTTGCTGTCACATATACAGTATGGGCCTTTTGAGAAGCTATTTTTTTCCACTTTGAAATACAGATATTTCCTTTTTATCTTAGCATAATCAGCTCCCAATTCCATCTCCAGGTACTATGACTCTCTTCCTCCCTTCCAAGTGAAACTTTTTGAAAAATTTGCCAACAGCAACTATCACCTTTTTCTCCCTTCTTACTTGCCCCTAATCCACTGCTGTATGGCAGCTCTCACGCTCTCCACTTTTCAAAAATGACTTCCTGTAAGACCACCAATGGCCTACGGACTGCTAAAAGCAGCAGTGGGTTCACATCCATACCTTACTGTTTCCTCCACTTGGGTTACTGACTTGACATTCTCTTGGTTTCCCTCCTGCCTCCTGGCCTGTCCTCACTCAGCTCCTGTAGGAGTTCATGCCACTCCATCTGCCCTCTTCCAGGCCTTGTTCCTATACTCTCTCCTGCATTTTTGTCTCCTAAAAGCCTACTAATTCAGATTTCAATTGAAACATCACTTCCTCAAAGAAGCCTGCCCTGCTCCTAAAGATTTGGTCAGCTCCTCACTTAGAGTAATTCTCTTACTACCCAACCCATTCTTCTGCTTTTAAGCATTTATGAAACTCTGAATTAAAATAATGCATAAGTAATTATTTGACATCAACTGTCTTCAGTAGAATGTAAGGTTAAGGGGCTGTGCTCTCTGGTGTCCACCACATGGGATTCTATACAGGAACATTTGAAGGAAGAAATGAAGAAACAGAGAAAGGAAGGCAGGGAGGAAGGGAAAAATGTGTTTTGATAATTGACTGACAAATTGAGAACTATTAACTTTGATTCTATAAGGTGTGTAAAACTAAAGAAAAAAATAGTAATCACTTCAATAACTTGATTCAGATATTAAAAACAAACCAACTGCAAAATCAGCTGAAGTTCAGAACTAATTATATTTGAGATACTATATGTAAGTTAAAAGTACAATTCATCCCAAAAATTGAAATGACTAGCATGTTTGTAAAAAACAAAAAAGACTTTAAAAAAAGATAGTTCCAGAAATCAAAACTGAAGACTGTTTTGCAGAATCATTAATCTACTCAGGCTCAGCAGAAATCAGGTTATAATGAAGAAAAGCATTAACATATTAGTATTAATATTTTTAAAACATGAATTAACATTTTAAAACTATTCTCAGTGACTCAGTTTGCTCTTAAAAGTAATAAATAAAGCATTAATTACTCCAAAAATCTAGTATCCTGCACTGTTGGTACAAATCACTCATTTATGCTGTTTCCTTATTCATAAAATAAGCAGTTGAGTTGCTGTTAGGTTATCTGTGAGGTTCATGACTCTCAGAGTTATACAAAGAAACCTAACAGAGTAACTAACATCCAAGTCAATCAGAGACTCTGCTTCTGAGATTAACTATTCAAAATACAAAAGATCATAGGCTTAAGAAAGCAGAGAAAGTCCTCTGAACAACCAAGATTTGTTTTATTAATACCCAACAACTCCCATACTTAAAGGCAGGGCTTTCAACTTCACATGTTGATTTTTATTTTGATCATTGTTGTGATATGGTTCATTATCTTAGTAGAATCATATAACTGGGCTGCTAACAGCCTTGGGAAGAGTCAAAAAGGAAACAGGGTAAGAATGAGGGAATAGGAAAAAAAAGATTAAAAGCACAGATCGTTCTCTAAAGAACAGCAACACAGAGCATTTATAGTGTGGTAAAGACCCAACATATCTCCATAACACACACCTACACCATTCCATTAATCCTAACAGCAATAACAGTTATTTTGAAATACCAAAGAAAGTAAAATTATGTTTATTAAATTCTGTTTAGCAAGGCAGGGAAATTATCATCATCAAAAGTTTAACATTTAAACTTAAACTTTCAAAGAGTTAAAAACTATTAAAAACAAAAGATTCTAGCACTTAAACTTGCAATCACTATACTTGAACTGGCATTACAGTGCAAGTGACAAAACATTAGCACGTTACCTTATTATTTACATGCCGATGGCTTTAAAGTAGAAAATACTAGTAAGACGGTAATACTTATAGTAACAATACTAGTAAGACATTAGTAAGTAAAGAACCATTCACTCATGATTAAAAACAAAAAACAGAGAAAGTCCTCTCCTTTGTTGAAATTCATGTCTGGAAGCTGTCCTAAAATTAGTATTAATTGTTTGGCATTTGGGTGGCTGTGGGTTTTTAAAGATGGCTACTTAACTGACAGGCTAAAATAACTTTTCAATCACAAAGACATAACTTCAATTATTTTGTTAAAAAATCAATACTTTAAAAAAAAACACAAAAACTTAATTTTATAAACACTGGACACCTGGATGAAACTAAATACAATGTGACTTAGAAACAGAAGAGATGCGTAAAGGTGGTCCAAAGACACAAACTTCCCAGGGGACAGAAAAATATTGTTTAAAAAATTCCTAGGAGCACCTGGGTGGCTCAGTCGGTTAAGCGTCTGCCTTTGGCTAGGGTCATGATCCCAGAGTCCTGGGATTGAGCCCCGCAGGGGACTCCCTGCTCAGCAGACAGCCTGCGTCTCCCTCTCCCGCTCCCGCTCCCCCCCCGGCTTGTATGCACGCTCGCTTGCTCACTCACTCTCTCTCTCCTCTCTCTGATAAATAAATAAAATCTTAAAAAAAAAAAAGGTTTCTATATAGGGGCACCTGGGTGGCTCAGTCTGTTAAGCATCTGCCTTTGGCTCAGGTCGTGATCCCAGGGTCTTGGGATGGAGCCCCACATCTGGCTCCCTGCTCAGTGGGGAGTCTGCTTCTCCCTCTGCCTCTCTCCCAGCTTGTGTTCTCTCTCTTTCTCTCAAATAAATAATCTTTAAAAAAAAAAAAGGTTTCTATATATGCCATATGTGTACTGAAAATTCTTTAGGTAAAAATTGCACAAACTTTTGCCAAATGTTTCCAAAAGCATACAACAATTTTGCAAAACACTTGTTACCTATAGAAAGTACTTTTTATTTTTTTTAGATTTTATTTATTTGACAGAGCGAGAGAGGGAACACAAGCAGGGGGAGTGGGAGAGGGAGAAGCAGGCTCCCCACCGAGCAGGGAACCCAATGCGTAACTCGATCCCAGGACCCTGGGATCATGACCCAAGCCAAAGGCAGACACTTAACGACTGAGCCATCCAGGTGCCCCAGAAAGTACTTTAAAAATACTTTTACCAGGTTAACATGAATATTTTATTAAAGAGAAAGTTTGCCAAAATATCTGATGTCCTAACAATCTAAGAAGTGATTGCTTCTTCCTAAATCTTTGAAATAAAGATTTTTTCTTTAAGTTAGAGAGCCTTTAAAAAAAAAGTATTTTGGCTCATATATATACATATCGTCCTAAAATAAACATGTGCCGTTATAGATGTAGTAATACTGTATACAAATTGATATACTCTAAACTCTACTTTAAAATGTGTAATAGTGGTAATAATGATATAGCAGAATTCTTTTTAAAAAAACATCAGACAACTACTCTTAAAGAACATGGTACAGGATTAAGCATTAGATTTAATAAACTCTATAAATTCTGTCATACTGCTGATAAACTGCATTCCTTATGTATAACTCAAGTAAGTTTTATTATCTTAAATTTCTGTCTGCAAACAGCTAACTCAAGGATATGAAGTACCAAGGATGTATGCAATGTTATAAAAACTGAACATCAGCTCATGCCCATAGCAGAGGAGTCCAATTAGCAAACTACTAATTATAATTTGGCATATAATTCCATTCTTAAAGCTACATTTTAAAAATCTCTGCTTAATTCCACAATTATTATCTGTCTAGTATGTACAAAGCACTGTTAGGCCCTGCAAGACTGAAGAATGAAGAAAATAAGGTCCTTTCACTGCATACTTGCTAGGAGCAAGGCACGAATAAAGGATCACAGAAGGGAAATCCCCAAATTTTGGAATCTTGAATGAGACTGGCCTATATCACCAAAAAAGACTGAGCAGAAATGGAGAAAAGGCTATTCCTTTCCTAGGATGCAGGGGAAGTGTCTCAGATTTCTCTTTTATCCATCCTACATTTCAGAACTTAAGTGTGATTACTCTATAAAAGCTCAGTAAATTAAAGTATGATTAAAGATATTTTAAGACAAAACTAGCAGCTTCCATGAAAAATTAAAAGCTTGGTTTAAATTTGCTCCTAGTTAAATATATTCTTTAAGCAAAATTCATTCATGAATTCACTTCTGAATAACAATTAAAAAGGTCAGCCTCAGATCAGATATCAGGTAGACTTTAGGTCTTCCATATTTTAAACATTTATTTGCATAATTACAGAAGACTAAATCATGAAATTTAGTCTTATTAAAAATACTGACCGTTTAATAGTTTAAAACCATGGGATATTTTTTCTTGATAGCATACATGTACCACTCATATTTTTGGTAAACACTTAACTATTAGGAATTCAACTAAAGTTTAGTATAACTGACATCAAAAGATAATGTTCCTTTACTAAAATGAATCCCCTGTGGAAATCTTACTTTTGACTCTTCAGCAAAATAAAACAAATTGTTAATATGTATTAATCACATGAATGTGCTAGTATAAGATAACAATTTTGAACATTCAAAGAAATAGCAAGGATGACAATACTGAAGGACAGTAGTTAGAATAACAATGGGAAAAATTAACAAAAAACCTTTGGATGTGAGACTTTTTTTTTTTAAGGTTTTATTTTATCTATTTGTCAGAGAGAGAGCAGAAGCAGGGGGAGCAGTAGAGGGAGAGGGAGAAGCAGACTCCCTGTTGAGCACGGAGCCCGATGTGGAACTCGATCCCAGGACCCTGTGATCATGACCTGAGCTGAAGGCAGACGCTTAACTGACTGAGCCACCCAGGCATCCCAGATGTGAGACATCTTCTGCTAAAATACTAGCACAACAGAAGCAATGTCTCTTAAAATCAGATAAAAAGGCAATATAATCTCCTGGTAAACTAAACTCCTTATTTTTTGATTTTTAATAAAGAATGATGCATCAGTAGTCTATTTTTATTACATTAACCTTTCATAATTTCCTATATCTGAACTTGAACTCTATAAATGATGCCAAGCAGTTAAAATGAACTAGACTCAATTAATTGCCTACATAATGCCATAAGTAACTCAAATTTTACCTAAAAGATTATCGGCTTTTTAAAATCTGCTGCACTGATTGAAAATGACCTTACCAAATATAATGCAGAGTTACATGGGGGGAAATTCACTGCCATAAATATATAATTATATAAGTAATAAAAATACCCTAGAATTTGCCAACTCATGTTCTTAAAACTAGATTTAAAAATTAATTCTAAAGAAAATGATAGTAAAACTTAAAAGATACTCAACTTCTTAAGGTTCCCGCAGGATATGGAGAACTCAAGTACAGAATGAAGACAGGGCTACAAAGAGGATACAGCTCAACATTTGACTGGCTGCAAAACTGGGGAAGAACAAACTATATAAACCGTGAGGACTAAACTCCTTTAACTTCTTCTCTCTGGTCATAAAAGAGGCACCCTCAACATAGGTTAAGTGTCTATGTAGAAAAAAGCATAAAGAAGTCTGTTGAGATGGGAGGGACTGCAGCGCATCCATCAACATTTGTTTGAAAAGACCTGCCAGGCTTTCAGGAGTTACACTTAAATAATGTGACCCTTCCAGACAGGACAATAAGGAGACAGATTAGACCCTTCAAGGGATGATTCATCTTCCGACACATGGCGAGAGGGGGATCCAATATAAAGCTCGGATTCTGCATGTTTGCTTAAGCTTCTGGGCAGCTCTTGGTGTGGCCCTGTAACGAAACCGGTGAGCGGAAGGCACCTACAGTCCCAGGGTGAGTTACTCAGGAAGGCTTCAGACTGAGCCGTAAAACCAACAACTCTTCCAGGCCGACCCTCAAACAAGAACACCTGCCTTCGCCTCTTATCGGAGCACAGGACAATTCCCAGTGCAAGATGGGCCGGGGTGCTTACTCACCCCTTTACAAGACCTGTCACCTGACCCACATTTTGAAGAAAACTCTTAAACATAAGCAGTAGAATGAAACAATGAGAAGCCGATTTTAAAAGCAAAGTAGCTGACTTCCACAACTCTAGGGGGAACACGATGTGAGAAAGTGAGAAAAGACACAGGCAACTCTTCACCAGCCTGTGTAATCCTTTCCCGGTTTCTCATTGCTCCATAAACTTGGTGACTCCCCGTGTGCTCGAGGGCTGGAATATAAAATGAGACGGTCCTTCAAGCCCCACAGAGTTACCGTATCAGTTAGAAAATCTTTGAGGGACCAATATTTAAACAACTGCCTTTCCTACTACCTCGAAAGTCTCAAGATTAACCCACCTCTGGGGGTGCCTGGGTGGCTCAGTCGGTTAAGCATCTGCCTTTGGCTCAGGTCATGATCCCAGAGTCCTGGGATCGGGCTCCACATCGGGCTCCCTGCTCAGTGGGGAGTCAGTTTCTCCCTCTGCCTGCCGCTCCCCCTGCTTGTGCTCGCGCTCTCTCTCTCTGACAAATAAATAACAATCTTTAAAAAAGAAAAAAAAATTAACCCACCCCAATCGGGTAGCTACCTCCTGCAAATGCCTTCTTCCACTCTTCCCAATGGACCTCTCTCCTGCATTTCCGGGGACAGGGAAAATGTCACCAGTTGGGAACCAGCCCACACTCTCCATGACCCAGGGAGCAGGAGGGCTTCTTCTCCCATCTGCTCCCCGTGAAACTGTGGGGCTGGCCTCACCGGGAGAGGAAGCACCTCCCAGTGAGCTAAGTGTGCTGTGCTTCTCCCTCCTTCCTGCAGATCGAGGCCAGCAGGGAAAGAGCCTGCTCTTAAGGCCAAGAGCCCCTCTGCTCTCTAAGCAGACAGACAGGAAAACGAGGACACGGGAAGCTCCATGCTTCCGGAAAAGGAGAAAGGAGTTAAACACGAAAGTGCTACTGTTTTCAACATATTGTAAAATCCTAACCTGGTCACTAGTACCAGATATTTTTTGTACACAAAACCTGATGAGAAACAGGGTTCCATTAACTTTACCCATTGACAAATGAAGTTTAAACTCCACCCTATCTTCCAGAATCAAGTCTGTGTCCCCACCGGCTAGAAGGCAGTGTGGTAAAATGTCCTCTCCTGAATGAATTTATATTCAAGTTGCTTTCTCGCTGGAGCTCCTCACTGTTGCCTGGAAACAGGAAACCCTTCCCACCTACATGCTTCCTGACTACCCCCCTGTGGACGGTCTCCCTCTTATAGTGCGATGAATGTACCTGGCCACACTTCCACATACTATATGTCTTAAAGAAGAGCTGGTTCTTTTAAACAGAAATTTTGCCATTTGAGTGCTTAGGGAGAACATTCACTAGCCAAACAAATTAGACCCGAACACTTGAATTACTTGGGCAGCAGAACACCAACCCCTTTTGCCCCCATCCCTACAAAATGTACTTTAATTCAAAGCATTTAAAAATGGTGACTGTTAATCAAAAATTTACTAAAACAAATGTGTCCAATAAAAACAAAAGTTACCCTGAGTTTTTTAAGCTACTGCTTTGCCTCACTGATATTTCCCTGAACACTCGACTTTCTAGGGGTAAGGGAGAACAACACCTCTTTAATAGCCCCATATTTGAATCACCATAGTCACCCTGGTACCCCCTTACTTCAACACCCACATCACCAGTTGCTAAGCCCTTACGAGGTCTGGTTATTTACCCTTCACTCACTCGACCTTTCCTGTCCATTCCTGTTGCTACCACTGAATTTTAGGTACCAATTAATTTTCATTTAAGATTATTGCAGCAACAAGACTTACTGCTGTTATTATCAATTACTTAGAGAATACCATGTGCCAAGAAGCAGAGAAGCCATTTATATATTTTAGCTCACTATTCCTTTCAATAGTCAATGGGACAGGTACTTAAGTTATTATCCTGTTTTAAAGATAAGGAAATGGAGACTTGGAGTTTAAGTAACTTGCATGGTCATACACTTAAAGGAAGCCTCAAATTCCTCTCCTTGCAAGACAGAAGCGGAATATCTTTATCTTCCAATCCTTCCTTCTATTCCTACTGATTTTTTCTCTTTGCAAATGAAAGCCACAAATGTGCATTTATTTCCTTGCTAGGTGAATCACATTCTGCTTCACACTCACCAACATTACCACACACTGGTCCACCCCCTCCCTCTAGAGAGGAACAGGTGTTTCAGGGATCCTTTTTAGTATTTTAATTAATAAGAGGTATGGTAACATTTTATGTGCCTTTTAGAGATGCAGTAAAAGAATAAATTTCTTCTTGTGATTTAATGTTTATAAAGAGCTTTGGGAGAAAAAAAAGTCATAAGAAAAGTTTTGGTCAGTCCCTTGCAGCCAAAGACACAAGACCCCAATACTAAAACAAAATTCACAAGGTAAAAATTAACTAGCCAGAGAGATCAATCCTTCGAATGTTGACTTATACCTGAAGAATACTGAATGTCAGAAAGTAAATCTGCATCACAAATTTATTCAGCTTATAATTTTGTGCTGTTATATTCTACAGAATGATAAACAAGGTCCTATAGAACTATGAATATTTTCTTGTTCATAGTTCTATATATCCTCTTAAATTTTGGCCTTCATATGCATGAAATACATAAACAAGCTTAACTATACCATAGATGAAACAAAAAAAGACCTCTAATGCAAAACTGAAAACTAGAAAACTGACCCAAAGTTAGTGAGTTGGTGAGGTCAAGAAACTGAAGTTATATGTTATTACTGAGAATTTCCAGATAACATATTCTCTGGTAGAAAATATAGGTAGGGTTTTGATTCTTAAACATACTGAAAAAATCACTTACGTCTGTGCCAACAAAATAGTAAAACAGCCATTTAATTCTATCCAGGGGTAGTGTTGTGATTTACCAGCCACCCCAGGGTAAGCATGCCCTTCATACTGTTTGAGCCCCAGTTTCCCCCCATCTGCAAAGGTAACAATGGCAACCATGACTCTACCAAAAGGTTGTTCTGAAAATCAAATAAGAACATGCACCAGAGGGCGCCTGGGTGGCTCAGTTGGTTAAGCGACTGCCTTCGGCTCAGGTCATGATCCTGGAGTCCCTGGATAGAGTCCCGCATGGGGCTCCCTGCTCAGCAGGGAGCCTGCTTCTCCCTCTGACCCTCCCCCCTCTCATGTGCTCTTTGTCTCTCTCATTCTCTCTGTCTCAAATAAATAAATAAAATCTTTAAAAAAAAAAAAAAGAACATGCACCAGATATAAAAATATAAAGTTCGTTCTTCCCAGCTGTCTATTCCTTGGTTCTTATCACATTTTAAAGAGTCAAACATAGAAGACAGACTTGCATTTCTGGCATACATGCTTCATTTGTCTACATTTAGAAAACTTATGTTTTCATTTTTATTAGAACTTTGGAGATGTTATGTTACTCAAGGACTACATGCCTATTAAAATTGTTTAAATCAGACATAATCACCCACTAAAATCAGGCCAGTGACCACTACTGTATCAGCAATTATCAAAGATATGATTTTTACTTAGGAAATTTTCAGTGCTGACAATTATATTTATCTTCAAACCAAAAACCTAGAAGAAATGGATGGATGATGTGGCATGTAACAAAACATAATGAATATAATCCTGTACATCACTTCTTTAGACCGTAAATATCCATTCCCATCAGATGGTCAGTGTGAGCAACAGTGGTGGCAATTTTGCCAGAACTGAAATATTTGTGAGCTGGTAAGTTTTTGTTTTGGGGTTTTTTCCCCCTAAATGAAAAGCTATGCCATTCACTCTGAAATTTAGACCAAAAACATCTTATTCACCAGAAAAGTGATATTATCAAGCAAATCCTAATCAAACTGTCTGTGAATACTGACAACAGAATGGGAGAATGTCAAATATACCTGAAGTGACATTATTAAACGTGTTCTCAATTTAGTATGGCTTATGGGCACCTGGGTGGCTCAGTCGTTGGGCATCTGCCTTCAGCTCAGGTCATGATCCCAGGGTCCTGGGATCGAGCCCCACATCGGGCTCCCTGCTCCGTGGGAAGCCTGCTTCTCCCTCTCCCACTCCCCCTGCTGTGTTCCCTCTCTTGCTGTGTCTCTCTCTGTCAAATAAATAAATAAAATCTTTAAAAAAATAAAAAAAATACACCTGAAGTGACATTATTAAATGTGTTCCAAATTTAGTACGGCTTATAATGTGATACACAACTAAATAGTCTATGCCTTCATAAAATGGTGAGGGAGGGGAGAGGAAAAGGGAAAGACAACTGAGGGTTTTACTATTTTTAATTAAAATTATATGATTAGACAACTAAAGAGGAGAGAAAATTCTTTACAAGAAGCTTTGTCATCAAGT
>NC_138369.1:144566239-144585072 GCF_054177405.1 Leptonychotes weddellii
ACATTATTAAATGTGTTCCAAATTTAGTACGGCTTATAATGTGATACACAACTAAATAGTCTATGCCTTCATAAAATGGTGAGGGAGGGGAGAGGAAAAGGGAAAGACAACTGAGGGTTTTACTATTTTTAATTAAAATTATATGATTAGACAACTAAAGAGGAGAGAAAATTCTTTACAAGAAGCTTTGTCATCAAGTTCACTGCGACAAAAATGCTTTGAGGCCTAGATCATCCAGGTAATGGTATTGGTTTTGCCACTAGACTTTAGAAGAGTAGAAACAGTACGTGTTTAATTGCCAGCTTCATTTGCAGGTTTGCGTAACTCTTCAGTTCTATTACACGTTTCCATTTCTCCTTCTCTGTGTTTAAATCTGAGAACAATTCTAACAGTCCGTGGATAGCTAGTGTTAAAACCTAGCTGGACATCTGGGTAACAGCAACTATGATAGCACCTCACTAGCCTAGAAAGTCCACTTGAATTGGCTTACACTGCCCTCTACAGCCTTGAGTCATCCCTCTGAAAAATAAATCTGTATTTTTGTAATGTGGAAGGACAACACCAAAGGGTCAAGAGATCTTCTTCGGCATTTGGCTTTATCTCTGAATCAAATTAATAGTGGTGACTTGAAAGCTGGATTTTTAAATATTGTTATATACCTTTTTACCCATTTTCATTCATTAAACTCCTAATGAGGAATTTCCTTTATTTCATCTCAACAAATAATTATCATACATGACACTGTGCTAGGTGTTAGGAGTACCAAAATATATATGACATGACCCTTTATCCTTCATAATTTCCAAAGAGCAGCCTAAACTTTAATAGATAATAATAAAAAAATATGTACTTGAAACTGCATTTCTTAAATAGCAATCTAAAGCTTCTATATTGCAAAAGAGAGTGACATAACCTACTCCCGTTTATAATTTAACACAATGTTATGTTGAAGTAAGAGAATGCTGGATTTGAATCTGTAATTCTCTGTTAGTCGTGTGATCATGGAGTTTACTTTATCTTTCTGGATCTCAATTTTCTCATTTATAAAATGGGGATGTTTGTAATTCTTACCACTAGTTTTGGGGAAGAGTAAGTAATAAAATCCTTGAAGCCATATTGCCTTATCATAGTGAGAGCTCAATAAAAATAGTTATGAAATTATTTTTATTGCCCTTGTATACATTACAAACCAAAAATGGGAGACACATGGTGCGAAAAAACGTTAGTGTACTTAAGAAGACAACGAGAGATTTTTTTAAGATTTAATTCATTTATTTGAAAGACAGAGACTGAGCGAGAGTGAGAGAGAGCATGAGCAGGGGGAGGGGAAGAAGCAGACTCCCCTGCTCAGCAGGGAGCCTGATGCAGGACTCGATCCCAGAACCCTGGGATCATGACCTGAGTTGAAGACAGTCGCTTAACCAACTGAGCCACCCACGCACCCCAACAAGAGGATTTTAAATAGAAACTGTCCCGAAAAACCAAAACTGTGTATTTCCTCTAAAATCTATTGAAAATAGTCAACAAAGCTATAACTATGTCTAATCTATAGTTTCATTTTCAAAGCCCACATATTTTCATAAACATTTTATTATTTGTACCTCAGGAAATTTAGAGTTTAGACAAATACACCAGATGATTTTACTCAATCATGGAGAATACTTTTTATCTCTACTAAACATAACTTACTTGATTCTTTGTGTTGTTATTTAGATTTAATCTATGTACATATTAAAGGATCATAATTGTAAAACACTGAAAAATGGGGCGCCCGGGTGGCTCAGTAGGTTAAGCATCAGCCTCCCTGCTCAGCGGGGAGCCTGCTTCTCTCTCTCCGCCTTGCTTGTGCCCCCCCCTCAAGTAAATAAATAAATCTTTTTTTTTTAAAAAGGCACAAACTTCCAGTGTAAGATAAATAAGTGATGGGGACATGATATGTGAAACGATGACTATGTTAACCTGCTGTATGGTATATATGAAAGCTGCTAAGAGCATAAATCCTAAAAGTTCTCATCACAAGGAAAAAAATGTATATTTTTGTATCTATATGAAGTGATGGATGGTAACTACACATATTGTGGTAATCATTTCATATTATATGTAAGTCAAGACACTATGCTGTACAACTTACAATGTTGTATGTCAATTATGTCTCAATAAAACCCAAAGAAAGAATCAAAAGAAGTAACCACAAAATAGGAAAGAAATCTTTGCTATTCAAACCAGCAGAGCAAATAAAGCATAAAACAGAGAAAATTGATCATTCCAACAAAGTCTGAAAAGTAGAAATGAAGAGAGGATAATAAAGAAAAAATCAGAGATATGTTCAGGCTAAATTAAAAACTAAAAAGTAAAATCTAGTTATGTTCATATTCATAAAAGGCACACCTAAAACAAAATGACACACAGAGGTTTTAAAATTCAGGGATGTGAAACTATGCAGCAGGCAAATGGAAAGACAAAGTACATATAGCAATAGTAACAACAGACAAAGAAGAAATCAAGGAGAAAATCATTAAAAGGGATAAAGAAATATTTATTTTGTCCAAAAGACTATTCCAAGAGTGAATAATAGTCACTGATCCTTATACATTTAACAATATAGCTGGGAAATACATAACAAAAAAATAAATTCAGATAACAGAAAATGAGAAATCACAGTCACATTTGGGAGACTTTAAAATACCTCTCAGAAAATAACAGGTAAATTAAGAGCAAAATAAGTAATGCCATGAAGAATACAAATAACACATTCACATTAACCTAACAGATATAATTTTTTTTTTAAGATTTTATTTATTTATTTGACAGAGAGAGAGACACAGCGATAGATGGAACACAAGCAGGGGGAGTGGGAGAGGGAGAAGCAGGCTTCCCGCAGAGCAAGGAGCCTGATGCGGGGCTCGATCCCAGGACCCTGGGATCATGACCTGAGCCGGAGGCAGATGCTTAATGACTGAGCCACCCAGGGGACCCTAACAGATATAATATTAACCTAACATATAAATATGTAGCATTCTGGACCCTACTTATGAAGAAATCAATTCTTTTCAAAGACATGTGAAATATTCAGAATAATGATATTAACAAATTCCGAAATATTGCTATCCTGTAGGCCATCCACTAACGAATGAGAATAGGAAACCAGTGAGAAATCAATGATAAAATGACAGCCCCTAAAGTCTTTAACTGGAAATTATAAACCGTATTTCTAAGAGATATAATGGTAAAAGAATAAATCAAAGTGCGATTTTTAAATATTTCAAACTGACAATAACCATGCTATACAAGAAAACCTGTGAAATGTTATCAAAACGGTACTCCTAGGAAACAGTGCAACAAATGGCATTTTAGAGAATAAAAGTTTGAGAACAGATGAATTATTCCAAAAGCACTAGAAAAAAGAACAAGGAAAAAAAGGACCAAAAAAGACAATTAATTAGGATGAAAAATTAATAAACACATGAGAAAAACTAGAGACAGAGGAAAGATTAAAGCTTTAGAAGACTAAGAACAACTTTATACCACAAACTTTAAAGTCTACATGAAATGAATAGTTTCCTAACATAATATAAATTATCAAAACTTACCAAAGAACAAGCAGAAAACCAAGAATGCAATAACCAAAGTAAAAAAAAAAAAAAAAAAATATATATATATATATATATATATATATAGCAGTTCCCAAAGATCTACATCCTCAAAAATGGACCTAGCCTGGGACAGTTTTATAGGAGTTCTAATAAACATTCAGAATAAATAATTTTCACCTGAAGACAACTATTTCCTAGCATAGAAAGGTATAAGAAATTATGTAAGCTAAGGCTCTAAGTGAGCCTTATGCTAGAACCAGGTAAAAATAGCAAAGAAAAGAAAAACTGTCTAATCACACTTCAACATGGATGTAGAATTATTATGTAAAATTTAAAAATATATTAAAACGAAGTATAAAAAGAGTGACATCAAGTAGAGTTTATCTCAGAAATATAAGGATGATCACCATCAGAAAATTTATCATTGCAACTCACTACATTAATAGTGTAAAAGAAGAAAATGACATGATCAGGTCAACAAACTATTTTACCACACATTCAACCTGATAAAGAGGATCTAGGAGAAGCACATAGAAAGCATCATTCATAGTAGTGAAATATATACTGGATGCATTAAAATATGTAAAAAAATATACAAAGAAGGGATGTACACTATTACTAGGAGTAATCAACATTATACCAGAAGTACTAGCCAATGCATTAACCAAAAGTAAAACAGAAATAAAGAAAAATAGAAAAAGTAAAAGATTGAACAAGGTGACACACCATCATTAGTAACCTAGGATTTGATTTTCTCTAAGAGCATCAACTGACAAATTAGTGAAACTAGTAAGAGGGATATTATAAAGCTTTTATAAGTCAATTTACTATTTTCAAAGAAATGTAAAAACACATCAATAGAACACAATATGTAAGTTCAAAAATCAACCCCAGAACATTGGCACATCATAAAAGCATTTCAAATTACTTAGAGAAAGCACCTGCTACATACAGGGCTGGACTGTATCTGACTGCCCCTTTGTGGAGGGGGTGAAGGATGGGAGGAGTATAAAGATTCACCTCCATCTCACAACATTAACAGTAAATTGTAAATAGATTTTTAAAAAGGTTTAAACATGAGAATCAAAGAGATATATGTATAAGAGAATATACAAAGGAGTACGTGTATCAGTGATACTGGGGGTAGGAGAGGCCTTCTTGAACAAAGTACAGAGGGAAAAGACTGATAAAGTTGGCTACGAAAAAAATGTCAGCATCCCCATGAGAAATGCCACTATAAACAAAGTCAAAAAAATAAACTATGAGAAATATTTGCCATATATTAATATATTTAGGCAAACAAAAAATATGTATTTATTTGGCTACATATGTAAAGTTCATTCAAAAACAAAGTATATATAAGCTGGTAATTTCAGGGAAAGAAAAAAGGAGTTAATAAATAGATGAAAGTATGTTCAATTTCATGGAAAATTATCATGGAAAATTCAAAGTAAAACAAGGTAACATTTTCACATATCAGACTTGAAAAATTTTAAAGTTTAACAATACCAAGTTTTGTAAAGGTATAGGAAAACAGTGACTATACTTTGCTTTCTTCTTTGAAAATATATACACAGGTGACTGCACTGAAGGGTTCTAAAGAATACACACCTAACTGATCAAATAGCTAGACTGGGGGGCTTGGTGGGGTAAGTGGAAAAACATTAACATTGGGAATAAAAGTCAAAAGGAAGTTCATATCTGTTCTTCATTCAGCATTCATTCACAAACATTTATTGAGCGGTTGATACATGCCAGACCCTATTCTAAGCACTGGATATAGACAGCAAACAAAACGGTCAAAGGCCCTGTTTTCATAAAGCTTCCTTTCTACAGGGAAAGGGAAGACAAACTCTAAACATTAAAAGACTCAGTCAGTTAAGTGTCCGATTTTGGCTCAGCTCATGATCTCAGGGTTGTGAGATTGAGCTCCAGGTCCAGCTCTGTGCTGGAGGTGGAGCTTGGTTAAGATTTTCTCTCCCTCTGCCCCTCCCCCGACAAAACACACACACACACACACACACACACACACACACATACAACAGATGTTGGTTTGTCTACTTCCTAAATATTTGCAAAATACCACGTAAAAATTTCCCCATATTTTGGAAAGGAAAAAAAAAAAGCCTCTGACTGCTACAGTCTTGTGGTTCATTTGGTAAAAAAAGATAACCTCAGATACTGGTACTTTTTATGTTATATTTGTTTGATTAAAATTTGAAATATAAAAACACAGATTTACAAGTCTGGTTAAACAAGAAGCAGTTTCCAAAATTTAAAAAGCTCCTTCACTTTCTAATTTATCATTAATAGTTCTTAAAAATACACTCATAAATACATTTTACATATTAATTTGTTAAAAATTCTATTCCATTCAGCTAACCTGCAAGAATAAATGAATTATATACACTGTGCTATTAAAAAACTATTTTTAATTACTTACATAGGACAACTACCAACATGTTAAAAAAAAAAAAAAACAGCCCACTAAATAAACTGTATTTGTCTAAAGCAATGACAGACTCTGAAGAACTATTTTTCTTTTAAGACACTCATTGTCTACATCTGCCTACTATAAAACACATGTTCAAGGCATGAACATTTGAGTAAAGCGAAACTTCCCTTAAAACAAGTGTGTTTATTTGAACACACAATTTCAGAACCAAATCAACAAGTGTTTTACGGGTTCACGCTCATAAGGGATCACATGTGTGTTTATTTGAATGTAATCTCACTGAAATAAACACAGCTGCGTTTATTTCAACGTGTGAGAATCCAGATCTACACGTGTTTGTGCAAGAATGAATCACGAAAACATGGCTTAGTGCATGGAAATGTGATGAGGAAACAGCACACAGCACAATCACTTTCTTCAAACACATTGCTGAAAATTAAATCTATAGCTAAAAGGTATTTCAGGACAAGGAACAATTTAATCTATCCCACTATGCACCTAAGAATATCAACTTACACCATCAAGTACTAAAGTATTTCCCTTCGTATTTCATTTGAAAAAAATTTTAAAAATGCAAAGAATGATAAATAACAAATATGCATGAACCTATCACCAAAATTTAACCTTCTACAGTATATACTTGACCTTTTTTTAAGAAAATAAACAAAACAATGTAAATAAAATTGATATCCTCCATTTTTCTCTCCCTAGTCCCATTCATCTTCATCCCTTCCTCCTCAGAAACGGACACTGTCATGAATTTGAGCTAAACAATGTATAGCATTATTTGGGTGTTTTTTTTTATTTATTTGAGAGAGAGAGTCCAGCAAGGGGAGCAGCAGAGGGAGAGGGAGCCCAATATGGGGCTCGATCCCAGGACCCTGGGATCATGATCTGAGTCCAAGGCAGACGCTTAACCGACTGAGCCACCCAGGTGCCCAGTGGGTGTTTTCTAAAACATATATTGGAGATACAAAAAAAATTATTCTGCAATTTTCTTTTTTTGTCTGTCAACACTGTTTTTGAGATTGATCCATACAAACTCACTTCATTCATTTTTACTGGTTCAGTTATCCCATCATGTGAATGCACCATAATGTATGTGTTTCAATGACGCTCTTTCCAGTTTTCTGTACTATAAAACAATTCTGCCATGAATGTCCTTAAACATGTGCCTTTGGGCAGATGCTTGAGAGTTTCTCTAAAGTATAAGTAGATGTAAAATTGCTACATTTCTCAACTTTTGCTAGATATTAACAAACTGCTCCTTTAAGGAGTTATGACAAATTGTACTGTGATTTGGAATGGGTTCTACATAACCAGGACAATCTGTCCCAAGCATAGCATTCAAGGAATCCGTTTCTGAAATGGTAAAACTTTATTCTACACCTTGCAACACCTAAGATACAGACCATACAGACTTTCATGTTCTCGTTTGATCTACTTAGGTTAGTTAGCACAGTGGTTCCAACCAGAGGGGATTTCGATTGTCATGACTAGGGGAATGGTACTGGCCAGGGATGTCTCAATTTCCCCAGTATTATCTTTTGAAGAAGAGAATATCCACCTCGTTTGTTCTGGCAAAAATTCACATTCATTCTGTGGCCAAATATAAATTCCAGAAACTTCTGGCCTACAAAATCATTCTCTAAATAATAATAAGCAGTGGCCCCAAGTGGAAGTGTTTTCTGACATCACAAACAGTTGGACTCAGAAAAAGGAGAATGAGCTAACTGCAAAAATGCCATTCCAAGTCCCATTAATCACAGTACTTACAACACCTCTTTCTGAAGTAAATGACTATACATATCTAAACTGAAACAACTGGAAATACAACTAAATCTGAGTCTCATGGCTTATCAGAAAGAAATCTCTCACTTCCTAGTTGACTTTACTTAGTATCTTGGCTGACATTTTTTTTTTTTTTAAGATTTTATTTATTTATTTGAGAGAGTGAGAGAGAGAAAGAGCACAAGAG
This sequence comes from Leptonychotes weddellii, assembly GCF_054177405.1. NCBI lineage: Eukaryota > Metazoa > Chordata > Mammalia > Carnivora > Phocidae > Leptonychotes > Leptonychotes weddellii. Next base: position 144,574,266 of record NC_138369.1, read on the forward strand.
GGGGGAGCGGGAGAGGGAGAAGCAGACTCCCCGCCGAGCAGGGAGCCCGATGCGGGACTCGATCCCGGGACTCCAGGATCATGACCTGAGCCGAAGGCAGTCGCTTAACCAACTGAGCCACCCAGGCGCCCTCTTGGCTGACATTTTTGCCTTTTCTTTTATTTACAAATTGAAGCCCATAGCAAGAGCAAGCAAGAAAGATTTTCAAGCCAAACTATTTAATTGCTTCTTTGGGGGAAAAAAAAAAGGAGAGATAAAGAGTCAAGCTACTCCATAGGAAGAGCTGAAACGACACGTTTGCTTTTGCCTGGAAAGTCTTCTTTTCCCATTTTTTTCCATTATATTCCCTACCCTGAGTTAGAAAGCAATAGGGGTTTGACTTTCTCTCGATTTAATATGCAAAATGTTAACTTCATTATTCATTTGGAGGCTATGTGAGTCAATGGATGAAAAAACTGAAGAAGAAGTTAAGAGTCCAAGAATTTTAATCCTAAATGACACTGACCCTCTCTTACCATCGCCATCCTTGGCAATTTTATTATCAGACCTTGTGGCTTTCAATAATTGCCATGACAATTAAGTCTTGTAAATCTGCATATCCACCCCAGAGTTTTAGTTCAGCAGTCCAGCTGCTTGCCCAACATCTCCACATGGGCTGCCCCCAACCAAACACTCCTAAGCCTGCGCTCATAAACCTGAACCGTCCACTCTCTGCACCACTCTCAGACATCCTCCACTGCAGAAGCCCCATCCCTGCGTGAAAGGACTAGCCTTCTCTCAGGGAGTTTCTTCAATGGCTTGCTCTGCTTTGTTCCCTCAACTCCTGTTCTGCTTCTTCTATAGTATCCTTTCTGTTTCTCTTCCGGTTTAATTGCCACAGCCAAGAGCAGGTCCTAGTTTATCATGGACACTGATTGCTTCCAGACTTGTCTCCCTTCCGCTTATCCCATTTCTCCTGCTAAAATTCATCCTACACATCTGTTGTCATATTAATCTTCCTAAAGGAGAGTTCTGACTACATTGCTTCCCAGATTAAAAATCTTCACTTGCCTGGCATCTAAGGATATCCGCAACCTGGCCTCAAACCCAATGTTGAACGACTTTTCTCTCCCAGAAGTCTTTAATAAGCCAAACTGCAGCCAAACAGAATAACTAGCTTTCTATAACAAACCCACACTCGAATACTACTGTGCCTTTTCTCAGGCTATTCCTTCCACCTAAGAAGCCTCTCACATACATTTTTATATGTCCAGATCTCATCTTACCTCAAGGCAAAATCAAATGGCACTACTTTCGCGAGGGCTTCTGTTTTCCTCAGTCTGAACCAACTGCGTCCTCTAAATCGTCTCTTGAGCATTTATCTTCATGTTGTTATTGGTAGTACTGTTTCAACCACAGGAGACAGTAGAGCTAATGGTTAGGAAGACAGACTTGGAGCCAGACTGCCTGAGTTCAAATCCCATCACTCGCTGTGGGACTTTGAGCTAGTTACAGAACCCCCCTGTGCCTCAGTGTAGTGGACACTGGGATGCCCCACCCAGATTCACCTTAAGCTGGCATACCCAGGTGCTGGGGGTGTTGGATGCTAATGACTCACAGCTACACAAGGGCTACCTTTTCCAGAGACTCTGGGAGACTATATGTCTCCCTCACTATCTATTCCCCAGAGTAGTCCCCCACAGCCAATGACTGACTGATCAAAATACCAAAATGACTCTCTTCTCAACGGCAACTCTACAGTGCCATTCAGGTTCCAGAACTCCTCAAAGGATCCCACTAAGGCTACATTTTTAGCAAAACATAAACCTTTACCTGGCTTCTTCCTCTACCTAAGATGGTTCTCAAACTTTAGAATCGGTCGGAATCACCTAGAAGACTAAACCACAGGTTTCTGCCCAACTCCCTTGAGATTCTGACCAGAGGTTCCTGAGTGAGATCTGAGAATATGCATTTCTAACAGGTTTGCTGACATTGCTAGTCCAGGGACCACTGCCCTCCGCCTCCTGCTTCCCTTTCTTGCTCGGGTTCCTCCTGAGGCCTCCCCTCAATAAATCACTTACACAAGACTCTGCTTCTCGGGCTCTGCTTCTAGGAAAACTGTCCTAAGACACACAGCTTCTTAATGTATAAAATGGGTATATTATGACTAATCAAATGATTGTGGAGATAACATCAGATAATACATGCAACAGGCTTAGGATAGTACGTAGCCTACAAAAAGCTCTCGATAAATACTAGTTACCATCACCACCTACCCTAGTATTACTAAACATTCCTTGAGCATTGGATCTATCCCTATGTATTGCTATTACATAAGAGCAATACTTACAATTGAAATCAATCTGGTGGGTTTGATGTATTTTGCATTGCACTAGATATAATAACTAAAATTTGGTCTCTACTGAAAGGGAGCTTTAACATCTCCTCTCTGAAAGACACTGAGTAAAAACAGAGGTAAAAGCATTGTTATAGTTGCAGGCAAGGTTCAAGAAAGAATTCAAAAATGGGAATAAAACGCAGGGAGTAGGTCATCAGTCGAATTCCCGGAGGGTGACTACTGCAAAGGAAAGTGTCAGCTGTTATCCTAAAAGGATGTTAAAGAAACAAAATGGGAGATAACATAATGTGAATAAGTCTTACTATAAAACAGAGTACCAGCAAAACAATGCATGTGAAGGAATCTTTGATTTCCTGACCATAGATCTATTGCTTGACTTAATAAACTGTTCACAATTAGAGCAGAAGGAATTTTTGGTGTTTAGGTGAACAATAGGCATTAATCAACTTCTCTAGCTAATGGTAGACTTTAGCTAAAAAAAGTCCACTAAAATGTATAGCCATTTTGCACAGCTGTCTTGATGAAGCCCACACTTCTTAAAATGAAATAACCATGCCATGTCCACTGCCACCATTGCTGGGGGACTATAGAGAGTGGTGTAATAAGTAGAAGCCACAAAATAAAAAGGTAAATATTCTTAGGGCATTGATTTTCTTGATGGAAAATAATTTCAAGCAGTACTTCTATGTTAAAACATGTGGGTATATTCTTTTTTTTTTTTTTTTAAGATTTTCTTTATTTATTTGAGAGAGAGAGTGAGAGAGAGAGAGAGAGAGCACAAGACAGGGGAGCGGGAGAGGGAGAAGCAGACTCCCTGCTGAGCAGGGAGCCCGATGCGGGACTCGATCCTGGGACTCCAGGATCATGACCTGAGCCGAAGGCAGTCGCTTAACCAACTGAGCCACCCAGGCGCCCCATGTGGGTATATTCTTAATAGGTATGTGGATGATATCAGTGTATGCTTTTGTCAATATTTATCAAACTCTATACTTAAGATCCTTGCATTTTACCATGTCAACTTTTCCTCAAAAAAGGTATATATTTTAGAATACAACGTAACATTCAAGCTGGATTTTTAGAATAAAGCCTTCTAGAAACTTCAAATTCTGAGCTTCTGGCAGCACAATCTGGCCTATGACCCTGAACTTCATATGAACATAAGTTTATTTTCTTCTGCTATTTAGTACATTAGTAGCAAACTTAGAGAAACAGAATATTAAGAAAACTAAAGATCCCTCTGATTCTGGCTTCTAGATTTATTTAAGAAAGAGCTCCAGAATCTAGCCAAAGATGCTTGGTTCCTTAAAGTTTTCCAACATCTTCACTTGTTGCTTTACACAAATTGAACCTTTTCTGGAAATTTAAATGGGTGATATAGTGGGATTACCATTAAGACTTGTCTGTGCCTGAAAACATATTTCCTGAAGCAATCTCTTCAAAAGAAATACCAGAAAATCACCACAATCACAGTAGCTCCAGTGGGACAGGCCCAATGGTTTTGTTCATTAAAGTTATAACTGCAGAAAGTTACCAGATACCTGTAAAGCTGTTTAACACCCAGCATTTACATGTAATACTTTCCGACAGAGAGAAGGGCTCTGAAAGTTTGCTCAGCAGAATGGTCTGGCTCAAGGCCCAAATCTAAAACAACATCTAATCCAAAAAAGTAAAATATATACACACACCTCAAACCTTTCAATCTAATATATGCCATTTTATATATACTAAGAAGCATATAAACCTGTTCAGTAAACATCTATTGAGTCAAAGTTTAAATGGCAGTAGGTTCTATTAGCCCATAATTTTTTAAACTGGCAAGCAAAATCCCAGGCTCTCGAAGGAACTTGGCAGGATAGCAATCAAGAGTGATAGAACATCAGAGCATGTGAACAGCAGAGCCCCGCAGGCCCCGAGCCACCCAGGCCAGTACTCGGACTGAGAGGAGAGACAAGGGCTTGTTGTGGCAGGACATGGCTTTCTCCCCTGACATCAACCCCACAAGATTATGGATGAACTCCAAAACCTCCTACTTGCTATAATGCCCCATTATTTTTCTATCATAAACGTATTTAAATTATAGTTTGTATTTTCTATTTTTATCTTCTCTGGGACAACAGTGTTAAACCGTTTCTGTGCTAATGTTTATGACAGTCATGCATGTGGGGGTTGGTTATTTGTCCAGAAATTTTGGTGGACTATAAGAAATTACTACTCATTCAAATTCACGAGAATTTGGGAGAACAATTCTTTGTTGGCTTTCTCCATGATTTCACAGGCTTCAAACAGGGATGTTTTCAGCATCTGAAAAGAGAGCCTCCTTCAACAACAGCTCTCTATCCCAGCAGTGTCTCAGATGTCCTTCCTTGGGGCTTCTTTAACTCACATCTTTCTAACCTAGAGATGCATATTATTTCCAGAAGATGAGGATCGTATTCGTAAATGTGAGCGGGACAGTATTTTTGGTTCAGTTTCTGCTTTTTGAGGAATATTTTTGTGCTAAACTTTTATGATCACAGCAATCAATGTCTTCTTGAAAAAGTTAAGCATTCTCCAAGCATTTTCCAGGGTCCATGTGGATTATTTTGACCTTTGTACATAGCCTTTTCTTTGCTAAAGTGCCCTTGGCAATCTACAAATTCCTTTGTGAACGGGACACATCTAAAACCTTAAAAGAAATATTCCAACTGTACTATACTGTTTGGCCAAACCACCCTGTTTTCAACTCCTCCTACTCAAAACCTTTAGTCTATATGCAACTAGAAAGAGTAGGACAGGGGATGGGAAATTAAGCAACCAAACCTCAAACAGGCTTTGGTCTAGCATAAATAAGAACTCTGAAAAGAAAGTAGAAACAAAGGTATTTTTTAAAAGAATGGATTTCCATGTTAAGATAAAGCCATTCTCAGTCATTTGTGTGGATTTCTTGCTAAAAATATTCTTTATGTGGTAGAGAGCCTTACACAATATGGAAAAGGCAAAAAATGATGTTATAATCATTGCTATGGATAAAAAGGCCTCAAGATAGTCCCATCAGTAGACTTAATATTACTTCTGGATTTCCTTCCCATAGATTCACTTCCATTCCATCTTTTTTTATGACTCAAGATTTTAGAGAGAAAAAGATTGCTGTTATCAAGTTTAAGGTATTTACAAACCATAAGATATAACCACACATCTACAGTCCCTTGAGTAACTGCTTGTCTGGAGCATGGGGGAAAAAAAAAATCACAATCAAATCTAAAATACTACCATTTTCCTGAAATAACAGTCTACCATTGTTAGAAATCTAGAAAATAAGTGTTCCAGAATTAAAGATATAATAAAAATAGACAGAATAATTAGGAAAATTAAGTAACAAAAATGTATATATTGAGTAAGTAACCATGTCTTTTGCTTAAAAATAACACTGTGCCAAAAAAGAGAAATGATATCAGTCTATCTGCAACAAAATCTCTTTGGGTACCAGGTCAGTTAAGATAGACCCACTTTAGGGCGCCTGGGTGGCTCAGTTGGTTAAGCGACTGCCTTCAGCTCAGGTCATGATCCTGGAGTCCCTGGATCGAGTCCCACATCGGGCTCCCTGCTCGGCAGGGAGTCTGCTTCTCCCTCTGGCCCTCCCCCCTCTCATGTGCTCTCTCTCATTCTCTCTCTCTCAAATAAATAAATAAAATCTTTAAAAAAAAAAAAAGACCCACTTTAAACACAGAAAATGTGAGAGAAAAAGATCAATTTATTTTCCACAAATAACAGCCACAAAAGGGTTTAAAAATTAAGAATGAATAATATTTCAAATCTGTCATCAGTAGTCCCTCACCGCTGTCTGTTTTGTTCCTTGATCTTCAGCTTCTTTCCTTCAGAAAAGCAACAGCCCTGTGCATAGCCAGTCCTCCTGGGTCTGGATCCCACAGCCCCAAATTTCATCCACTTTACTCCCAAGTGTGCCTCTGTGGTACCCCACTAGCATCTGCCCAGATCAGAGTCATCTGCAGCACTTGTGAACAATGCAAATTCTTAGATCCTACTCGGAAGACTCCGACTGTTCAGAAGTCGACCAGGGAGGCATTAGTTGGGGCAGTAATGAAGCATCCTCTGAAGGCCTCATTTACTTACCTCTTCACTTACCCTTTCACTTTAGTGTATGAGGAGTATCTTTCAATGGCTGTCTTGGGTTCTCCTGCCGGCAACTGTTTTTCTGATCTCCATCTCAGCCTATAAAAGGCACCTCTCCTGTTGAAGCCCCAAGTCTCTCCTTCCTCAGGCTGCCCTCACAGGCAAAAAGCTCATCCACCCAATCTGTCCTTTAGCACATGCATTTAAAAAGCACAGGCCTAGGGGCGCCTGGGTGGCTCAGTCGGTTGAGCATAAACTCTGGTTGCGGCTGGGGTCATGATCTCAGGACCTTGGGATGGAGGCCCCCCCACCTCCAGGGTCAGGCTCTGTGCTCAGAGGGAGTCTGCTGGAGACTCTCTCTTTCCCTCTGCCCCTCCCCAGCCTCCCACTACTCTCTTTCCCTCTCTCTAAATAAGTAAATAAATAAAATCTTAAAAAAAAAAAAAAAAAAAGCACAGACCTAGATATTAATTGTAAATACTTGGGGCAGATTGGACTTAGACTCTAGAGTCCAAATGACTAGAATTCACATCCTAGCATAGAAACAGTTAGCTGAGTGGGTAAGATATTTAACTACCTGGAGTCTTAGGTTCTTCACAGGTAATCTTACAGTATTCCCATAAATATTAAATGAAATGATTTAAAATAACTATCACAGGGCGCCTGGGTGGCTCAGTTGGTTAAGTGACTGCCTTCAGCTCAGGTCATGATCCTGGAGTCCCGGGATCGAGTCCCACATCAGGCTCCCTGCTTGGCAGTGGGTCTGCTTCTCCCTCTGACCCTCCTCCCTCTCCCTCTCATGCTCTCTGTCTCTCATTCTCTCTCTCACAAATAAATAAAATCTTAAAAAAATAAAATCAAATAAATAAAAGAAAATAACTATCACATTGTCTAGTATATACTGCTCAATAAAACAGTAGCAATTATTATAAATACAGAAGAACTTATAAAAATGGTTATTCTATCAGTATAATACAGTGAGAATTTTCATCATTCATTTTAATAGGATGTCTAAATACCAATTAAGTCAAACTTTTCACTACTGAGTAGTCCTTTCAAACTCAGCAAATTTAGCAGATCCTTACCAATCTGAGGTTACTCTGCCACTCAAAATAAAATTTTTAAGTTTTTTTACTTATGAAGTCAAATAAAATACAGGGAATTTAAAGGGTAAGTAAATTGAAATCTTTGCCACCTCAGCAAAAATGACTAAAAATGGCTTTGATCTATAAATCCCTAAATAATTTGACCTGCGACGTCCTTAGAGATTGCACATCTCCCTGCCTTTAGTCATAGTTATTCAGACTAGCTGAAATGTCCCTGTTCTTCAGACCTGAACAAGAGAAACATGAAGAAACTCAGATGAGAATTCATCATCTTACTGCAAGATAAAGAACCTTTCACTGGGGGAGGGGAAGCTGGAGACAGTCCTATTATCTTTTAATTTTTTCAAGCACTTTTACTGATTTGATGTTCTTTTAAAACACGATCTTAGTTTTAACAATGATTTAGAGGATGATCACTCAGTTTCATACTTTTCCATCCATAATATTGGAGTAATACCTACTTGTACTAAGTCCTTACTGCCTATTTTCTCTATTACTAGAAAAGCTGGCCCTGCAGGTACCTATTTTTCTTTACTTTATATTCCTGGAGCTTAATACCATGCCAGCCAGGCAAAAGGCAGGACCTCAATAAATGTCTGTCAAATGAATGTAAAGGTTTCCATTTAAGAGTTTACTTCTGAATGTAGCAAGAGTTGTTTTAACTCCCTTCTCTAACATTAGCAGAGGACCAGACCAAGTCCAAGAGTAATCCCTTAACACACTAATATCTCTCACAGCTGAAAGAAACACAGCAATTATTTATTGGGGGCATCTTCCCATGCCTTACACTCTACTCAGAAAAGGGCAATGTTTGGGCGCCTGGGTGGCTCAGGTTGGTTAAGCGACTGCCTTCGGCTCCGGTCATGATCCTGGAGTCCCGGGATAGAGTCCCGCATCGGGCTCCCTGCTCGGCAGGGAGTCTGCTTCTCCCTTTGACCCTCCCTACTCTCATGTGCTCTCTCTCATTCTCTCTCTCTCAAATAAATAAATAAAATCTTTAAAAAAAAAAAAAAAGAAAAGGGCAATGTTCTCCAACAAAGGTAACCATGGGCCTTTCAGCCTCCTATGTGAAAAAAGATACAAGTCAAGAAAACTTATGAAGAATACTAAATAATCTGAACTACAATTTGTCAATGTTTGTGGGAAGAGTCTTCCCCTGTGGCTCTCAGAGGTCAGAGTCACAAGCAGTTACCCTGGGAAGGACCTCCCTAATCATTCCAGGCCAGTCCCTATTTTATAGATGGGAAAACTGAGGCCTGTTGAAATAAAATGTCTGGCAGAGGTTACATATTTCGGTGGTGCAAAAGCCAGGGCTGGAATCAGGTCTATCAATTTTCAGGACTTACACCCTAACATACAGGTATATTAATAAGGTCTGTGATCCTAAAAGGAAAGAAATCATACATATTACATTTTTATATTGTCTCTTTTCAGTCTTCTACATTTGTGCTAGATGGGAAGGCAAAGGCTGATATGACTTTCCTGAAGAATGCTTTCCTAAATGTATTGTACTAAGTAAAACTTAAACACCATTATTATTCTAAATGTTTCTTTAAATGAAAAAGAAAGAAAGAAAGAAAAAGAAACCTCCCCAAAATGCTTTCTTGGAACCTACTTTATAAAACTCATGATCATAAAGAATTTTCACATAAAAATCAACAGTGTTATCACTGGGCTACGTTACTGATTCAAGATGCATCACCAAATAAGTAACTGATACGTGGTTATTTCTGTATTTCCTCTCTCCTTTCCTGATGTGTGTGTGTATTTATAACACAAAATATACAAAGGGCCCCAAAGAACTATAAAATATATTTAAAACTTAACTCTGCTATAAATTACCTAAGCGTTGACATAATTACTTAACATTTTTTTGCTTTCACTGTGTTTAGAAGGGCTCTTGCAACCATGACTTAGATAGTGCTAAACTCTTAGAAAAGTTGTTCCAGTTAATCTGATTTGATGCTTTCATTTTCTCAAAAGGAGTTCCTATAGCAAAAGGAGGCATTCACAATCATTCTACTGAGCTACAGCTCAAGTACCAGTGTGCTGTCAATTCAGTCTGTAAAATATCACTTGGCTCCATTTGTGCCTCTTAAACCCCTGTGGTCACTCTAGATGAGCTCCTAATTACTCCAGCCTCTGATGCTCTAAGAGTCTCCTCACCTGATGCTCCTACCACCCATCCAACCCCGGCTCCAATTTTACCTATGCAAGCCAAGTAGCCTGCTTCAATGGTCCTGCACTACCTGGCCTGGCAACTATGAGCCCTTAGGATCTGACTTGTTATACTTTTTTTTTTTCTTAAGTAGGTTCCACACCCAGCACGAAGCCCAACGCAGGGCTTGAACTCACGACCCTGAGATCAAGACCTGAGCTGAGATCAAGAGTCAGACACTTAATGACTGAACCACCCAGGTGCTCCTGACCCATTATACTTTGAAGCAATATTTCCTTTGCAGTCAACCTTTCCTAAAGGCCCCTGGGCTTCCCAGTTCCTGGCATGCCCTTATTCTTGGTGTTCCCCTCACCAGGACTGTCCTGACAAATATCTGACAGCCTATTCTGTACCACCTACTATAAATACAAAACCAAGTAAGGTCATCTCCCCATGCTCAGGGGGCATGCCCACGTCTCATCCAATTTTCAAGGCCCATTTCAAGTCTCCATGAAGACTTCCCTAATAATGGAGTCAGATGTTACCACTCTCTCATCTGACCTCCTTTTAGCATACTGTCTCTACCTCTCCTGAGTGACTGATCAGTTGATCCAGGAGTCAATACACAGGTGTTGAGCATCCACTATATCCAGGCATGTGCTAGCTTCTTCTCCTTGTGTTATCTCATTAATGTCTCCTAAGGAGGTTATTTCTCTACTTCTTCTCCCTTCTAATTGTATATATTCCTTGTGAGTGGGGATATCACCTTATATACCCTTATCCTCTTGGTAACATCCATAATGCCTAGAACATAGTAGATGCTCAATAAATATATGTTGAAAGAATAGATCTATAAAAGAATGTGGGGTGAGGGAGAAGGGATTATTTATTCTCATAAGAGTTTTTTTCAGTATTTTATTTATTTGATAGAGAGAGACACAGCGAGAGAGGGAACACAAGCAGGGGGAGTGGGAGAGGGAGAAGCAGGTTTCCCGCGGAGCAGAGAGCCTGATACGGGGCTCGATCCCAGGACCCCGGGATCCTGGCCTGAGCTGAAGGCAGACGCTTAACGACTGAGCCACCCAGGTGCCCCTC
>NC_138369.1:144585572-144712012 GCF_054177405.1 Leptonychotes weddellii
CTCCGCGGGAAACCTGCTTCTCCCTCTCCCACTCCCCCTGCTTGTGTTCCCTCTCTCGCTGTGTCTCTCTCTATCAAATAAATAAATAAAATCTTAGGGGCGCCTGGGTGGCTCAGTTGGTTAAGCGATTGCCTTCAGCTCAGGTCATGATCCTAGAGTCCTGGGATCGAGTCCCACATCGGGCTCCCTGCTCAGCGGGGAGTCTGCTTCTCCCTCTGACCCTCCCCCTCTCGTGTGCTCTCTCTCTGTCTCAAATAAATAAATAAAATCTTTAAAAATAAATAAATAAAATAAAATAAAATCTTAAAAAAAGAAAGAAATGAAAGTATTAGTTCATATTAGCTCAACACTACTCCTCCCTGTTTTGACTCTCCCTAGTTTAAAATTTAAATGTACCCCTCCATTAAGTATATATACATATATATATTTTTTTTTTAAAGATTTTATCCATTTATTTGACAGAGAGAGACACAGCGAAGGAGGGAACACAAGCAGGGGGAGAAGGAGGGGAGAAGCAGGCCTCCCCGCGGAGCAGGGAGCCCGATGTGGGGCTCGATCCCAGGACCCTGGGATCACGACCCGAGCCGAAGGCAGACGCTTAACGACTGAGCCACCCAGGCGCCCCTATATATTTTTTTAAATAAGGCAATTAAGTATGGCACACTTGCTTAAGACACTCATCTTCTCAGTCCGGAAGACTACTATCAGGGAATTTCAAAGAAAAATCTTAAAAGAAGTATGAGTGAGTACTTGAGCTGCAAGGCGTGCACACAGTTTGCCACTAATCCTGCCAACTATAGAGAAAGCCATCCAGAGTACCAGGCATCCTCTTCCAAACCTAACAGCAGATTCCTCAAAAGCCTGCCACCAGGTACAAACTTCTGTACCACCTTTCATGCTGAAAAGGCACGTCTCCAAGAGTGTCAGAGGCCCTCTAAAACTGGTGAAGACGACCCCCAGGTGTTGGAAGAGAACAGGGCATTCCTCAGGTCAGCACCACACTCTCCATGTCTGTATCAGCCCCTCCAGGACTAGTACAATTCCTGATAGGGCATGACCCCTCCCTCATCACAAACCACCCTGCTTAAAACTACAACACCCACTCTGTCTCCCCTTCCTCTGCCTTATTTTTCCTGCTACCTATTACCACCGAATATACAGCTTATTTATTTTACTTACTGTCTTTTTCCCCCACCAGAAGGTACCCTCCCATCCAGGCAGCGTCTTTTAAGCATCTTACTATTAGTAGTATAGTCCCAGAGACTAGAACAGAGCTTAGCCCATAGAAGGAGCTCAATAAATATTTCTTAAAAAAATGCTACAATTCTTTTATTATCTTTAAATGTATACTACTGCCTATTATCAGGATTGCCCTGAGAAAACCACTTGTTTTCTGAACCTGTTTTTTTTTTATATATATAAATGAGCATAAATATAACATTATATGTTAGGCTTACAGATAGAGAAATGAGGGGCGCCTGGGTGGCTCAGTTGGTTAAGAGTCTGCCTTCGGCTCAGGTGGGATCGAGCCCTGCATCGGGCTCCCTGCTCAGCAGAGAGCCTGCTTCTCCCTCTCCCTCTGCCTGCAGCTCCCCCTGCTTGGGCGCTTGTGCGCGCGCTCCCTCTCTCTCTCTCTCTAATGAATAAATAAATCTTTAAAAAAAATTCTACAAATAGAAAAATGAACACAGACATAAACACAGATACACTGAATACATCCAACAGAAGCAGAAGTGTCGGAGTATAAATTTATAGCTGCTAAGTCTACGTGCAAAGCACCTGATTGCTTTACACAGGCTGTATCTTTTGATTTTCAAAATGACTTTAAAAGTAACCATTATTTTTCTTGTTTATAGATGAGGAAACCAGAGTTCCAAGAAGTTAACAGCCGGGCCCAAAGTCACATAGCTAAGACCTGGCACAGATGACATTCAAATGGGGCTTGTCTGACACAGTAATACTTTTACACCAGGCTGCCTCTCAGGTAGATATTAAAAGCCCAACTTAAGGGGCGCCTGGGTGGCTCAGTCATTAAGCATCTGCCTTCGGCTCGGGTCATGATCCCAGGGGATCCTGGGCTCCCTCCCCCACGCCCCCTGCTTGTGTTCCCTCTCTCGCTGTGTCTCTGTCAAAAAAAAAAAAAAAAAAGACCAACTTAATTAGGTTTCTAAGAGTGTGGCTAGGCCTAGAACTCAGCTTTAAATCACAAAAAAGAGAGCCCAGCAAATGAAAAAAAAAAAACTGTTTCAGAAATCAGAAATTAAGAGTCTGGGTGTAAGATTCCCTGCATCAGTGAGGACATTCGAAAGAAAACAGGCTTTGGGCTTAGATGCTGGTGCCTTGTGTATGTTCCTAGCTAAGTTACTCATTCTCTTAGAGCCTCAGTTCCAAAATCTGCGAGAGAAAAGAAAGGAAAAAAAGAAGCAGGGGGAGGTTGGATGAATTATTATCTACCAACAAGATTTGTTGTCATCTTTAACTAAAGTGAGATATTTGAAAGTGCGCAGAAGAGTACCTGACATACAATAGGTAGTAAATACACGTTATATTTAATGTCATATTTTACTCATTCCTTGAAGGGTAGGACAAATATAAAACAAACAAAAAAAAACAACTGGGAGAGGTTTCATGAGAACCTGGGAAAAATCTGATGAGATCTTAAAATTCTATGTCAGAAGAGCCCACGAAACACTAAATTCTGTCTCATATTTCTTTTTTTTTTTTTTTTTAAAGATTTTATTTATTTATTTGACAGAGAAAGACACAGCGAGAGAGGGAACACAAATGGGGAGTGGGAGAGGGAGAAGCAGACTCCCTGCCGAGCAGGGAGCCCGATGCGGGACTCGATCCAGGGACTCCAGGATCATGACCTGAGCCGAACGCAGTCGCTTAACCAATTGAGCCACCCAGGCGCCCCTGTCTCATATTTCATTCATCCATTGAGTAACTCCCAAATACCTCTTTACTTGATAGGTACTGAAGTAGGTACTATCAGCGTATGTAAGGCACAATCAGAACCATACGAATTTAAGACAAAATTCAATCATTTCATTCACTGAGCAAGTATCTAGTGAATGATTCCCAATACCATTAATTTACTAAAGATGTTTTAGAACCATCGGTAAATTCAAACTTTTCTTAAAGTTCTGCAAGAAAACTATAATTTATGCCATCATCCAAACTATAGCTAAGATTTAAAGGTATAAATCTTAACAAAAAATTTGAGAGAATGTTTGAGTTTTACTTCATTTTGTCAGAACAAATACTTTTCAGATACCATCTCATAATATAAAACAGTTTGTTTACATAATTGTTACTTAAATAGCATTTATACATTTTTAAGGCAAGGAAAGAAGTATTGATTAATCTCTCAAACTATCTTGAACATTATGAAGTTTACTAAAATACTCATTACCCACAAGTCGCAATAAATGAACCAGCAGAGCAGTTACATTAACAGACCAACACAGAAAGGGTTGGGTAAGACGTTACTCAGCAAATCAATATCATTACTTTTCCTTCTGAAAATATAGCAGGAGTTGGAGGGATATAAAGGAACCATACATTACTTTCAGTTTCTATAACTGTACCACATTTGTAATGAAATATAGTTTTGCATGTATCCTGAATGAAAGGCCAAGGAGGACAACCAATTTGCAAATATCGTGATAAAATCTAATTTATACCTTTTATTTTATTTTATTTATTTGACAGAGCGCACAAACAGGCGGAGCGACAGGCAGAGGGAGAGAAAGAAGCAGACTCCCTGCTGAGCAGGACCCTGGGATCATGATCTGAGTGAAAGGCAGATGCTTTAACTGGCTGAGCCACCCAGGCGCCCCTAATTTATACATTTGAAATTAATAAGGCATATGGGCGCCTGGGTGGCTCAGTTGGTTAAGCGACTGCCTTCGGCTCAGGTCATGATCCTGGAGTCCCAGGATCGAGTCCCACATCAGGCTCTCCGCTCAGTGGGGAGTCTGCTTCTCCCTCTGACCCTCTCCCCTCTCATGCTCTCTCTCAAATAAATAAATAAAATCTTTAAAAATAAATTAATTAATTAATTAATAAGGCATATTTAACAAAAAAATATTCCTTGCATTAACATTATGATTACTATGGATTTTTATGAAGGTAAAATATGGTTTCCTGTTACTTAATTCCAAAAGTTCCAATCCTTTCATAACCTAAAAAGGTTAAAAAAAAAAAATCCAAGAGAGGATGTGAGTTTCTTGCAAAAGTTATCAGTCTCATGTAGGATAAAATGATTTGTCACTAAAGCTACTTGGTAATGCTGTATTTAATGTGGCCCATATCATGAAATCTAAGAAATCTGGGTTTTATTTAGTTAATAAAGTAAGCAAATAACCAATGTTCTGATGAAGAGCTTTAAAAGTCATTAAATTATTCACACCAACACTCCCTAAAATTATGACAATAGTATAATTAAAATTTAAAAACTGTTAATTTATGGGCAGGAATGACTAGAGAAAAAGTGTCATCTCAGCAAAGTCTAAAGAATTGAAGAATCAAAATATGGACGGTCAGTGGCTCCCAGGTCTTAAATAGAACTAATTTTCAGAGGCCACAGAAAAGGGTGCCGATTGAAACAAACTTATTACTGAATCAATCTGCCAGGAATCCGGCAGGAAAGCTCTGGACAGGTGAGGTACTACAGTGTGGGAAACCTGGTCACTGCCCAGCAGGACCCAAATAAAAGTAAAAGGTTAAGGATTACCTTGAGGTTTCAAATGAAATATTCCTACTAGAAATAATTAACACCTTTAAGCCACTGTAAATAAGCACTCTCCTTCTTACAAACCAGCGACACTTTACTGCATTTTCTCCCAAACTGTGAGGATTGGTAAGAGAGCACCATTTCAAAATCTTTGTTTGGCCTCCAGTATTTTACAGTCTTGTCACTGAGCTGAATGAAAGGCCCAGCACAACCATGGTTTTAACTACTTAATGCATCATCACTACCTACTGGGGCAAGACTCAAACTCAACCAGGGAAGCACACGACTACAAGTAGGGTAATGGATTTCCTGCTGAATATCTCTCACCAACTGCCACTCCTTAAATAAGAATGAGAAAGGTAATTATTGCTCCTGTTAAGACAATAATTCCACGGACCAGCACAAAGATAGTGAATGCATTATTATCTTTCCAAATGTGTAAGAGACTAAACCTCCACAATCCCTAGTCACCCAAACCACCACCCTTAAGTCAGACAAGCTGCATTCTGAAACCTTCTTCCAACTAAACATAAGGTACTAATCTGCTATCACCATTCTCAAAAAAAAAAAAAAAAAATTAAAAGCTTTCATTTCCATTTAGCTGCCACTTAAGATTTATAAAAGGTTCGTTTTTCCTTTCGTTATCAACTCAAGTCCTCACAGAGCATACTTTCTTCATCACAGGTTGCCAATTTTTGGTACGTTAAAAATCCCATCAAGTTGCACTTCCATGATGTGACAATTAACTTTTAAAAATGACGGATAAAAGAGGTGGATGCATAAAGTCATTCTGCATTTTATTACTGCACCTATCTAATAAAGGAAAGCTCCTTTATAAAGGTCAGAGAATTTTCTTCTCTTTAATCAGAACTCTAAAAGACAGACGAACTTTGAAAATACATTAAATTGGATGGGCCAAGGAATGTGTAATAAGAGCCTTCTGTCAGTGCACTGCGGAAGTAAAGAAATGTCTCCATTATCTAGTCTTTTAATTTCATTTCCATTATGTTTATGATTTTTAAATCATGGTTTCATAAATAACTAGCATTTTATACTCAAGAACTGTATTTCTAGATTTCTAGATTTGATGTGACGTCTTAACATCTGATGTCTGAAGACATAATCTCCTCGGATATAACTGCCTGCCGGGTCTCCGTGTACAGCTAGGCAGGTTGTGCTCTACACAACCCTAGGGGGCGCCACTTACATCGGAGAGCACAGATCTATGTATTTATTAGGACAATTCCCTGCCAGAAGGCAGTAAAGTGTCTTGTCCTAAGAAAATCAATGTATTGTGACAATTTTCCAACATTGGGAACTGGAGTATCTCAAGAAAAGGGTGTCTTTTTTTTAACTTTCTAACACAAAGAAGCAAAAGAGGCTAGCAGCTTCTGGGACTACCTGACTCTTAGTCTCTGGAAGGTCAGGGTGAGAGGATGACCACTCCCCAAGGTGAACTCCCAGAAGCAGAGCTCTGATAAGGCCCACCAGGCCTCCCCACCTTAACTGCAGCGCAAAGGCTCATTTCTCCCAAACGAAACGTAAAAATACCAACCTTGAAAAGATCATCTAGGGTCCTAACTCACTAACGTTTGGTCCACATACGTTTGAGTGAATTCAGTCAGTTATAGGGTATGTGACCACTATGTTTCACTATAGCAGTTTCTTAACAAGGCCACCATGAGGCGTCCCAGGACACAAATCTGCTCAATCACTCACAACTAAATCTGTTAGGGTTTTACAAACTTCTTTCTCCTAATCAACATCTATAAGCAGTTTATACTCTCGTGGATAGAACAAAATCGAACAGCCCTAGAATAACTTTAAAGTTCCTTTTGCTTAAGACGAGGATGAGCTGCAATTAAGGCTGGGATGCTTCTTCCTCAGACCACACTGTAATAAACTTATGGCATTTGATAAACTCGCATGCCATTTAACAATGTGTTATTGTTTTGCAAATTCTTCCTCTGTTTTCAGGACACAGGGAGCTACGCCACAGCCATGCTGCAGTTTACTATCTGTTGGCTAACAAAATTATGTTATACTACTAAATAAATTAGAAGTCAACTAGCAAGATAATAAAATTATTTCAAAGTTAATGTGTACAATGCATTGCATATAGCTTTATGCTAACCATAAATAACATTTTAGTTCTTTGATCTTTTTTACCAGGTATAAACAACAACAAAGAAAAGCCAGATATTCCTGCCATGAAAGTGGTGCCATCAATTGATTAAACATATTTTCCACCTCATTTTTGTGCTAAACAGATTTCTACATAGCAAAACACCAAACCAGAGGTCTTACGTTTTGGTTCCAGCTCTGCCACTCAGATGACCTGGGTCCTAGTCTTTTATCTGCACCTTGCTTCCTTTGAATTTAAAATGATGGATCAGACTAGTCTAAGATCATTTTACCATATCCCTTTTGGAGCTAAAATTCTATTATTCCCTTTGGATGTAAGTTACCTGAATTCCAAAACTATTTTCTCTTCTAAGTGGTGGCACAAGGTTTATTTAAAAAAAAAAAAAAAAATTACAGGTATTTCATTTTTTAGAATACGATTTAATACTACTAACTTCTTAAGCTGTAGATATTTACCACTGCTTAGAATGACTCAAGAAACAGTTTTTAACAAGCAACTGTCTTTATGGCAATCTGTGTGACAGTGTAGGAACACAAATAGAGAAAAGGTACTTTTATCCTGAGCCAGAACCTCAGCATTACAATTCCACAGGAGTCAGGACAGCTACAGGGCGCTAGCCAGTGGCGCAGACGTCCTGCGCTCAGCGCAAGAGGCAGTGGGGCAGTGGACGGGAGTGAACAGGAGCGTGGCCTCCTTAGAAGCAGCTGGAATGGAATGTCAGCTCCACCACGTACCGGAAGAATGACCTTGGGCACGCTGCCTTGCCTCTCGGACTCAATTCCCTCATCTAAAATGGAGATGATAATTCTTTCCTCATAGGCTATTTCGAGGTAGAGAAGGACCACTACGTTCAGCGGCTTAACAACGGAGGGTGGGGAGGAATTCCACCTAATTATCCTCATGACTTTTATTTTCATACTCCATTTTAAACGAAAAGCCAAACTAAAGAGAAGAAAGTTCACAGCTTCTAACCCCTTCCCCTTTTTATATGCCTTCAATAAACACACGCTCTAGCTTTTCTTCAAAATGCAATTTTTTTTTTTTAAAGATTTTATTTATTTATTTGACAGAGAGAGAGAGACACAGCGAGAGAGGGAACACAAGCAGGGGGAGTGGGAGAGGGAGAAGCAGGCTTCCTGCAGAGCAGTGAGCCCGATGCGGGGCTCGATCCCAGGACCCCGGGATCATGACCTGAGTGAAAGGCAGACGACTGAGCCACCCAGGCGCCCCAAAATGCAATTCTTTAACAAACTTCTTCTTTAGCCATTAATACTACACCGAGTGCCAAAGTTAGTAAAAATATTCAAATGCAAATTATAAAAATTAAATGGAAGTCAAGGGAACCTACAGAAATAAATATTCTAAATAAACTGCTTTTGTGTCAGACTTTAAATCTTTTATTTTTTTAATTTATTTTTTAATTTTTATTTATTTATATTTTTAGACCTTAAATATTTTAAATAAAAATGTTCTGGAACTCCAAGGCAATCATCTTTTATCATTCTCCCATAGTAAAATAATTAGTAGGCCTCTTTACTCTTGGGGAACTTTGAGATAAGACCTAACAAATAAAACTTTCCTACTATGTAAAATACTAATTGAATAATTGATCCTGTAGTAATCTTTGAATAGAAAGATCTCTTTTATAGTTGGCAGCGGTGCTATGTTGAATTCTCCAACTGGCCTGTGAAACATTCCTTTTCTAGAGTGCCAAATTTAAATGCCTTTTAAAGTTTTCAAGAAAAAACCCTCAGCACTTACCTTAACTTCTTTGAAAACACCAGTTGATAATCAAATCAGAATACGAATGTGTTCCAGAAATGGGTGTAGCTCAGATATCTAGACATCAATTCATATTTTCCAATTAATTTTCATTATCATTTCAGAAATATGTCTCGCAGGAAAAAAAAAATGGCCCCGATACATAATCCAAATCTCACTTAAGAATCCTAATATACACTTCAAAGCAAATTCTTTGTCAGTGTGTGGTCCCTATGCATTTAATTTTCCATCGTAAGCTGTTAAAAAAGTTATGTCAAATGGACAGTCATTCTACGTGAACTGAGAACATTTGTTTAAATACACAGACTTAAGTACACCAGAAATTTAAGGCCCATTTCACTAATTAAACAACCATATTGCCTATACCACTGCTGTTCCATTTATTTACAGTAATTTATCAGGTTGAAAATATATAAAAGAAAAAAAAACAAATCTTAGTTCAAAGAAAACAAATTCCGCTCTGCACCCTGGGCAGGTCTCTGGAGCGGTCAGAATACTGGGTTCTGTTCTCAGGGGAGCCATTGCAAACTGAGTGTCCTGGGTCAAGCCACTTGACCCAGGCTGTTTCCTCATCTGCAAAATGGGAGTAAGGATACCCTCCTACCCACCTCACAGCATAGTTATAAAGAGCAAGTAAGATGTCAGTGAAATCATAGTGTAAACTCTAGACTGCAATAACAAATGCAAGACGTATTTCACGGTTACTGTGTCTTTAAGGGTAACAGCCCTGCAATAAAGAAAGATGTGATGACTTAATGAGGAAAAGGATGAGAGCAAAATATTTTTAACTCTTGAAGCCTTTATTTGGAGACCCAGCTACAAATGCAGGAGAGCTGTTTGAAGAAACTTTTATTCAGCTCTAGGAAGCTGGGGCAACTAAACCGTTTTTGTAAGGGCAAAGGGGAACTTCCGATGTTTACTGTAAGACATCAGAAATGGAAATTAGAGCATAGTAGTTTATTCATTGTGCATATGTAAAACTGCTTTAAGTAAACATGTCCCAAAGGAGATTAATCTCTAGAAGGACCAGGGGTACCTGCCTTGACCGGTGTGGCAGAGCCAAAGCCAAAGAAGGATGCCTTCACCCGGGCAGCTTCTAAAGGAAAGAGTTAATGCCACAGCTTCTTCTCAAGGAGGAAATGTTTGCTCTCCCCCCTCAGACAATGCTAAATGAAATGCATAACAGGTTTATGAACACAAAACTGGAATTCTACCACCTTTTAAAGAGAAAGTCTAAATAATAAAATTCCAAAAAGAAGAGAAAACGCGGGGCGCCTGGGTGACTCAAGTCGGTTAAGCATCAGCCTTCGGCTCAGGTCATGATCCCAGGGTCCTTGCTCAGCGGGGAGCCTGCATCTCCCTCTGCCTACCACTCCCCCTGCTTGTGCTATCTCTCTTGCTCTCTCTCTCTCTCAAATGAATAAATAAAATCTTAAAAAAAAAGGAGAGAGAAAACGCAAACTACCTTGTTTTATTTATTTGTACATGAATTCAGTACTAATTAGAATAGTATATTGGGGTGATCCATGACCTATCCCAGCTTCAGCGATGCGGGAAGAAGGAATACGATGATAGCATATGAGAAATAATTCGATCATAAACTCCATTTTCTTCATTGGTAATATGTCAATAACATGTTAAAAATGCCCTTTAACTAAACAACTAAATGTGATTTGGCAGTTGTGTTCAGTAGAGCACACCTCTGTGAAGCAACACTGCCAAGGCTTAAAACCATATCTGTGTATGAGGTAATCCCACAATCGCTGGCTTTGCTACAATCAGGACAGGATTCATTTACAGGCCTCTGATCTCGATGCTGACCCATTCCTGTCTGCGCGGAGCCTTCCATACCCAACACATAGATGGTATAAAACAGAGCAATTCAATAAAGATTCATCACTTAACCATACTGTGACCGAGGTGTCATGGGTACAAATATGAGTAAAATCCAGATTTTAATGCTAATGAAGGTCACAGTTTTTGCTTTAAGATCTGAGATCACCAAGGCCATTCCTCAGAGTTGTTCTTATTAACACTGCGACCCCTTCATGGGCTGCATCGTTCTGCCCACCTATAGCTTAGTCCATCTCCATGCTCGGTTGTGCTTTAAGGGACTCCTCCTGGAACTTAACCTTTTCATGCCAATGGATCTAGAGCCTTTGACAGCTTCCTCATGCTGAGCCACACACTGTCCACACCCGTACTCAGTCAACTAATATTTATTTAGTCCCTACCATGTGGCAAGCACTTTTAAAGGCACAGGAGATACAACAATGAATAGAAATTGTCTCTATTTTTACCAGATCCCTCATGCTGAGCTAGACTGTCCTCATCCCTACCAACCAGCCTAATTCTGCCTACTCATTCAACAGTATTTATTGAGCTCTACCACGGTCTAGGATCTGAGGATACAGAAGTGAGCAAAATCAAGAAGACCTTGATCTCACAGAACATAACCTAAATTTGGAGTGACACTGCCCCATTTTAACCCAGAGTCTCCAAAGTGGGGTTCTTGAACTCCAAAAGATGAGCAAGACAGAGTCCACTGGAGTAAGAAAATATTAGAATTTTTCTTTATGTTCAGTTTGTCTTGTTTTTTTATTTCTAAACTATATTTTTTAAATATGTAATATATGAATAGCCCAGTAGATATATAATTTATAGATAAATGTACACAGATCAAGAATACATGCTAAAATTCTTTTACTGAGGGGAATAACATTTTAAAGGTTCACAGGCCACTGGCTTGCCTGACGACACATTTGGAGTGAGCTGTTTGGCCCAGGTGGGATTTGCCTGGGCTGTCCATTAGGTTAATTTTCTCTCTGGTAGATTCAAATAAGAATTTTGCAAGGATGTCTAAATGTTAAGCTAAACAACCAAAGTTCGGGTCCTTCCCAATTTCCCCTCCCCGATCATCTCCTACTGCCCTATGCTCCCTCATGCCTGTGCGCCATGCACAGTGTAACAGCCTTACCTGCCATTCCACAGTCGGCATGCATTGCCATTACAAGACTAGAAACAACCTGAGGCCAGAGCCCTTATCTTTTTATTCTGCAAACCCCAGAATTCCTACATATTATGGGTACTCAATACATGTTGCATAAAGTAATGGCAATTCAATATATGGAACCCAGAACCGCCAAACAGATAAGGTAGAGAACGATTATTTGCTCTACTGAAGACTGCTTTTCTTCATAAAATGATCATTACTGTACTCCTTTAAGCACCCCCATGTGTATTTCACAATCATTGATTACTTAACAGAGGGACCTGGGGATAGTAGAACTTGTTCAATCCGTAAAATCAACAGCCACTGCTAATTGAAGATCAATTAGAAATACACACGATGCATTCTGAGATTACAATTTATCAATTAAAATAGTTTTGAAAAACTGATTAAGTCAAAACTTTTCAAGGAAAACAGCTTTAACAAAGTTCCAGTTATCCAAATTCTTAAGACCTATATATTAGACTTTAAGGCCATCTGGTTGTATTTGAAATAGATGTCAGGAATGACATTTACGGTCACATTTTAAAAACTTAAATAAAAGGAAATTCGCTTCCTAACAACTGATTCATGATCACAATTTCTAATGCAGTAAACTCATCACCGTATGTGAGATCAAGTCCTCGCACATGCCACTCTGGCCCCACCTGTGATCCCATTCCTTAAGACATTTCAAGCTATAAGAAACTTCTATATGGATTTGCAAGATTCACGCAGAGACTATACGTGAAAAATTATTAAAATAAAACAAAACCCTGGGTTGACAATGCATCTGAACATGTTCTCCGGGACGACAGCTGACCCCCGAACACAGGTTTGACCTGCACAGGTCCACTTATATATGGATTTTTTACAGTATAGGACTGTAAATATATTTCCTCTTCCAAATGATTTTCTTAGTTTTTCTTTTCTCTAGTTTACTTTAATATAAGAATACGGTATATAATACATATAACAAAACCTATTAATTGTTTATGTTATCTGGTCAACAGTAAGCTATTAGTAGGTTAAGTCTCGGGGGAGTAAAAAGTTATACTTGGATTTTCGTCTGCACCAGCATCAGTGCCACTAATGCCCATGTGGTTCAAGTGTCAACTATATATGGCACCAAATGAGATGACAACGCAAATCCACATAACAAAACTTACAAAGAAGTTCATTATTACCACGAGGACTGGTAAATAATGAGATCCAAAGAGCTGGACTTCCGTGATGCCAAACAGCCCAAAGATAGATAGAAAGACCCACAAGTTACTATTCTGTGTGTCTGTGTTCCTCTTTGCCGCTTTAATGTAAACATTAGGGTTATTACCAATGTTGTGAGTCTATGAAGAAATATTTTCCCAGATCAGCTCCTTCTTATGATTAGGCTTATGAATGCATTCTGTTTGTTATTAAAGCAGCCAGGTGTGGTATCTGGAACACTGTGCAGAATATTTCAGAAACAAAGGTTTAATCTAAACTGGGCTGATACCCTGATACAACCAGTCAAAAGAGAGCACCAATAAAAATGGATGAAAATCCATATGATTCTGGGTGCAATAAACACAAAAGTCATGATTAAGAAGTGATACTGAAGGTTTGATCAAGTCAAAGGGGACTCCAAAGACCAGACCCAGATCACTAAACATAAAAGGGGAACCCAAAAAAGCCAAACTAAGGGTACCCTCCAAGCCATGGCTTACTAAACCATGAGAGAAATTACAGTTGTAAACACAGGTTGAAAACACACTGGAAAACCAGACAACTGCTTGACAGAAAAACTGGGCATCATTTTTAATCTGTAATCTCTCATGGATAGAAAAGCACATTTTTATCTCTTTAGAGTCTCATTTTGTGTTTAATGCCTGGGCTAGAGATCTTATTAATATACTCCTAGACTAGTATGTTACTAGCATAAACTATAGTAGTTTACAGTATTTTTATTGCCATGTGTTTGGACTCCTAGTTTGGATGTCTAGTTCAAACCTACTCCATTTAAGGTGCTTTTAACATGATTTGGTATATGTGGAATCCTCAACCACTTCCTTTTACTTCAAAAGTGTTGTCATCATAGCCTGTGACGTTAACAGCAATAAATAAAAAAGGAAAAATAAAAGTCCAAAACACTCGACTGAAACTTAACTTTCTAATATAAATTGAAAGCTTTAACAAAAAAAAAAAGTCTTGGCCCTTTAAAAACAGACCAAAAGACAAAATCATGCACTAATATTTAAATAAAAGCCAAATAAAGCCTAGAAGCCTGATTTTTAAAATCCACTCTAGTGCTTGGACCAAATTAGTTTCACAAGCTCAAAGACAATTAGGACAAACACTGTAACAGCAAGAAACTCCCCCTGTATTTCAACGTCCAGCTCCTATGTTGGAATTTGCCAGTTTTTTAGGGTATTTACTCCAGTACTACTGTATGCTATGGTGTTAGAACGATTAGCACAGAATAACTTAATGATATTTACATCTACTGGACTTTTCCAGCCAAGAGACCACATCTGCTTTAAGGACCAGGGCTATTACACATTCATCTTTATATCCTCAAAGTTTAAGTCAGCATCAACACACCATGGGCACTGGATCCATGAACACTGAATTAAACTGATACTCGGTTTGGCTACCTGAATCTCACCAACACTTAACCAAATTATTTAATATGTAAAATGTTCTTTGAACATGACCTAAGAAAGCAAGTAGAAAGAAAGGTGTCAAATGCCATAAAACCAACCTACTTGAATGAAAACAGTATAGAAGTAGCTGATGGGAGAAGGGGGGGGTGAAAAACAAGAAATGGAAGCCAACACCTTTGATAAAGTATCATTCCGCCTAAACAATTCAAGAGCACGTTCTCTTTTTTTTTTTAATTTTATTTATTTATTTGCGAGAGAGAATGAGATAGAGAGAACATGAGAGGGGGGGAGGGTCAGAGGGAGAAGCAGACTCCCTGCTGAGCAGGGAGCCCGATGCGGGACTCGATCCCAGGACTCCAGGATCATGACCTGAGCCGAAGGCAGTCGCTTAACCAACTGAGCCACCCAGGCGCCCCAAGAGCACGTTCTTAATAAAATTATCATACACAAAAATTACCTTGACAAAATAAATAACCATCCTCTTCACATGTTTCGTGGATCAGGGAAAAAGAAAAGCCATTGGGCGCCTGGGTGGCTCAGATGGTTAAGCGTCTGCCTTCGGCTCAGGTCATGATCCCAGGGTCCTGGGATCGAGTCCCGCATCGGGCTCCCTGCTCCTTGGGAGCCTGCTTCTCCCTCTGCCTCTCTCTCTCTCTCTCTGTCTCTCATGAATAAATAAATAAAATCTTTAAAAAAAAAAAAAGAAAGAAAGAAAAAGAAAAGCCATTAAAAAACAACAAAGAATGACAAACTTTGTATCTTCTATAGGTGAATTAGGCTCTGATTTTGCTGAATTTGCAAAGATAAAAATTTAATTTCAGATAAATAGGGCTCTTAGTACAAAAAAAGTAACAAGTTACTTTGTATTTCCTAAATGATTTGCTACTTGTATACAAATGTGTAATTTATAAAATCTCTTCTTAATCACAGTAGAAATGTTTCTTAGGTAAAAATAAATCAAAACTACCCATAAGCCACTTCAAAAAATGATAACTTTTGACTAATCCTATATCTAATTCATGTTTGATCATCAGATACTCTGAAATGAAGTCTATGAATCTGCTTAATTTTTCTACTCATATTGAACTTATTTTCAATGCAATTGTCAGAAAACTATTTTATAACACTATCCATGTTATATTGGTAAATTCCTTTAGTAAAATATATTCACCAATTAAGTATTAAAAAGTACTGGAGTGTCACACCAGTAAGGATGGCTATTATCCAAAAGACATGAAATAACAAGTATTGGTGAGGATGCGGAGAAAAAGGAACCCTCATACGCTGTTGGTGGGAATGTAAATTGGTGCAGCCACTGTGGAGAACAGTATGAAGGTTCCTAAAAAAAATTAAAAATAGAAGTACCATATGACCCAGTAATTCCACTATTGGGTATTTACCTAAAGAAAATGAAAACAGTAATTCAAGAAGATATACGCACCCCTAAGTTTATTGCAGCATTATTTACAATAGCCAAGATATGGAAGCAACCCAAGTGTCCACTGTCAGATGAAGGGATAAAGAAGATGTCACACACACCCCCACCCCCACTGCTGCCACCGCCACTGAATATTGGCCATGAAAAAGAATTTGCAACAACATGGCTGGACCGAGAAGGTATTATGCTAAGTGAAATAAGTCAGATAGAGAAAGAGAAATACCATATGATTTTACTTACATGTGGAATTTAAAAAACAAAACAAACAAACAAATGAAAAACCAGACTCTTAAATACAGAGAACTTGGCGGGTGCCAGATGAGAGGGGAATGGGAAAATGGGCTAAAAAGGTAAAGGAGATTAACAGGTAAAAACTTCCAGTTATAAGTAAGTCACCAAGATGAAAAGTACAGCATAGGAAATATAGTCAATAATACTGTAATAACATTGTACAGTGACCAGTGACATATGGTGACTACACTTATTGTGATGAGCACTGAGTAATGCATAGAATTGTCAAATCACTATGTTGTACATCTGAAACTAATACAACATCATATGTCAACTATACTTCAAAAACAAAAAAAAGTATGTAAGGTATCTATAGATATATACTGTCCATAAATTTGCTTAAAAAAAAAAAAAAAAGTACCAGAGTAAAAACATCATAGAATATTCAGCCTGAAAAACTCAACTCCTGGGGGTGCCTGGGTGAAAGGTCGGTTAAGTGTCTGCCTTCCGCTCAGGTCAGGATTCCGAGGTCCTGGGATGAAGCCCCACTGGGCTCCCTGCTCAGCAGGGAGTCTGCTTCTACCTCTGCCCCTCCACCTGCTCTTGCTCTCTCTCTCACACTCTCTCTCTCTCAATAAAATCTTTAAAAAAAAAAGAAAGAAAAACTCAACAAATGATTTCTACTGATGTACCAGAGCAATTAGTAAACAGTAAAAACAATAACTGCTGTTATTAGACATTTTTATAGCAGATACACCACCTAGAAAGAAAGTTCACTAAATGTCAATTTATAAACTAAGTTTGGGGCTGGTTTAGTCTTTGACTGCAACCTCGCTGATGAGAATCGACAACAGGGCCCAGTTCAGAGACTTTCTCGTCTACCTCCCTTAAGATGAGAGAGAGTAGGGTTCCAACCCTATCACTTCAAAATGAAGATTTCTCTTTTGGTAGAAAGAAAAATTGGGAGGAATTCTTGGCTGAAAGCTCCCCACACTTCTCAGTTCTAACCTCTTGGAATGTGGCCCTAAAGGCTGGTAAATACAGAAAAAGCCCAGGAGACTGGGGCACTGCAGACAGGCCTCCTGAGCCTGGCACAGTCTCTTGCTACTTGTGTGACCTCAGACAAGTTACTTGACACTTAGTTTCTTCGTCACTAAAATAGAGTTACATCAGAAAATTGTTGTGAAAAAGAAAGTAGTAAAAATCAAACTTATGCTTCCTAAGGATGCCCTCAGTCCAAATTATCTTTTCCCCTTCCTCCCAAAGTAAAATAGTATGTGGGAAACTCTTCTAAAATCTGCTTTCAACTTTCCCTTAAATATAAATGAACCTGTGTAGTCATCCTGTCACCCTAAAACACAAAACTGACTGGAGAAGTTTACTTTGCCTCACACAGCCTTGTTAAAGGCTCCTCATAATCCCTCCCTAACTGACACTTACATGTAGGGAACTGTGTAAGTCTCAAACTTGTGTATTAACAACTTTATTATATGGCTAGTGATAATTACTAAAATAACTCAAAACTATAAAAGAAATCTTTAAAATCAAATAATGGTAAAAAAGAAAATTCAATGGTAAAAAAAGAGAATACAATAAAAGGCTGAGATAAAAAAAAAAATAGACAAATAGACCTCAGGGAGGACAGAAAAAAGGAGAGGAGAGTCCACTATCTTGAAAGCTAAGCAGGGTTGGGCCTGGTTAGTACTTGGATGGGAGAAAGGAAGAGAAGGAAGGGGAGAGAAGAAAGAAAGAGTAGGAAAGAGAAGAAGGGAGAGGGGACCAGAAAGAAAAAAATATGTAACTTCAGTAACTCAAAAGATAATCAGAATTTGACAGCTGGATGTAGAGAATTAGTTTCTCATTTTGTTCCATGCTCTCCCATGTTCCCTTTGCAGTCAATGAGAACTCCTCACTTGGCTGAGTTTTCAGAGGTACACCAAAAGCTGAAAAAAACTCAGCATATTTTTAAGATTAAAAGAATCAGCATTGTTAATAAGACTCCCTCTGAATTACTCAATCTGTGGCCTTCCTACACCAAAGGATATAGTTGTATCAGTAAGTAATTAAAGAAGAAAAACTTTCTTTAGCCATTAACCATTTCAGTCTATACCAAATGAAGACTGATTTAAGTCTTACCATAACAATAGATCAGATACAGCTATTAAGTTTATTCCTAGTGTGTCATATGTACTCTTCCTCACATCACACTTTATGTTTTTCTATAGTGGTTTTATAGGAAATTAAATGTATGGCTCCTGGCTGGCTCAGTTTGTAGAGCATGTGACTCTTGATCTTGGGGTTGTGAGTTCGAACCCCCATGTTGGGCATAAAGATTACTTTAAAAAAAAATCATTTCATTATCATTGAAAATAAAGGTATCGGGCGCCTGGGTGGCTCAGTTGGTTAAGCAACTGCCTTCGGCTCAGGTCAGGATCCTGTAGTCCCGGGATCGAGTCCCGCATCGGGCTCCCTGCTCAGCAGGGAGTCTGCTTCTCCCTCTGACCCTCCCCCCTCTCATGCTCTCTCTATCTCATTCTCTCTCTCAAATAAATAAAATCTTTAAAAAAAAAAAAAAAAGAAAAGAAAGGTATCTAGAACCTCTATGAAACAATACAACCCAAAAACATTCTCACCTTAGAGTAAACTAAATTTGCAGAAAACACTTTCTATTTTTACTTTTCTGATAGAAAGAAATGTGCAAGTGGCAATAAAGGAAATGTAACCCCTTCACGAAACTCTCCTAACAGTAAACCATAATTAAAGTAGCTGAAATTTTGTTCACCATTATATGAGAAACGTCCAACCTGGTAGAAGTTTCAAGTACAGATTTCAATGTGTGTGTTTGTTTAATAAACTAACCACAGGGGTGCCTGGGTGGCTCAGTCAGTTAAGCATCTGCCTTTGGCTCAGGTCATGACCTCAGGGTCCTGGGAAGGCTTCCTGCTCAGTGGGGAGTCTGCTCCTCCCTCTCCCTCTGCCCCTCACCCCACTCGTGCTCTCTCTCTCTCACTCCCTCTCTCAAATACATAAATAAAATCTTTAAAAAAAACAAAACAAAACAACTGCAGCAAAAACAAAAAAGGATCCCAATGTCAAAATGGTATAGGAGGTTCAAGTAACGGGGATGGGGTGGGCTGTGTTGTGTGTGTGTTTAATCCTTCCTTATCTAGGAGCCTTTCACTGCCCGACTCAGGAGGTACAAATGTTAGCTACCATTTTGCTTACCTGACTTTATTAATCTCTGATGCCTTCCACCTTCATAACTGAAGCCACGGGGTTTCAAAAGACAGTCTGACTGAGTTAATATGTAACATTAAGATATCTTGTTAGGATATCTTATGTGATTCACCAGCTTGCAATGAACTCAACATATTCAGATGATCAGTGATCAAAATCAGCAAAAGGATACTCACTGAGTTAAATGGGTAGGAATACCAGACAATTTCGCTGTGTGGACTAAGAAAGTTAATACAACAGGATCACAGTCCCTTATCTGAAATGCTTAGGTCCAGGTATGCTTCAGATTTTTGTGAGTCTTAAAGGTCAGAAGGAGCATACAGCATATATTACGTAACATTCCTAACTAGATCTAGGATAGTACCTCATAGCCAAATATATTACTATCTCTACAGCAAAATATGTGAATATTCTTTCTAAGTGGGCTTTAAAACTACTTTAAACAAGCCCATGACAGTCAGGTTCTGCCACCAAATGAGCTTTGATGTTAGACTTTTGGAGGAAAAAAAAAAAACAACAACTTAGTTTTTCAGAGATTTTTTAGATAAAGGGTTGGGAATGTATATCCAATACCATTATACATCAAAGTATAAAGACATTTTCAAAATATATAGAGCTTATTAATTTACTGGAGATGAAAAAGTAAGGTAAATTAAAATTTAGCAAAGTAATAAAAAGATTTGTTCCTGGCAGATAGAACCTTAAAAATTAGGAAACACGGGGCGCCTGAGTGGCTAAGTCTGTTAAGCGTCTGCCTTCGGCTCAGGTCATGATATTGAGGTACTGGGAGAGCCCCACATTCAGTCCCAGGTCTGGCTCCCTGCTCAGCAGGAAGTCTGCTTCTCCCTCTCCCTCTGTCCCTCCCAACACCCACTCCCAGCTCCTACACACTCGATTGCATGTGCACGGGCTCTCTCTCTCTAATAAATAAATAAAATCTTTTAAAAAAGAAAAAAAATTAGGAAACCCAAGTTACCTAATTTTAATTTATTCAAATAAATTAAATAAATGTTGCGACTACTTAAAAATAAATGTCTGTTAGAGGCAATGAGTATTTGAGTAAGACAGGAATGTCTGAGAACACTGATACTTATAGTCTTTTGTACTTCCTTTGCATTTGACCACATGTTGCATTTTCCCTAGCTTTTGGTTTTCACATTGTTTGAGATTTCAGGGATTTGCTGTATTTCCCATTCATCTTCTCCTTAGTTTGCCCCTCTTTTTTATTTAAGTGGCTATTCTGTGCAACGTAATTTGTTACGCACTCCGGATGTAACGCTTCTCAATCTCCATGCCTTGACACAATAATAAGTTTTAACTGGTTGTGAGGAATGCCCAAGTAATTAGTTATGAACAAAATACCACAGTTTATAAAGCATTTTACATGTTTGTATATGGATGTATTCAAAATTTTCATAACAACAGCATCACTCTCACTTATATTCTGATTTATTTTCTTGATAGGGAAAGTGGCTTTATCACACTGTGAACTACCTATAAACCCACCACATAATTCATCTATGTCTATAAACAGGGAAATTATAATGCCCTGTGTGTAAACATCAGTCGCATGTGTCTTAGCAGAAGAAAGTTTGAGAACGGATGCTCTAAGACATTCCAAGATGGACCAAAGTCACCGAGAAGAATGCCCAGTGCCAACAACTAACCACTTTGAAATATGAAAAGACTTATTCTCCTGTCCCATGCTCTCTTTTTAGAGAAGTACGGAAATCATTCCCCAAATCTGAAGGGACACCATACTTAACTATGACATGCCTCAGTTATTTGTCACTTTTATCCTTTTATCTCTTACCCTGGTTATTCTTACTATTTCCTTTGTCAGTAATAAAGTGCTTACCTAACATCTCACACCCCGGTAAAAATGCACCAGTGTTTCATGATACCAGCATTGAGAATTCTAGTTGGCACCAGAACAACATGGAACTGTGCAAGTCTCCTTACACATGGATATTTACAGTACTCTACTGAAATGTATTTTCTCTTCCTTATGATTTTCCCAATAACATTTTCTTTTCTCTAGCTTACTTTATTGTAATATAGTTTATAATACATTTAACACACAAAATATGTGACTGTTTACGTTATCAGTAAGGCTTCCAGTCTAAAGTAGATTATTAGTAGTTAAGTTCTTGGGGAGTCAGAAGTTGTACGCAGATTTTTGCCTGCATGGGGCAGGGAGGAGTTGGCACCCCAACCCTTGTGTTGTTCAAGCGTCAAATGCACCTTAGAGGAAACAAAAATTAAAGGGCACAGGGTGGCAGAGCATGCAACTCTTGATCTTGGGATCATGAGTGCAAACCCCACCATGGGGGCAGAGTTTCCTAAAAAAAAAAAAAGTTTAAAAAAAATTAAAGCTTTGAAAAACTTCCAACTTAGTGGGACTTGGGATGAGGTGAGACAGAACTAGAAGAACATATATATGGAGTGCTGACTGTGGATAAGGGTCATTAGACATCGCTGTCTTGTGTAATTCTCATTCTGAAATATGAATATATGAATTCATATGAATTCATATGAATTCGTAAATATGAATACGCCTTTCTGCACATAATGAAGGAAGTTTATTTTGAAGTGACATGCTTCAAGTCCCTCAGTCAGTAAGCAAGAGGGGCAACGGTAGCGAAGTCCAGGCATCTCTGACTTCCAAGCCTCTGTTCCTCATACTACACCTGCTACTCTCAACAGAGGGTGACAAGGGCTCTTGTCATACTGAGGTACTGCCAACATGCTGACGGAAATACAGCCACTGAATGTTGAAGCTGGAAGAGACCCTGGCTAAGAACTTGAATCCCACATTCAGTGCAGGACTCCTATTCACTCTTTAGCCATCCGTCCCGTACACCAGAGTTTCTCAAAGTGTGTCAGAGTACCTTGCACCTGCTTCAGAACCACTGAAGCACTACTTAAATTGCAGATTCCCAGGCCCCACCTCAGTCACACTGAATCAGCTTATCTGGATATGGGACCTGGGGACCTCCACTTTTTTTTTTTAAGATTTTATTTTTAAGTAATCTCTACGCCCAACGTGGGGCTCAAACCTACAACCCTGAGATCAAGAGTCGCATGCTTCACTGACTGCGCCAGCCAGGCGCCCCTGGGAGCCTCCATTTCTAACAAGTCCTCCAGGTTGGTGTTTTTCAAACTGTTAAGTCCTAAGACCAATTTAACGAATAACACTGTGTTTTTTTAATAAAATAGTTTGGAACACATTAGATTTATAAAGATCAGATACGAATAGAAATAGCAGAGGGTACTACTCTTAGTACCGTTTCAGCAAAACTTTTGTTTCAGTTTTTATATATGGATCGGGATATAAAAGGCATTTCTTACCATACATCTTAGTCAAAAACATTTAATACAGCTGCTTTAAACAATTTTTGTCCTCATTCTTATTTCTCCTTTGAAGTAAGTTATCGATATTTTATGTAATTATTCCCTTTACAAAAAACCCAACATTCAATGTCCATTTTCAGATCTCAGTTATTCTATCCCAGGAACTTCCGTTTTATCCCCTGATCTCTTCACCTGAGCGCCATGTTTAACTATTGGTTTCATTACCCAATCAATATTTTACAGTATTTATTTTCCTAAGATTTCAGAAAATCCAACTCATTCTTATTTTTCACTTTGTACTTTATACAACCGCCTCATGAGCTATAGTTATTTCACTATCTAGATCCTTGAGTTGACTCACATATCTTAACTTATTAAGTTTATATTTTGGTAGGTGTGTCAATGCTTCATGGTCTATATTCAATACTTTAAGTCTTTCATTCCCGGGGCACCTGGGTGGCTCAGTCGTTAAGCGTCTCCCTTCGACTCAGGTCATGATCCCAGGGTCCTGGGATGGAGCCCCACAAGGGCTCCCTGCTCAGCAGGAAGACTGCTTCTCCCTCTCCCACTCCCCCTGCTTGTGTTCCCTCTCTTGCTGTGTCTCTCTCTGTCAAATAAATAAATAAAATCTTTAAAAAAAAAAAAAGTCTTCCATTCCCTCAGTCTTTCATCTCTTCTGTATTTATATATACTTTTAGATGGAATTCACTACTGGCTTGCCTGCTTTTGCATTTCCATTGTGTAACTGGTACTTATTCCAGTTCTCATCTTTTTCTTTAAAAGAAAAAAAGATGAAAACAATCCCCATTAATACATGGGGATTATCTGCATGTATCTTTACAGTTTTAAAGTGATGTCTTGGCATTTCAAGAAACTGTAATTGCCTTCTAAGGGATAATATGAACATATATGAATGTTGAGAGAAGATATACTCAAAAAGTGCTTTCCTCAGGTATAACTTATATAGAAATCTCTATAATTCAACAGTCTGTGATGACTGCCCTTGAGGTAGTACAAACCCACTGACTGAGTTAGTCACAGAATCTTCTAGCTGGAAGACCCTCATTCAATCTTTAGCCTTAGTCCTTACTACCTTCAGAGCAGTGTTTCTCAAAGTATAGCCTGAGGACCACCTGTATCCAATTTACCTAGGGCATGTAATAAAAACCAAGCAGTGAAATTACAATATTTTTATAATTCGGGTATGTTTTCATTTCATAGTGAGAGGAAGGAAGTTGACTAAAAATATAAAGAAGATATCACTCAGACCTATTTTAAAAGGTGCCCTCGGTGAAATGCTAAAAAAATGAGGTGGACTTCAAACTACAAGTTCAAGAAAAGTATCTCTTTCTTAAGTTAAGCACTGCTTAAGATTAAGTCTTAAAATCCAGGTATCCCACACTGGTGGTGATGCAGTATGCCATAATTAATTGCCTAAATTTAGTAAACTTAGAACCTTTAAATATCACAATTTTAAACATTTCTGTACTTTTATAAGACACTAATAATTTCAAGGACTTCCTTTAATACAGCATAAACAGCCAGGCCATTTTCAAAAAGTTTTTTTTAGTAGGGTTGATCTGTGAAGTCTTTATTACTTCTATTAAAGATTTCTAATGTAAAAGTAGTTGATATTCCTGGTTAAGATACAGGTAAAATGTGGCCCTTCTCCCTGCTCAGCGGGAAGCCTGCTTCTCCCTCTCCCACTCCCCCTGCTTGTGTTCCTTCTTTCGCTGTGTCTCTCTTTGTCAAATAAATAAACACAACCTTAAAAAAAAAAAAAATGTGGCCCTTGCTTTATCCATGCCCTATGAAATGTAGGAAAACATAAACTTTTAATATTTTGGCTGATGATGATTAATTAGAAATTATGTTTGTCATTTTACTGAGAAATATAACATTATACTTTAGTTGCTGAGTCAGATTTTCATGAATTGTGCCACATTATGAGACTGTTCCTTCTTTTTAACTACATACAAAAAGCCTTATCAACTACATAGTCACTTACAGCATAAGCAAACCATAATTACGTGTTCATCCTAGCTTCCACCCAAAGCTGTGTTCTTAATTCAATGTCTAAACAAATCTCCTCTGTTTCAATGGATTAAGTATAAAGATCAGATCTATAAGGTAAGAGGTGGCATACACTTTTGAAGTTGTAGAGCAGAGCTATATGCATGTTTAAGGCAGAGCTATCTCACAAACTCCTAAACCCAGAACTATTTTTTTTAGATACAAAGATCAAGATGAATTAAAAAAAAAAAAAAAAGGAAGGTGTCAAAATTGCAAATTTTTGTAAATATCAAAGTCTCTAGCGGAAGATTCTTTCTAAACCGGCCACAGTAGCTCCACAAGTTGTAGCACTAAGTAAGAAAGAACATATATTAACCTCCTCTTTTCAACAGCTAGCATTAAATGTGAAATGCAAATTAAGACTTCAGTTTCAGAACTTAATAGAGATATGCAGAATAATAAAATGGGAAGTTTGGAAACTCTTGGCAATATAGAAGCAAAACCTCTATCTAAATTCTTATTTTGATAATTAAGCTTCAAATCAAATAAATATGTTTTAGATGCAAATAACTGGCAATTCATTGTCAGGGTGACTTCTTTTAGATCACTACTACAAGTTTTACACTACAAAAACTACTCTGACTTCAAAGACCAAGACTGTTCTTGAAAATATTGTTTTAATGAAGCAGTTGTTTGATATCTCAAAGAAATGCAAGAGCTCATCAGATCGCTTTTATTCTGGAAATTACTGATTCCCATTTTAAATTGTGAATTGGTCAAATATATTTCCATGGGGAAAGAACTAACATTAAAAGTTTGCTCTAGTGAACAAAATAATGTGCCTCACATGCATAAATGTGGTGTTCTTTAGTAAATCAGGAATGCATTTTGAATACTCTTGCCATATGTTCAAAAATGAAAAACTTCTCTTGCAAACAACCTTAAAAAAAAATCAAAAACAATGAAATCCACATATTTTGGTGTGCACTAAATTCATCTTACAGAACCATCTCATTCTGACCGTTCCAATCAGACTGTTATGTCTGTGACATATTAAGAGGTTCTCTTAACTATCTAAAATAATGTGATATTTACTTTCCATTAAAAGATGTTGGACACAGAACTTATAATCACCTAAGGTTCTCGGCAATGTCAAAGTATGTTTTGCTACTATATGGAAACTACCAGAAAGACCTGGTCCTCAATTCCTCTCAATACTAAGACAACCTTTTAGTAACATAACATCCCAGCAAGTCAGGCAACAGACCAGGTAAGATTTCTTTCCTTTTTGTTTTATGGAAAACTGAGTTCAAGTCTATTTCCCTTTTTTTTTTTTTTTTTTTTTTAAGATTTCACCTATTTATTTGACAGAGAGAGAGAGCAGGAACACAAGCAGGGGGAGTGGGAGAGGGAGAAGCAGGCTTCCTGCAGAGCAAGGAGCCCAACACGGGGCTCGATCCCAGGACCCTCAGATTATGACCTGAGCTGAAGGCAGACACTTAACTAATGAGCCACCCAGGCACCCCTCAAGTCTATTTTCATTCACAAAATACAAACTCCATCTTCACTATGGTAATATTCTCGAGTACCACAACTGATATACACATTTAGTACAAGTAGTTTTCTTAACTTATCAACAACTTGGAATATCTGAGGTGTTCTTTACAATGGAAGGGGGCAAACTGCAAGCTGGTTTTCTGCAATTGGGGCTCACCCTGCTACTTTCAAAAGTTCTATCAACTCTCACCTAGACCGTTACTTCTCAAGAACTAACTTTTCAGGCACTTGCTGTCCCACACCTTATTTCACCAATTTTTCCATTTGGGAGCATACATGTGAAAAAGGCACTTAAGGGATTTGAGAGTCGCTGTTTATTGCATATACTGGCTGTTAAAATATACCCAATTTCTCCAAATATGTAAATTTTGAAGGAAATTATGATTAACTTGGAAATAGTTATTTGCCTTTTATATCAAGCTGGTCCACTAAATACTAGATTTACAACACTGTCCATTCCACCCTTCCCCACCACAAAAATAACTGTCACAAACAGCCCAAGTTACCCAAGACAGAGCACCTAGGAAAGAGTAAGCAAATGCCAGTCACAATTATTAGAGAGGCATTCTGCACAATGCTTCCTTGGGTTTTTAATAATTCTCTCTACTTGTAGGCTACAATCTTTCTACAATATTATCTAGTATTAAATTTCCTAGGCCTTCAACTCTGTAAAATTTCACTATCAATTAAAATGACTACTTGAAAGTAAGTTTTCAAATGACACTTGGCAGATAAATGTGAAATAAACATTTAAACTACCTTAAAATAATAATAAGAGCAATTGAATTCTAAATACTAAGAATCATGAATTGACTTCTACTGTGGGAAACTCAGTAAGACAAGATTTCTGGGGTGTTGTAACCCCAAAAGACATCTTCTTCTGTGAACAGTTACCAACCCTTAGGCCATTACTAATAGCCATCCAGCTTCCCTGTAGGAAGAGTTTGCATACTTACCCAGGAAGGCAAATGGAAAGTACACAGGGAGGAAGATGGAACTGCAGCAAAGCCTTTGTCATATGATAGTGACCTATAAAGTATCAAATAAACGTACATCATCAGTATGGTAGAGCTTTACAATAGCGCCCCAACTCCTGCAACACCTATGAAGGAAGGTCCCCAAAACCCAAGAGTCCGGTTCCCCACCAACCCTCCCCTCTCACTACTTCCCACCCCCACGCGCAAACTGTGAAGCAATAAAAGCAAAGAAGCCCCCTGTATTCAGAGAGCAGAGGCTGAGGGTAGCCCAGGTGGCATTCCAGAGTGTCTTCAGCACCCTCACTCCCTACTCCCCGTATGTACAAAGCTGAAAGTTGATCCTTTTCTGCAAACCCCAACCCCACACCGCGATCATACATCAACTTGCACCAAGTGATCGCCGCCCCCAGGACAAATATACCAGTAACCAAATCATAGCAATCGATAGGCAGCCTGAGCCTCCACGGTGCCCAGGAGCCGGCCGGAGGTAGCACGGCGACGGCAGCGGGTCCAGGTAGCGCAGCCCTCAGCCCTGCAGACCTGGAGCGGCCACAGCCGTCGCCCAAACGCCCGGCCCCAGTCACAATCCCCAGATTGGAGATCGGAACCTAGCCGGGAAACACATTCGCCAGAGCCCCCGGCGGCAAGTGCAGGGCCACCAGGTCTCCGAGGTCGGGTGGGGGGAGCTAGGAAACCGAGAGGGAGGAAGGGAGCGAGGGATCCCACCCCGCCTTTGTTGCTGGTCACCATCAAGTTTGCATCTTAGTACAAAATGTCGATCTTAAAGGCTGACAAGACAGAGGCAGAGGCACAGGGAGAAAGAGAAAGGGAATAGAGTCCATCTTGCTTTGGAGAAGAGGGGGGAGAGAAAAATGAAGTACAAATCCCACACTCCGGGCGTAAAAGTCTGCTAAACACCTTTCCATAACGGAGGAGCAACGAGTGGGGTGTCCCCGTGCCCGCTCGAACTGGCGGCGGTCTGGGCAGAAAACGCCTCCCTCTCCTCCTCTTCCTCCTCCTTCCCCTCCTCCTCCTCCCTCTCCTCCTCCTCCCGCGGGCCCCGGCGAAGATCCCGCCGCCACCGCCGCTGCCTCCGCTGCCCCCCGGGGAGGCACCGCCGCCCGGCCGGGCGCTGCCATTCCGAGCCTGGACCGCGCGGCGCGGCGCGCGTGGGGCCCGGCGCGGGGTGGCCGCGCGGGGACGTCCGCGCTGGGGACCCCTGCGCCCCCTCGCCGCGGGCTGGCTACAAAAGTCGCGCGAGCAGAGGTGGCGGCGGCGCGCAGGAGAGGGGGCGCGCGTGGAGCCCCCACGCCGCGAGTGGGCAACCCCAGGGGATGGCGAAGAAAGCCCCTCCCCGCGTGGGTAAAGTACCCCAGTCTCCGGCAGCCCGGCGTCGGCGGCCTGGAGACCAGAACTGGACGTGTCATTAGCAGGACAGGCAATGGTTTCAAAGCCCCAGGCCAATGACCATTAGCAGTGGCAGAGCTCGCTCCGTCCCCATCCCCCACAACCTCCACCCACCTTCCCCTTCGTACCGCCCCCACCTCCACCCCACCTCGCGAAAACTTTTCAACAAGATCCACCTGGACTAATTTGTCCTCAGACAGTTAAAATATTGACTAGACCCTACACGCCGGGAGGGAAGGGGAATGCACGCTTTATTTTCCTTTCTACAGAAAGGAAAGCAAAAAATAGCTTCTCTCTCCGTCTCTCCCTCTCCCCCCGCCTCTGTCGTACATGTTGTGTCTTAGCTTTTTGCATCGTTTCGTTTTACCTTCCTCATTTAGCAGAAATGATCGCGGATATTTCACACATAAACGTGTTCCAGATTCTTGGATTTAGGGTCCTTGTGAATTACAGGACTCGGGTTTGGTCTCAGTTACGTTAAGTTTCATACAATACCAAGAAATTTAAAAAATAATAAAAAATTTGAGGGTGAGCGAGCGAGACGAGGTGGAGGAGGAAAAGAAACCTCGAGTCTGATTTCTGTAATTTACTAGCGACCCGGATCGCAGCAAATAACAGTGTAACACGAGTGTGGCTTAAGAGGGCTGGGGAGCTCTTTCTAGAGCCATCGACCCCATCCCCGGATAAAGGATCTGCAAGTTTTCTGTCATCGCGACCATGCAATGCCATAACTTACCTTCAGAAATAAGACTTTAAACAGCCAAGGCCTTCCTCCTCCCCTCCACCACCACCCCCAGCCTCGCTCTCTCCACCTTAAACTTATTGACACAACATAATCCCACATTCAAGCAAAATCCTGACACAGCCTCCCTCCTCCTCTTCCCCCTCCTCTCTTCCCTCCCGTTCTCTCGTTCTCTCCTCTCTCCCTCTCTCTCCCCCCCCCCCCCCACCGCTTTCCCTCCCTCTTCTCTCTCCCCTTCTCCCTCGCCCTCTTCCCCCTCTCCCCCTATTCTTCCTCCCGGCTACTCTGGCACTAAAACAGCACTTTCTCTACTCGCCGCGCATTTGGTTAGGGGTGGGGGGTGAGAGGGCACCGATCTGCGGGGCCGGAACACCCAAATCCCAACTCTCCAGATGAACGAGCAACTGGGCTGCTGTTCCCGGTCACCGACGCACACGAAACGTTCAATAAATCCACCGAGGGCTGGCTCCTCGTACCTTCCTCCCCTGCCCCAGCTCCCCAGGCCCCACCTCCCCGGCAGCCGAGACCAGGCTGGGATCCACGTACTTTCGCCGAGATGAAGTTTGGGGCTCCCCGGGCGGCCACGAGCCGCCCGCCGGCGTTGAGGGCTGGCTCTGTTGTTGTTTTCCTCGGGCTGCTCCTGCCCGCGCCCCGGCTCCCGTTGCCCCTCTCGGGCGGCGCTGCCTGTGTGCCGAGAGGTGCTGGTTGCAAACGCAGCCTGGCACCGGCTGGCCTACTACTCCCCAGCCCGGCCCCCAGCCTCCCGCCCGCAGGGCACTGCCTCCGCGCCCCCCGCCCCCCGCCGGCACGGCCGCCGCGACCCTCGCCCCCGACCTCTCGCGACCCAAAGTTTTGGCGGAGGGGGAAAGTGCCCGGGGAGCGGAGCGGCCAGCGGCGGCTCCGGACGCGCGGGGTTCCCTCCGTCTTCCTCAAGTCCACCCTACCGGCTGCCGCCGCCGCCGCCGCTGCTCCTGCCGCGGAGTCCTTGGGGCTGCAGCCCGGCGGCTCGCAAGTGAGTAGGAAAACAGAAAGTGCGGGGAGAGCGCCCGGGAAGGGCTGGGGATGGGGGGCGCTTACCTCGCGGGCTCGCCGGGCGTGAGGGTGTGTGTGTGGCTCGCCCTCAGCGGCCAGTCAGGGTTCCTCTATGGGAAAGTGGAGAGGAGCTCGCGGAGCCGCTCTGCCTCCGCTTCACTGTACACTGCTCCACATACAGTACATGCAACCCGGAGAGACTGAAAACACTCATTTTATATAAGGCAGCCTGCCATTGGCCCGCGGCCTGACAGACAGGCCGCGCGGCCAAACAGAAGGCCCGTTACACCCAAACACACGCACACATACACACATTTTACAGAGACACACAAAGATCATCACATTTTCTATTTTCTAATGTTCGGGACCTGTAGACAGTAGGAGAGGACAGGTAGAGAGGCCCAGCAGAGTGGGGTAAGGGGGAAAAACCCTGTCTGCACCAAGTTGCCAGGCTTGAAACTGGTGTCCTTTTGACTTGGGAGGGTTATAGTAATAAACTACAACTCCACTGGATATGGAAGTGAGGGTTGTTTTTTTTTTTTTTTTTTAATCGCTGCCGTGTGGTGCCCCATGGAAGAGGCGTGCATTGTGTTATGATTTTACAGCCTGACCTGGCAAACAAGTGACCAAGAAAGGCTTTTACCAGCTTGGATTTCTTCTGTCAATGGGTTAGCTATCACATAGGCCAAAATAGTGCAAGATAAGTTTATTAGGGCTATAATGCATTGACGTTGTTAACGCCTCGTTCGTAGGTAAATTCAGAAAAATCAATACAACAATACACAGAAACAAAGATAAACATTTTGCTGAAATAACCTGTCTACTTTTAGCTGGTCAGAGGACCACAAATCATCTGCGTGGGCATGCAAACGATGCTATACGGTAGAATAAGTCGTGGAAGATTGGCTATTGACACTTTCCCTTAAAAATAGACCTTTTGAGTCAATATATATAAGATTTATATTTTGCATATTATGTACGGTATTTACATATTTCACAACATATGTGAACATCACATGTTGGGTGACTTTTGGAGATGGTGAACGCGAAGGCTGTTCTTTCCGATTTTTTTTTTTTTCTATGATGCATCTTTGGCAGATCATATTTGGCAGTCCTATATAAACAAGTCAACAGACTGCTGGGGAAAAAAACCAAAGCTAGAAGTTAAGAGGAATATATTCTAGACCCCATGCTTAAACTAGCTGAACAATCTTGAGCAACTAACTTATCCTCTTTAATGCTCAGAGTTGGTTTGGGTTTATTTTTTCTCTTTTTTTTTAGATTAAAATAAGAAACTTCCCCCAGCTTTCCTTCATTAAATGTTTATTCAGCATCTACTATGTGCCAGACATTATCATAGACCCTAGATGTTTTCTTAAGGTTCCATCTGAATTTAAGAGTCTGTGAATTATTCTTAAACACAAACATTTTGAAGATTAAATAAACACTATGATTTTTATGGCCTAGATGCAACTTAGAGGAAAACTGAAGAGAATTTATTTCAAATCCCTTTTTATTTCCTTGATTCCATCTTAAGGTTTTTCTCTCACATCCATAAAGTTATCGAGTGTGTGTATATGTGTGTGTGTAACATTGGCAAAGAAAAACAGATACAGAGAAAACCTAAGCTTATGAAGTTTAGAAAACAAATAGTGGTATTTAGAAATGTGATATTTCATTTATTTTTTAAAGGAAAATAACTTTTAAAAAAGAAAAAGTATATAGAATCACAGCATTTTAAACTGACAATATTAAAAGTTATATTAATGACACTCTGCATTTATTTGAAAGATGGAACAAAGTGTTCTTTATCCGCATTACATTGCAATGAGGTAGGTGCTAAGTATTATTATCTCTATTTTACCCATCAGAGAAATGAGACAGGGACAAATTATATAACCACCTCGATATTACATAGAATAGCAGTGAAGAAGGAACTTAACCTAGGACTCTTAATACCCAACATGGGTTTTGAGTAACTTGACAGTACTTCCTTCCAAATGACAAACTTCAGGAATAAGAGGCAAATGGAGGAAAGATCAGAAAAACTTTCTCAGGATTTCATTGTGCTCTTTTCTGAAGAGGAAAAAAAAATCAACACAAGTTGCTATACTTAATTGCTGATTTAAGTGTTGTGATTATTTGCTGGTATATTTATGTTATGAAAAATGTGAAAGACCAGCCTACCCCTCACCCCCAACCCCAGCCATAGGAGAACATCCTTTATTTCTTTATGGTCACAAAGTTTTTTTTGTTTGTTTGTTTTTGTTTTTTGCTGAATTATGCTTAGCTTAACAGAATTATTTAGAGATACACTTTTCAAACTTTTAGATCACACATTGCTATCAGTAAAATGTTCAAGCATAGACACTCTATATATGTATGTATGTATGTATGTATATACATATATATGTATATTTATGTTTGTGGGATTTTAAAAATTATTTATTTTAGAGAGAGAGAGTGTGTGCGCAGGATGCAGGGGAGAAGGGGGATAGGGAGAGAGAATCTTAAGCAGACTCCCTGCTGGGCACAGAGCCCAACGTGGGGCTCAATCCCAGGACCCTGAGATCATGACCTGAACCAAAACCAA
The DNA here is from genome assembly GCF_054177405.1 of Leptonychotes weddellii. Taxonomy (NCBI): domain Eukaryota; kingdom Metazoa; phylum Chordata; class Mammalia; order Carnivora; family Phocidae; genus Leptonychotes; species Leptonychotes weddellii. The sequence continues at coordinate 144,618,451 of NC_138369.1, forward strand.
GAGCTTGAGGCTTAACAGACTGCACCACCCAGGCACCCCTATGTATGTGTTTTTAAAGTGCACCACTATGCGGATATAATATTTATTATTACAAAGTATATCCTCACAAGAACAAAATGAAAAAGCATGAAGTAAAAATAAAATTAAGTAAGAGTTTTAATATTTTCTTCCCACAGTCCTGTGATACAGTCTTAGCACATGCCCCAAGGGTTTGCATTCAAGTTTGGAGACCTCTGATAGGGCAAGGTGCTGACCAGGACTGATGCAAGAGAGCATAAAGAAGTGCACAGAAATGTCTCACTGCAACACATTACTGTTACTGGAAAACTGGTAAGTCCACAGAGCCTTTATATTGGGAGAATGACACATTTTTTTAAAATGCATTTTATATATTGGTGATGTATTAGGCATCATGTGGTAGTATAAGCCATCATTCAATATTCTTTTGCAGATCCTTTATTGAGAGGGACCTATGTGCTAGACCCTTGTGCATGCCAGATTCTGGAAAAGGAAAATTGCCTGCTCCTAGGAGAAGTGATAGAATGGAATGCCAGTCTCCTGTATGATAGATAAGGCCTCACCACTAAGGAAAAGAGGCTTAGAACTAAATGTAATGTAGTATTTTACATTTAGGAAATACTTTTTAGATTTTTATCATCTCATTTTAGAATAAATATCAAGAAATTTTAAATGACAGTGATGCTCAAAAATTAAAAATGTGATTAAAAAATCATAACTTTCATAGAGTTTATTTAACTTCCATAATATAGGGTTATGAAAAAAAAACTGTTTGCTGTCTGGGTAAAATGGCAATTTAAAGGGTCCACAAAAAAAATTAAAAAAATAAAGGGTCTGCGTTTTTCCTTTCGTGTTTTCACAATTGATGATCAAAGTTCACAAGCTTAGCACATTCTTCCTTCTCATGGCCTTAACTTGTCCACTTTCTTAATATTATTTTATATGAGTCCTTTATTACAAAATAATTTTGGGACAGTAAATTTAAATATGTGTGTAAACATATAGGTATAAGTTTCTATTTTATTTAAATGTCTATAAATAACATTTATTTTCTTATCTGTATACTTTTTTTATACAATTCTAATTCAAATCCTGATCTCACCACTTCCTAGCTGTGTAACCTTGGAAAAATTCCTTAATCACTCTAAGACTCAGTTTTCTTTTTTGTAAAATAGGGATAATATGACTAACCATAAATGAAATAATCTATATAGAATACTGAAGCCTGGAACCTACTGAACATTCAATAAATATTAATTTTACTTATCTTTCACACATACAAGCCAATGACAGCTGCTTGCAGAAAGTTTTCTAAAACTTAACCAGCATATCAGATGGAGTTCATGGAGCTTGTTGCAACTCACTCACTGAGGGTCTGTGATTTCCCTTTAGCCTACATTCTACCAACTCCAGCATCTCTGCACATAAAAGGGATGTCAGACAGATCCCAGGTTAAAGCAAACATCCCGTTGAGTGGCCATTATTAAGCACCTAAAAAGGCAAACTTGTAATAAATCCTTCTTTGAAACAAGCCTTGTTTTGCCCATGGAAACTCTAGATAGTTACAGTGATGAGGGTCGGCCTTACATAACAATTTTTGCCTTGTATTATGACCTTGCTGAGCTTCCCTTTTTTTCCTCTATAAGAAAAAAAAAAAAATAGAGCAAATCATACCTCTCTCCTCAAGGCCAAATCCAAGGGACTAAAAATTGGAACTTGGACAGTCAAACCACTTTTTAGCACCAATGCAAACATTCATAATTCTGAAGATAACCAGGTTCTGCTAGATCCTAGCAGAGTTGGAAATAAGAAAGAAAGATTAGGGGTGCCTGGGTGGCTTGTTGGTTGGGCCTCTGACTCTTGGTTTCGGCCCAGGTCATGATCTCCAGGGTGTTGGGATCGAGCCCCATGAACCCCACGTTAGGCTCCAAGCTCTACCTGGAGTCTGCTTGAGATTCTTTCCCCCCGCTTCTCCCTGCCCCTCTGCTCCTCTCCACTACCCCCCAACCCCGTGCTCTGTCTCTCTCTCTCTCTCTAAAGCAAATAAGTAAAATCTTAAAAAAAAAAAAGAAAGAAAGAAAAATTACCCAGCTTTCCTAGAGTGATTTTTGGCAAAGCATCTTGGAATTCCCCACTCTCGTGATCTTCTATAGCATTTTATCTATATTACTCTTCAGGCATTCAAATCCCTTGCCTTGTATTACATTATTTGTGTGTAGAGAAAAGAAACATCTAAAGAAATAATATCTCCTTCATTTTATTTTCTAACAGTGGCTAACATAAGAACTTGTACATTGCCTAACATGTAACAGTAGCTCAAGGAGGATTTGCAAAACAGAAGAACAAAAGAAAGGAAAAACAAACTAAAAGTCTATAAATTCTAAGAAGGATCAGAGAGAATATAGAAATGAGAGAGGTACCAGGAAATGTTGGGTATCTCAGGTATATGGTGAACAGAACTTACATTATAGTCATCATAGGTTATACCTGCATGTTATTTTAATTTTCTAAAGCACATCTGAGATAGCCTAGCATACCCATAGTATCCACATGAGCTAGGTGAAACAAAGAAAGGGACCTTCTTTTTAAAGATGAAAAAAATTGAAGCAGGGAAAGGCTAAATGATTCCGTCAGAGTTATACAACTAATAGCAGAGCTGGACTTAGCTGTACTAAGGTCCTAGACAGCTAGTTCTGCAAGCTTTCTGCCTTGGGAGAGAGAAGGAGGGGGAGTCACCAAGGAGTCACTTAAGGATCACACCATAAAAATAGGTCTCTAAGTGGACGATGATTTTACACTAATGGATTTGACAATAAAATCAGTGAGCACTAACGTTAGCATTAGACGGTCTTTCTGGCCACCATCTCAGTAGAAGCTTTGACAACCTCCCCAACAAGGATTGTCTACTATGCTACATCCAACTCCTGGGAACACCTTTCTTCCCCAGACAATCTATTTCATCTTTTAACAGTTTTGACCACTACACAGTTCTTCCCGACAGTCAACATAATTTCTCTCCTCTTAAGTATTACCCATTGTTCTTTTTCTTACTCCCTTGTTACCACACAAAACAATCTAATCCCTCTTCCATGTAACACTTGAAATATGTGAAGAAAGCTATCAAGATGGCCTTCTGCCTTGAGTTGTGCCTTTTTCAGACAAATGGTCTTAGTTCCTTAAAACATTTTTCCTAGGTCACTATTTCCAATTCATGGTCTCCTCTCAAACCCTGCCTATTGTCTTTGTTGGTGTGTTCCTTCAAGTGGGATATCTAGAGCCGGTGGGGGCTGAGGCAGTGTGCAGTACAGCATGACCAAGGCTCCCTTATCCTTGATACAAAATTTCTATTACTGCAGCCTAAGATGGAACATCATTCTGCTGACTGATATTGTGCTTATTCGCCAAAAAAAAAGCTTTTTTGAAATGTGGGCTGTTAAGCCATGTCTCCTCCAGTCTGTATTATATAATTTATTTTGGGGAAACTGAGGCATAAGCCTTTATAACCCTGGTATTATGTAGTGGTTAAGAGCTGAGGTTCTAGAGTTATAACACCATGGGTTAATAGCTTGGCTCCAGCACTTACTTTGTGAATTTGAACAAATTGCATAATCCCTTTATGCTACAGTTCCTCATGTATAAAGGGGACTGTAATATGTACCTCATGAAGTTATTGTAGGGATTAATTAAAATAATATATGTAAAGTACTTAAAATGGCACTCGTCATATGATAAGCACTCAATAAATGGTAGAATAATTTTTCTTTAGCTGATGAGATTCAGCCCAGAATTACATTTTGCTAACTCTTTTTTGTATGCTGATTATTTCATTCAACATGCTTGCTATTGATCTCACCATCTTTGGTTCATTCACAAATGTGATGCCTTCTTTACATTTTTCCAAGTCATTTTTTTTTACATTTCAAATGCTCTTTTATTTTTTTTTTTTTATCCAAGTCATTTTTAAAAGCATCGTTTAAGGCAGAACCCAGAGCACATACCTCCCAGTAGGTTAACATGGATCATTTATCAGCACTCCCATGGCCACAGTTGTTGAAGCCACCTAATTTCACCTAAATTAAAAATTTTAAACCTAAGGAAAGATATATAAAGAATAATATGGTGATCATGTAGACACTTTCTTACTTAACATATTATTAATTTCTTCAGATTTCTTTATAGGAAATAAAACATTTTATATACAATTAATGCCCCTTTCCCTGGTCCAGTTCCTCTCCGATTCTCCCCAGAGGTGACCATTATTTTGTAATTTTAATCTCGTCCTACCCATATGTTTTGCAGCCCACTCATGAAAATACCTGATATGACTTTAATCACAGAAAAAGCTTTATGAAATTTTCATTCACTAATGTTATCAGAGAAGAACTCTTTGGTGAGTAGAGTATACTAACCAGTTAATTACAATGAAAACAGGAAATTTGGGAAGGATATGGGATGGCTCTTAGAAATTAAAAAAAAAAAGCTAGGGAACTAGATCTCAGAAAGCTCAGGACACTCCCAATTCTAGGAGATCAGTTTCAGGGAGACTATCTTTGTTCTCATTATAATGAATTTGCTCAACCTCTATCCTTTCTTTATGCCACTGAGGAGACTAGAATGGAACAGTCCAATCGCCTTTACCCAAGTTTTAGGTTTACCCTTTGGCCAGTTACAAGAGGCCACTTTGCTTGACACTCCCAACAAGACTGCAGGCTTACCTGGGGTGGGGAGCTCGGGCCAGTGGTGGAGGCTTCAGGGAGTTGAGTTAGGACACAAATATTTAGGCAGAGGCAATGTATTGGTAACATTCTTGTTCTTGGTATATTCACAGGTGTTGGTTTTATAACTTACATAGATGTTACATTATTTTTTTGCATGTAGCAAATATATTTTGAAAATAAAAGTAAACTTTAAGAAAACAGTAGAAAAAAAAAGTTGCATACAAAGAAGGTTTTTAGTTTCGCAAAGTAAAATTGTGGTACTACTCAGAGAAGGCAAATAGATACTGGGCTGAAAGAAAACAGACTGTAACATCTCCAACAGCCGCAGTGCAACTGAGCTATCAGTTTATTAACCCTGTTACAAAAGAAAACTAGATTTAGGCTAGTCTCAGTGACCCTATGCTGGCTGTCCTTTTTCTAAGCATGAACAGATTCTTCCTTCACTTGCCTATCTCGGTCAGATTTCATTTCATTTCAAGAATCATAAAGCCACTGAGATAAGCTTAAGGAAAAAGGGAAATTAATTGTGCAAGTATTGGGGTCTCTCGCAGAACTCAAGGAGAGTAAGAATAACGGAAGGCACGGAAACAAAAGCATATCGCCTTCATTACTATCACTCATCAGGTGAGCAGCAAGGATTCATCTATTTGGAGGGCTGCTCTTTTGGTGCTTGTGGACAGAAACAGTTTTCTCAAGTAAACACTGGAATGGGAGGATAAAAGAGGTATTCGACTCCATAGCACCTTCTAGAATCTTATGTAGGCTTGATGTCTCATTTACTACCTATATTTTGCAGAATCCATCTTTCCCTCCCAATCCTAAGAAATTTAACAGCAATTATTCAGAATGTTTATGGCCTGGCTTTTATACCCACATATGTTCAGAAGTAAATTATTTCTTAATATATTTATTTGTTATATTCCTTGATTCATTCCAGAAAGGATTTCCACTGGTCTTCAACAGTCCAAATTTAACTGCCTGTTTTCCCCAGACTCTCTGGTATTATTCAAATAGATCTTGGATATCTCAACTCATCTAGAGTGCCTATGTGGTCTCTTAAATTTTTTTAACTTATTTTTTGCTTTCTATTACATTCTACAGCAATCTACTCAAACTAGCTGAAGAAAAGGAGGATTTATTAGAATCCCTACACAGGTAAGGTTACAGCAAGGAACGACCACAGAAAGGGATCATTTAAGCCCCTGGTGAAGTGGAGTTTTCAGGGCTTGGAGGTAGGCGTTAGGCCAGGGAAATTGTCTGGAGGTACAGTTGCCAAGTGGGAACTGCGGGCAGAGAGGTTGCTTTTTCCTGAAGTGCAGTGGGACAGACAGGAGAGGCATACAATTGAGAAGTTAACTAAAACAATGATGTTTTGTGGTAAAGGAGATAAAAATGAAGGGAAGGGGGAGGGTTGTGTCAATTGATGGTTTTTGTATGAATTCACCTCTAGGCTCACCTTCACCATCTGTGGGCTACTGAAAAAAAAAAAAACCAAATAGATTGAGGTTGGCCTCCCAGAAAGGACGGCTTTAAAAAGAACAAGAGGAGGCATTAAATACATTGCCTGAAATTAGGCTGAAGTCTCTTTACCGTAGAAGAATTGAGTCCAGGTCTTGGGAGTACTTACCTATTTGGAAAGGGGTGGTTTCCTTTTCTGTCATTTGACATTTTCTCTTATAGAACCATCTTCTTCCTTGTTTAAAAACAAACTTTCTAATCCGTTGAATTGCTGAAGCTCTCTTTCCAAATTCCAAATGGGCTGTTATAAGTTTGTTAAAGTACTGACCTTTGGGCACCTGGGTGGCTCAGTCGGTTAAGCGTCTGCCTTGGGCTCGGGTCATGATCCTGGGGGCCTGGGCTCTGGGATCGAGCCTCTCATATCGGGATCCCTGCTCAGTGGGGAGCCTGCTTCTCCCTCTCCCTCTGCTCCTCTCTGCCCTGCTCGTGCTCTCTCTCTCTCAAATAAATAAATGTAATCTTAAAAAAATAATAATAAATAAAGTACTGACCTTTGGCCAGCGCCATTCAAGAGGAGAAAAACTAAAGTGAGTAACTTTGCTTGTCACCATAAAGAAGGAGGGAGGGAGGGAAGAAAGGAAAAAGGAAAGAAATGGGAAGGGAAGGGAAAGAAGAAAGACTAAATTCTAAGAGAAGTTATGCTGGGATGACTTCAGATTTCACCAACCCTTGGGTCTGACTTTACATTCAGATGTGACCTGAGTAGGGGTTGGAGAAGGGGAGGAAATAAATACTGAGAAAACCTTTCCCTAAGGAGATAATTCTGGATTAGAGGAATAAAGCCACTTTAGCAACACTTGGGTCCCTAGCATCAGTCAGAGCGGTAAGGGTCTCTCTGCCCTCTAAGTGCCCAACCACTGTAGACATCACCAAGGCCGTGGCTGCAGCAAGAACAAGGCCTCCTTCGGTTGTCCTAACTTAGACAATGTGTGTCCTTCCTATCAAACCTTAATTGCTGAGCAGACTACCAGAGTTCCTTCTCTCCAGAGTTCAGAGGAGAAAACCAGGCAGAGAAGAGTCCTCACTTTTTCATCCTCCACCACTCCATCAAGGCTTCCCTTCCTAAGTTGGGGGCTGTATCTGCTCTCCCAGCCTTCACAAACTGGAGTGGTCTCTAGTGCTCCCCAAGAAGGAGAGCTACCATTTGGAAAGCTATCTCAAAGTGATGAATGGAGAAGAGTTGGTCCAAGGTCTTGGTGGTCATCTGAGAAATCATGGCTATTCAATCCTGAGTGAAGTAAAGAAGAAAGAGGCATTCAGTCAAGCTCAACTATTATCCTGGTGAGGTTGGAAAAAAGAACGAAGCTCTAGGAGCCACTGGTTTCATGAAGCCATTCATTCATTCATTCGTTCAAGAACATTTATGAAGTGACTTCTCTGTGCCACTGTGGTTATTGCAAGAGACACCAAACAGATGTGGTTCCTATGCTAATGGAACTTATGGTCTAGCATTGGAGACAGATGTGATATACAACGTAATACAAAAATGTTCCTTGGATTCAGGAATAGAGGCAGAACAAGCTAGCTTGCAATGCTGGAAGAATCTAAACGTGCAGGAGCAATTGCAGGACCTGAGGCTGCCCAAGGTTTAGCTGTTTTAAAGAGTAAAGAGGTTTTCTTTAGTCAGGTAAGGAAAAAGCCTGGCTTATGAGATCTTTAAGATTCTTAAATTGGCTTTATATTCTAAGTAAAATGCCAGATTTGGGACATGTCCTTTTTATGATCTTTGTAGTCAGTATTATTCTTTTTAAACTCTAGGGTTTATGTGTAGTAGTGAGTGGTTGGGAGAGGTTATTGTGTTTGCTTCAGAAATTTCAGTAAAAGGCTAAAGGTATTAGGAATACTCGGGAAAAAAAGTTTAGTATTAGTAATTATAAGAAGATATGTCAGGAAATACTACACACAGGAGATTTCAGGTGGCAGCTACACTGAACAAAAAGAAAGTTTATGTGCTGGCAACAAGAACGACTATTTCCATAGTTAAATCATGTTCAGTAAGAATGACAAACACTGGATATTGATGTAGATTTTAGTTTTTATTTATATTTTAGAGAGGCATAATTACATTTTGATTTTATGTCATTTCTTATGGAATAGACCTGTTACTCTACTGGGATTGTGTATCCTCAGTAAGCTTTGCAATTTGTATTGATATTTGCTTTATCTGTGCATGTTCATAGGGTGTGTGTGAACTAAGGCTCCCAGTGGAGGCAGAATTGCTCAGAGCTTAAGAGCTGGTGCTTCTGGAGTCAGAAAGATCTGAATTCAAACACTAGCTCTATTTACTAGTTGCATGATCTTGGACAAACTTCTTAAACCTGCCAAGCCTGAAGCCTCAGTTTCCTAAACTGTAAGGTTCCTACCTCTAAGGCTTGTTGTGGGAATTAAACAAGATGCTATGTGTAAAAATGGTCCCGGACAATAAATAGTAGCTCTTATTTTAAGTAAGGCTTGTTAGATAATGTTTGTGCCCAGTGATATGGAACCCTGGAAAATAAATGGAAATTTTATTTTCCAGGGATGATACTTGAAATCCTTGAGAAATTTGGGTGGGCTATTCTTTGAATATTGCTAAAATTTAATATGGTGGCACAATAATTGCAATAGATGGAAAGAACTGAATATTTCCTTCTTTTTTTTTTTTTACAAAAGGTAGTGGTGTTCATAATTATTTAGGTAACACGGGAGAATTTCAGAGTATTTATGCACTCCTGACTTGAATTGTTGAGGTTTCTTAATATGTCTCAGTAGAGAACAAGAGCTCATTTTTAGCTCTAAGTTACCACTGCACCCTTAGCACTCGGCAGTCTGATGATAGCCTTTTTCAAAATGTGGTTCATCAGAATCACTCACGTGACTTGTTTAAAATTCAGATTCCTGGTCCTGACGTGTGAAGAAGTCTCTAAATTTGAAATAAATATACCAACCCAGGTGTTGTATCAACACCTAAGCTTAAGAAGGACTAGACAACACACATATGAGCTATACCCTGATGCTCCTTCTGTCAGGTTGTGCTTATTATTTAAATGGTTACTTGGGTGAGACATTTATGGGACACACCCTAACATCCTCACAGGACATAAAACTTTTTGTTCTCTATGTCTTAACAACCATTCCAAATCACTTGATTAATAATGATTTACTTTCTCTCGTGCTCACAGAAATAATTTTCTTTCCCTGCTTGTGGTGGTAACAGCTAAACCGTTACCTTATCCTTGTTACTGTGGTAGGGCTGGGGGTGGGGCAAATGTGAATAGATGTATGACTGGGGTCCACAGAGAACCCCTGGTTTACACAAACTTCTCCAAGGTTGAACTTGCTAAATCTGGCCTTTCTTTTCCCAGTCCTTAAAGTCTCATATATTCCTTATATTCTCATGATATCCCCAACCTACCTATCCCTGAGCCTTCTGTCCTGATCACTACTCCAGATCCATTTTGATTACATCAGGCCAGATACCTGTGATTGCTATCTCACTCTGCTTCTAGAAGAAATTTGTTAGCCGCAAAGGCGGTAAAAATTATATTTTCATGTTCCAGTTTGTAAATAGAAAAAGAAATACTGTGTGCATGTAAAAGTGTCAAACTGAGTTACAGGCTAGGGAAAAGAAGGAAAAGATACCTATGAAGCCAGGGGAGAAATCCCCACCTTTATATTGCCTGACCTACATAGTTACAAAGAGACGCATGAGCCATGGAGGCAAATCTGATGCCTGCTGTCCCCAGTATGCTGAATCGGGGAGTACTGAGCTTGCTGCGCATTTTCTGCTGCCCAGACAACATGACAAATTTTGATATTGAAGTTCTGTGGTTTCAGTGATTGGCTGGTGAAGCAATGGTAATTTACTTTTGATTGGAAATATTTTTAGGCAGTCCTCTTAGCTTTATTGCAAATAGACATTCTTTTTTTTAAGATTTTATTTTTAAGTAATGTCTACGTAGACCCAGTGTGGGGCTTGAACTTACAACCCTGAGATCAAGATTCCCATGCTCTACCGAATGACCCAGGCAGGTGCCCCTGAAGTAGACATTCTTTATGTGGTATATTTGGAGATTGCAACTCAGAAAAGCAAAATCTCTTCTACTTGAATCAGTATGAGACCTGTCCATTTAGCCACTTTAATAAAATCAGGGCCATGTGCTGAGATGGTCCCACCCACACTCCAGTTCACGCGAATGGAATTACACAATCTGTACAAAGCAGTGGTTACACATATGGGCTTTGGAGTCAGATGTGGGTTTTTGAGCCCTGCCCCCCCTCACCAGATGTGTGAACCCAGACAAGTTCTCTAGCTTCAGTCTCATCAACTGGAAGGTAGGATGATGGATAGAAAGCTCTCTGTGTTATGCCAGGCATTCAGTAGTTCTCACTCAGTGTTCTTTCCTCTTCTTATGATTCTGTTGTCCCCATCTTTGCTTTGCATCTTGTCCAAGCCTTTTTTACACGTAACCATGTTATGTCAAGATGTGCCTAACTCCCTATTCTTCATTTTCTCAATTTCATTTATTCAACAAATATTTTCTGAGTGTGCACTATGTGCAAGGCGTTATTCTAGGTGCTATTTAAATCAGAACAAAACAGATAAAAATCCTTGCCATCGTGGAGCTTACATTCTAATCGAGGGGAGCAATACAATAGACATTAAGCAAAGTAAGGCAACAGGATATGTGTTACAGGAAAAGAGAGAATGGGAATGGAGACTGCGTGTGGAGGTAGGGGTGTTCCAATTTGAAATGAGATGATCAGGCCTCACTCTATTGTTTTAACACAGAGGGAGTGGGAAATGCCTGTTTTCAAATCTTTTCCAAAGACTACAGGTCGTACAGAGCTCACTATCCTTGGGTAGCTTTAGGCAAAAGTGGGAGGCTGGAATGCCTAAAGGAAGTGGAGCCTCATTCTTTAATTTTTCAAATGCAGCAGAAAAGCAGCAGAAGGAACTCAGTGATGCTTGCCCATTAGGTGGCAAGAGCTGTTTTTATGTGTTTTCTTTTTGACCTGACTCACCTGTTGTGTCTAAGATCATAGAATCTTCATCCCTTGCTCCCTTTAGTTTCATGTCTCAGGACCTTGGGGATGGGAAATAATATCCATAAAAGATGAGAAATTAGAGCTTCTTGTGCTATATCTCTGTGTTTTATATAACAGAAATCCTTTGCAACTCAGGGAAACGTGACTTAATTATAAACCCATGATTGGATTTAACTTTAGACAATTTCTATGAAAACAAAGCAGATAATTTTTTCTGAAGCCTGATAAAGTAGGAAGAGCCCTGCAGTGGGATTCGGAATCCAGGGTCTGCCCCAGCCCTGCCACTAATCATCATTCCACAGTTCTATGTCCAAGACTTTCTCACGTGTGAATTGCGGGTGAGAGGAAGAGGTATCCCTTCTACCTCTCTAACTCCGTGAGTCTTTGAAAAGCTCCAAGAAAATTTCTCTCCTAGAGACTAAAGCAAGTATAATGTGTGGGCCTCTAATCTCTTGATATCTGCTTTATTGAAAACTGCAATTGAAGTGATTTGTCCATTTTTGGATGGGAAGAAAAATGGAGTGGTAATCTTCCTCATATTATTTGTGCCTCTTTACCTTTCATGGTATAAATGAAGGGGAGAATGCTCTCTTACTACATAGTGCTCATCAGCATTTTTTTTTTTAAGAGATCCTACATTTATTTGATTGATTGATTTTTTTAAGTAACCTCTACCCGCAGTGTGGGGCTTGGACTCACGACACAGAGACCAAGAGTTGCATGCTCTACCTACTGAGCCAGCCAGGCTCCCCAGCTCATCAGCATTTTGCCGTATACACAGAGTTTCAAGGCCTTACCATCAGATGTTATGTAACGAACACTTAAAATATTTCAGTATTTATAAACCTAAAGAGACCTACAAATGACAAAGGCCTGTCCTCTAGGTCTTCAAGCCTTTATTTTTACTTTACTATTATTATTTTTATATCGGAGTTAATTATATTAGTAATATATTATAGCCTCCTTTTCACATGGAAAGAAAGTGAAATCCCCACAAAAGTCTACTAAAAATAATCAAAGTCACTCCACCCTGTAAACCCAGACCTTTCCTTAATCTTCTAAACTAGGGATTGGCAAACCACTGCCTACAGGCCAAATCTGCTTTCCCTTCCCCTCTTTCCCCCACAACCTGTTTTTATATGGTTTTTACATTTTTAATGGTTGAGAAAAATCAAAAGAGTAGTATTTTGTGACCTGTGAAAATTATATAAAATTCCCAGCTCATTGTTCATAGATAAAGGTTGAGAGGAACACAACCACTCCCATTATTTATATATTATCTGCTTGTATATATGCCCACTTTCTCTCAAGAATAGCTGAGTTGAGTAATTGTGACAGAAATCATATGGCCCATAAAGCCTAAAATATTTACTGTCTGTCCCTTTGCAGAAAAAGTTGCCCATCCCTGGTCCAGACCATATGGGTGTCTTTGTTAGGGGTCTAAGGAAAACATATGTAGACTTATGGCATTTCAGTTCTGCCTTATTTTACATATACTTGCACATGGTACCAAGAAAACTACACATGTCTTCTCTCATTGCTGCATTTCCTCCGTTATGGGTTGGTTACTTGTTGTTGCTTGTTATTCATGGATATCTCTATCTGTTCATTCATTCACTCCACAAGTCCTTATGGTGCACCTGCCTGGGAACCAGTGACTAACAAAAAGTAGCTTGATAGTTAACTTTTAGAGACAAGTAGTAGGCAAATATAACCATTATTATACAATAGTGAGAAATGCCACCCTAAGGTTATGCCTGGGGCAAAAAGCAAAAGTGTTTGACTCAACTGAGGGGGCTGGTGAAGGCTTCCTAGGAAGACGCTTGAACTGAGGACTAGAAGAGGATAAGGTTTGGGGGGGGACATACATTTCACATTAGACAGAGCAATACAGTAGTCCCCCCCTTATCTGCAGCTTTGCTTTCTGTGGTTTCAGTTACCCTTGGTCAACCGTGGTCCAGATGTTTCATCAGGTCAGTAGTAGGCTAACGCTACGTCATGATGCCTGTATCAGTCACCTCACTTCATCTCATCACGTAGGAATTTCATCATCCCATGTCATCAAAAGAAAAAGCATGAGTATAGTATAGTAAGATATTTTGAGAGAAATAGACCACATCCATATAACTTTTACTACAGTATATTGTTATAATTGTTCTATTTTATTATTGTTGTTGATCTCTTACTGTGCCTAAACTCCACATTAACTTTATCATAGGTGTGTATGTGTAGGAACTGGGTCGATTGGCACTATCCACTGGGGGTCTTGGAACATATGCCCCGTGGATAAGTGGGGCGACTACTGTATTTTCCAAGACCTGTATTAGTCTGGGTTCAGAGCAGGAAAGAGAAAGCAAGGTAGTCATGTTAAGAAGGAGAGGACTTAGGATCCCTAGATAATTAGGACAAAATCATGGAAGGGCCAGAAAAATGGGCTGGAGGCTGGACCCCCAGGAATGGTTCCGAAAAGACTTCAGTACCATCCCACTGAGGCCAGGACGAAGTATTCAGTACAAGAGCACATTGCCATCCGCTGATGGGGAGCAGGAAGGCAGACTGATGCTGCTGCCGCTGGAACTCTGCTAGAGAAAAGAATCTACAAAATTGCTAGCCCGTCGTAACACAGTCAGGAGAGCAGGAACATGGCCTCAGCTCTGTTTTAAATTTCTAAATCTCACAGGAGTACATGGATTTTGTGCATTTAGAAGTCTCGCCACAGGGGTGCCTGGGTGGCTCAGTGGGTTAAGCGGCTGACTCTTCATTTCGGCTCAGGTCATGATCTCAGGCTCCTGAGATCAAGCCCCCTTCGGGCTCTGTGCTGAGTGGGGAGCCTGCTTGAGATTCTCTCACTCTCTCTCTCTCTCCCTTTGCCCCTCCCCTCCTCATTCTCTCTCAATAAATAAATAAATAAATAAATAAATAAATAAATACTTTTTAACAAGAATTCTTGCTGCAAGCAAAGTCAAGGGACACTTGGGTGGCTCAGTCTATAGAGCATGTGACTCTTGATCTTGGGGTCATGAGTTTGAGCCCCATGTTGGGTGTAGAGACTACTTAAAAATAAATGAATAAAAATATTTTATTTTTTTTAAAGATTTTATTTATTCATTTGAGACAGAGAGATACAGAGAGAGTATGAGCAGAGGGAGAGGCAGAAACAGGCTCCCTGCTGAGCCAGGAACCCAATGCGGGGCTCGATTCCAGGACCCTGGGATCATGACCTGAGCCGAAGGCAAACGTTTAACCATCTGAGCAACCCAGGCACCCCAATAAAAATGTTTTTAAAAAAGAAGTCAAGAAAAGTAGCCTCAGCTTTCTAGTCCTGCAGCACAGGAAGGCACCCTAGAAGTAAGGTGGAATAGAGGGTAAGCAAGCCAAGCCCCACAATCCACCACATTTATAGAATCAATGTCACTGTCCACTCAAGGAATGGCAAATAGCAATCATCAACTATGGATCCCTATTTAACTTCAAAATCTTGAGCCCTTGATGCACATGACAGTTGTTATAATTTAACATCCTGTGATTGAGAAATATCTTACAAATAGTTACATTTAAATAAAATTTTATTAATCGCAATAGCAAATACATTTGGAAGATGATGGTGATAACAATAGCTGACCTGTATTGTGCTCATTTTGTATATTGGCTCATTTCATTGTAATGCATACGTATTCAAGCTATATCATTTGTTCAGTCAACAGATAATGTCCTGGACCACTTGTGTGTTCCAGAACTCTTCCATAATGTCTGCAAACCTAGGTATTTTAGACTCACACTTGGGAACCATTGAGCTATGATATTTAGGGTGCGTGATGAGGGAGAAGCAAGCAAAAAGGCTCTAAAAGAAGGCTCATTTCTTTAGATATTAATCAGGAGGCTATGGGGACTTACTGAATTTTTAGCAGAGGAATGACAGTCAGATTTTCATGTCAGACCACTCTGGCAAGGACTAGAAGATGAGTTGAAGGAATGGGAGACTCGGGGCAAGTAGGAAATATAGGGGGCTATTTTAGTGATCCAGCTGGGAAAATCAGGGGTCTGATAAACAGGGCATACGTAGTGGGGAGAAAAAGAAATGGTTATTTAGGGGGAAAATTGATTACTTATTGATTAATTTGGTGTGATATGGGTTATTAGGAGGACAGAAGAAAAAGGCCATGCTTGAGTAACCATGTAAATATGCAATACAAGACAAAAATGAACCATCCCAAGTTCTCAAGATGTATCTATATATATATTTTTTTAAGATTTTATTTATTTGACAGAGAGAGACACAGCGAGAGAGGGAACACAAGCAGGGAGAGTAGGAGAGGGAGAAGCAGGCTTCCCGCAGAGCAGGAAGCCCGATGCAGGGCTCCATCCTAGGACCCTGGGATCATGACCTGAGCCGAAGGCAGACGCTTAACGACTGAGCCACCCAGGCGCCTCATGATGTATCTATATTTAAAATAAAATCAGGGATGCCTGGGTGGCTCAGTCGTTACGCGTCTGCCTTCGGCTCAGGTCATGATCCCAGGGTCCTGGGATCGAGCCCTGCATCGGGCTCCCTGCTCGGTGGGGAGTCTGCTTCTCCCTTTCCCTCTCCCTCTGCTTGTGTGCTCTCTCTCTCCTTCTCTGTCAAATAAATAAATTAAATAAAATAATAAAATACAATCAGTGGAGTGGTATGAATACAGCTCTAAATTACTCAGGGTAGACTAACTGCCGTAAAAAAATAACCCCCAAATCTCAGTGACTTAAGTGTGTAAAAATATATTTCTTATTCACATCACAGTCCAACGAGGGTAGATAGATGTGCATGTGATGGTGAGGAGGAAGAAGGTCTCTGCTCTGTGTGATTTTTTCCGGGACCCAGGCCTTTCCCTTTCATTGACTCCACCGTCTTCTAGGCCCACTGGATTCCCTACATTCATCTGGACAAAGGAAGATAGAGAGCTGAATTGCAAATAGGAACCTGTAAGAGCCAGGCTTGGAAGAAATGGAAATCACGTGTGCACACATTCCATTGGTTAGAACTCAGTAATGTAGCCACACCTAGCTGAGCTGTTCGTGAGAAACACAAACTAGCTGTGTGCCAGAACAAAGAAAACGTGAGTTTCGGGAGCATCTCGCCAGTCTCTATAGTATGCATATGTTAGGTTTTAAGGCAGAACTTGCAGAATTTGGAAATATGATTGCAGTGAATGACAAAGCGATTTGAGTTTAATTAGACAATGTCTAAACGTGATTGATGTAACAGAGAAATCTGTGAATCATTTGATTCTATTGCTGAAGAAATTCTGTGTTCATATAGTTTGTGGGATTGGAGAGAAATGGAAGTGAACTCTATTGAGTTCAGAAAGAGGTGACCCAAAGATAAAGGAACTATCACTATCTCTTGCACTGTGGGGTGGGGGAACTCTAGTTATTCATTAACTATTTATTAACTGCCTTTTGCCAAGCACTGTTCTAGGCACTGGAATAGAAACAACTTAACCTTTCTGCCAGATGGGTAAATCCCTACAGAGTGGAGATGAATCTACCAGATCCTCATGGCTTGAAGGTTCAGGCTTTTATAATATTCCATTGAATTCGCTTTGCTCTGATTCTCTTCTAAACAAGTGCTTTCTAATTCTCTCTTGACTGTCTTTGAACTCAAGAAGAAAAGATGCTGATCAGCCAACAGAGTCTTCAAATCCCTGTGATGCCTGCAGCCTCCTGTTCCTCCTTTCCCTCCTCCTCCGCCACCTCCTCGAATTACCATCATTACCATCGTCATGCTCATCATAAGAACCACCATGCACTGGGCACTGGGCATTGTGCTAGGTACTTTATGTGTTGCTTTTAATCCTCATGATGTTGCATTTTATGGGTACAGATACTGAGTCTCAGAGAAATTCAGCAGCTTGCCCTCACACTTAGTAGTGGTGAGCCTAGATCAGAACCCAGTTCTGCTGACTTCATAACATAAGTTCTTCCTACCGTCATAAAGGAGTAAATCTGGGTTTGTAGGTCGGTTTTATTTTTATTACATTTTTTATATTTCTTAAATATGAATTACTTATTTGAATTGATCAAATCTGAGTATGTTGACAATCAGTTTCTGGTCTCAGAATACTCAGGACCCAATACTGATCTGGGAAAACTTCTCAAATGTTGTTGACCCCGTAAGTTCTTGCCAGAGCTGTCAGGTTGCCCACATGACATCCCTGTTTCTTTTTCTTTTTAAGATTTTATTTATTTTTTTGACAGAGAGAGACACAGCGAGAGAGGGAATACAAGCAGGGGGAGTGGGAGAGGGAGAAGCAGGCCCCACCGCAGAGCAGGGAGCCCGATGTGGGGCTCGATCCCAGGACCCTGGGATCATGACCTGAGCCAAAGGCAGCTGCTTAACAACTGAGCCACCCAGGCGCCCCAACATCCCTGTTTCTGAACTTGAACTTCAACATTGGTGACCTGGTAATATGACAAAGTAATCTGTTTACCAGAGAGAACTGTTAACATATTTATATAATGCGAAAAACCACTCTCATAAATAAAGCCTGACCTAAGGTACAAAATTTAGTTAGGTTACCAGATAAAAATGATCTGTTGAGGGCGCCTGGGTGGCTCAGATGGTTAAGCGTCTGCCTTCGGCTCAGGTCATGATCTCAGGGTCCTGGGATCGAGTCCCACATCGGGTTCCCTGCTCAGTGCAGAGCCTGCTTCTCCCTCTCCCTCTGCCACTCCCTCTGCTTGTGCTCTTCTGTCTATCTCTCTGTCAAATAAATAAAATCTTTAAAAAAAAAAATGATCTGTTGATTCCTTCAATAAAAACCATACTGTGTAGTTGCAGTTATTGCACAAAGGTGGAATCAGAAAAATATATTTTTGAATTAAAATGTATTGACGGGAATAAATCAAAGTAAATGTGTTTTCTTCTAATGGCAGTTTTATTTTCTCAGAGTGGGAATTTAAAATTGCTTAAATTGCTTCTAAGTTAGTGAGTAGGAAAAGTGCTGGGATGGTGATAAGATGTGTAACACATGTTCAGCCAGCATGCCGAGGATGATAAAGAAGGGAAGAAGCGTTTGCATGTGTCACAGTAGACCGTGCACACGCATACCACTCCACACTGATGTGTCTAGCTCGTGCACAGCAAGTGAAAGCATCTACTGCATTGTCCTCTTTCATGCTCTTTGCATACCTTTAGGTACGACTACCCTTTGCTCAGTGTGCCATTTCTTTTGCTTCACGGTATTTCTGACCTTTCACGTCTGATGCTGTCCCCTCTGCTGGTTCTTTACTTCTGAATGACTTCATTGTCATGTTGTAGAAGTAATAAAAATGTAGGTCAAAGTGTGTCTTTCGGAAATCACTGTAGGAACCCTCAGAGACAAATGAGGGAATAATGTGCTTTTCTTAGACAACATATAATAATGATGACAGTCACTTGCCACTGTTCCTAGGAGAAGGGTCGTGGCAAATGTGTGACTTAGGTGGCTGTGGCATTCTTCTGGTGAGCTATGCAGACTTGAAAGCCCACCATTCTCAAGTGAGTCGCACAAAAGCCGAGCCTTGTAAGTAAACGTATGATGATTATCCAACTCAACTTCTCTATCCATGGAGTAAATAATGACAAGGCTGCCTGCCAGGACTTGGTAACCCATCAATCTACAAGTGCCGTCACATGGAGACTGCAAGTCTTATTCTGAGAAAGTGGAGAATTTGTGCCCAGGAGTGAGGATACGTGATTCTCATTCAGGTTCACCTGATGCTGTGATTCTGGGGAATTCATCTAACCTGCAGGTTCAGGTTTTTAATCTGTAAAATGACAGGGATGAACTAGATCTACAAGATCCCTTTCAGGTTTAAACAGAGAAGTACTACTCCATTGTGGGAGAAATAAAGCCTTCCTTTAAAAAACTGATTAGTAACATCATACATGAAGTATTAGTTACAAAATAATTGCAGTCTATACAATTGCCATACTGGTGTAGTGATTATGAATGTTCTTAGTAAAAATGATTGCATTTCTTTTTATCCCGTAGATCAGTTTAAAACTGAGCCTACATCATTGGCCTCTAGGCTGGTGAAAGATTCAGTCTGTGATTGTGGGAACTCCCTATCCCTGAAAGGTTTTGTACAAAATTGCCAGATTCTCTTGAATTTTCTCACAAAGCTTCTGGGAAATGATTCTGATTACCCTAGGGTCAACCCTAGTTTCCACTGGAATCTGTGCCAATCCATGAGAACCTTTTGCCTCAGGAATTCTGATGTTTCGCGGACACTGCTAGGAGTAAGGCACATTCCAGTGAGCCTGGTTATGTAGGTGCCTGGGACCTGGTCCTGTCAGGTATCCCAATCCAGGGCCACCTACTCCAGAATTCTGTTCCCTGTCTACCCTTGACATCTCCAAGGGTTGGGAACAGCCCTCCTTTTTCCCTCTTGCCACTTTCAAATGGTCTTTCCTTCCTCCTTTTCCTCTCTTAGAAACCTTACAGAAACTCTTCCCTGAATTTGGATTTTTATCCAAGTTGGAAAGAGAATTTGCTTCACGTAGCTTCTACCTGTGAAGAAAAGACATATGAAATCCTAGGCTAACCTCTGGGATTGAGGGCTGAAGAAAATGCACAGGCCAAAACACAAATTAATATTTCAGTAAATCATCCTGCTATACTATCAAGTAATTAAAAATGTAATCACATATAGGAAGAGATGGATTCATGTTTATTTTTTATTGTAATGTTTTTGAAATAACAGCTTTATTGAGATGTAATTTATATACCATACAATTAACCTATTTAATGTGCATGTATTTATTTTTAATAGTGAGTTTGAGTAAAGGCAAGTTTAATTAGAGAGGATAGCTGGAAAAATTTATGGATCTTTTAAAGGGAACTTCTGAATACCTTCAAAGGTTTAAGAGGTTAATGGTGCTGGCATTTTTGTGTGTAAAATTTCAATAAAAGATTTCATTTTATAGGATGTTATGGGATATATAATAACATTAAAAGTTTTTCTACTATAGTGTTAATGGACAAGGCCAGGCTCCAAAATTGTAAATATAATATGACCACACCTGTGAGGAAATAGGCATAGACAAAAAGAAAGGAAAAATGGCAAATTTTGGATGTTCAGGCTTAGGGTACATATTTATTTTCCATTTTTATAGAATATTGCATACTTCAATTAGTATGTATACTTCTGGAATGAGAAAGAAACAGGGGCTTTGGTGTATGGAGTTTTTATACATATTTCTATGTGTTTCTATAGTATCATCAACTTAGATCAGATTAGCGATTGTCTGTGGAGAGTGTTCACAGGAGGAGAAAGACAAGTGACTAAGTGTGAGAAAAGGAAGAAGGCAGACAACCAATCATCCTTATGCCAGGGCCATTTGTAAATCAGTCACTTGTAAGTCTGAAAACACTCGGCTTTGAAATAATTGAGGAGTATGCAAGACAGGTTGAGGTAAAGTCTATACCATACAAATTATTTTTTAATTAAAGATTTCATTTATTTATTTGAGAAAGAGGGAGGGAGAGAGAGAGAAAGAGTATGAGTGGGGGAAGGGCAGAGGGACAAACAGATTCCCTGTTGAGCGGGGAGCCCAGTGAGGGGCTCGATCCCAGGACCGTGAGATGATGACCTGAGCCAAAGTCAGATGCTTAACCAATTGAGCCACCCAGGCACCCCTATACCATAAAAATTGTAAGAGAAATGAAGTTTTATGTCTTCCAATATAATGAGTAGATCATATTGACACTAATAAGATGAGGTGAACGATGAAAAAAATGTAACTCTTGATAGACCCACATTTTACATTTAGATTACAAATGCTTTTTTAAATATATATGCTTTGATATAATTGCTGGCTCCTAAATATAACAAAAGTTCTTTATTTTATTTTTATTTTTTATTTTACAGATGCCTTATAAGCAAGGTTACGAAAACTCTTAAGGGACAAAATATGTTACCTATTTTACTCAGTAGTAATAGCTTATTTTATCAGAACCATCACTAAGTTAAGTTATCATAGCCTGGATTTTCTGTACATAAAGACTCTTAAAATAACCCCTATTAACTTTATCAGAATTTCTAGTAATGTAAAATTACTTGAAATGGAGGGAATATGTTTTGGTGTCAAAGCCCGGACAAGCATTTGAAAGATGCCTGAACGCTAGAACCCCAGCATCATGTTATTGCAAATTCTATATTGCAAATAGAATATAGACCAGATCGTGGAGGCGTGGTGCCCTAGAATATATAACTGCTGCCTTCAGCACAACCAGACTTTGGAAAAATCTAGATCCTGATGTGCTGCGAAATTTCTGGCATGAGTAATTCTGTCAGTTCTTTCCAGGCTCAGTTGGAGTGCAGCCTCCCTAAGGAGGCCTCCCCAAATACTGCAGCCTACCGTGACCTTGCCCTCATTTGAATGCATCACCCCTATTAAGTGTTTCTGTAGGTTGACAGCTGTAACAGTCATCCCTGGGACCCTGGTCACGTCCCTTTGACCCACCTCTGATTTCAGCTGCCGCTCTGGTGGGAGAGTGAGTGTAAGCTCAGTCTCCCCTCACTCAGTGGGCATTCTACCTCTTACACCTCAGGCACTTGCTCACAGGGGACTTTCTCCAACACAAGGGAATGGGTGCGGTGGACAAGCCCACTCTGGAAGTGGGGGGTAGTTATTGTTCCTGGGGAAAACCCTCCATCTGTGGGGTGTGGGAACCAGTGCATAAATACTTTCACCTGCTGTTCTTAGGAGGCCATTTCTAATCTATATGTTTCTTAGAGATCTAGGCAGAACTGAGCCCCCATTGTCTACAACAATGACCTTTAAATGGCGCTATTATATTGGCTTTTCCTATTCTTCTCATGCACTTTCCATACTTTCTTACTCCTGCTTCCTGGGACCAAGTCCAAAATAGACTGCCTGACCCAAGTTCTTGCCTCTGGTTCTGCTTTTGAGAAGCCCAAAGTAAGGCCACAGTCATGCACTACTTCCACGCCTTTGTTTTAATTAAATGAACCTTTTAAAATCTTACTGATATAAGTCTTGCTTCCACAACTAGATTATAGTCTCCTGAGGATAGCAAGGATTTTTATGTATTATTTCATGTCCTGCATATGGTAGGTTTCTATTAGTAAATATTTGTTAAATAACAAGATCAAGACAGTGTATGGAGATGCTATCAGTACCTTTGAGAACTTCTAGTCAGGCAGTGTCCAGATTCTTGTAAAAAACACTGGGTGTTGATGGACATTTGACATTCTTGATATCTACCTAGCATCTGAACCCCTTTCTCATAAAATGGACAGCCCTCACATTAGGCACTGGAAATACCAGCAACTCACTTTCCAAGCCTGCCTTGCAGCTCTGTCATTAAGTCCACTGATCAGATTCATCCTCGCTGGTGTCTGAGTCAAAGTCAGGACGTGAAGAAGCAGGACCTATTCAGAATCCTCCTGGGTGGGCAGTGGCAATGACCGTCACATCGGGATGCTGGTTCTGCTGCGTGTTGTGGGGCACTGTGCCTGGCAGGATAGCCTCTAGTTCTGGTTCCCCAGGCCTTTTGGAGATTCCACGAGCTATTACATATTTTTTAAGTTAAGGTCTTTTTTTTTTCTGGATAAATTAGCCAGAATAGCAGTTTGTTGTTTTCAGCAAGACTTTGATTGATCCATTCTGTATTCCCAAGGAGACTTGAGGATAATTATTTTTGGTTGCTGGTGGGAAATGTATGGCAAACACCAATGGTTGGGTTGGGCGACCCAAAATTTCCTGGGGAATTCTAATACATTCCATGAAACTCTGTGTCATACCTAAATAGAACACCCTAGAAACTTCCTTTGTTCTTATACAACTTAACCTGAGGGCTCGGGATGTCTGAGGTGCTGGTTGAGAGGGAAAAAATGCAAGAAGGTCATCAGTTGTGGCAAACAAGCAAAGTAGAATGTATTGGAAGCCAGAAGAATGGGGTAGGGAGAAGCACTTCGTAAAGCTAGCATTTATTTTCTTCAGCTCTGCTGTAATTGCTGTCAGATATTTCACAAACATAAGATGTGTGTGTGTGTGTGTGTGCACA
This sequence comes from Leptonychotes weddellii, assembly GCF_054177405.1. NCBI lineage: Eukaryota > Metazoa > Chordata > Mammalia > Carnivora > Phocidae > Leptonychotes > Leptonychotes weddellii. The sequence goes on from NC_138369.1 coordinate 144,641,786, forward strand.
CATGTACACACATGCACACACACACACACTTCCTCAGTAAAGACAGTATTTCGAATTCTAAAGACAATTGACTATTAACATACCTACCACCTAGGGGCGCCTGGGTGGCTCAGTCGGTTGGGCGGCTGCCTTCAGCTCAGGTCATGATCCCAGGGTCCTGGGATCGAGTCCCACATCGGGCTCCCTGCTCGGCGGGGAGCCTGCTTCTCCCTCTCCCACTCCCTCTGCTTGTGTTCCCTCTCTCCCGTCTCTCTCTGTCAAATAAATAAATAAAATCTTTAAAAAAAACAAAAAAAAAACAAAAAAAACCATACCTACCACCTATAAGCTAGGAAAATTCACTTTAGCAAACAGGACTCACTCACATATGGAGAAGAATGATCTCTTTAATGAAAATCATAAATAATAAAAGACCTGTAAAGCCTAGGCCATTATGGACACTATATACTTTATCAGACAATCATAAAACAAATAAAGCAAAACCATATTTATTACTGTCTTAGTTTCTTTTAAAGCACATAGCTCAGTTCTTCCAAATCTCTATCCCTGCAAAATGCCTGGAATTGTCTATAGATTTTGCAAATATATTAAGGTTAACTTTCAGATTATCAAATAATGAGTATGTTATTATACTTTTAGAAAAAAAATCATGTTCTGCTTCAAATGATACACTAAAACTGACACTCTCATATCAGGATGGGGAAGAATCCTCTCAACATAAAATCAATGCAAGAAACACTAGGAGAAGGATTGATTACATATTCAATACATAATCCAGATACTGGACTATAAAAATTAAAATATCACAGAACTATCATAACTAAAATTAAAAAAAATGCCTTCAAAATATATAAAAAACTGATTAATAGCTATAAAGAACTTTTAAAAACTAAAAGTAAAAATATGCTGACTTCAATTTAAAAAAAAAAAACAAGGTACAGAGCACCTGGCTGGCTCAGTCAGTGGAGCATGGGACTCTCGATCTCAGGGTCCTGGGTTTAAGCCCCACAGTGGGCATAGAGCTTACTTAAAACAAACAAACCAACCAACCAAGGTGTATATAGATAGTTAACATCAAAAGGAATGAATATGAAAAAATGTACAACCATATTAAAAATAAAAGAAATACAAATATAAGTAAGTAGTATTTTCAACAACTAAATTGGCATTTTTTTTTCAGACCATTTTGTTGCTGAGTATGCGTGGAAATGTTATTCTCATATGTTGGAGTGCAAATTAGTACATAATTTTTGAAAGGAAATTTGGCAATAGTTTTAAAAAAATCATGAAAATATATGTATGCTTTGATCCAGTATATCCTCTCACTAGTTTATTTTAAGGAAACAATGAGAGATGTGCATAAACATTTGTATACTTAATTCAAATTTAGTACTATTTTAATTGCAAAACATTAAAATAGTTAAATGTCCAAATAACTTGATAAATTATTGATGGTTTATTCATATGATATATTACTCAGCCAATAAATACATGTTTTTAAAAGATTAATGACCTAGGAGACTGCTCACAATGTTACGTTGAATGGAAAAAACAATAAAAAACTATACATGTAGTATCTTCTCAATTTTAGTTTTTAAAATGTTCATAGAAAAAGTGCTAGAGATAACTACGTGAAAATATTAACGGTTTTATCTCTGATTAGTAGGAAAATTTTAAAGTAATTCTTCAATTATTTTTCCCACGTGAAATGACACAGTTAATAGCATGATCTACCTTCAATTGTACTAAGGAGGTAGGAACAAATATTCATTGGGTCCATTTTAAGAACTTCTGAATTCAATAGAGTAAGTGTTAATGATTCTAGTTAGAAGAAGGAGAAATTGAAGATTAGAGAGATTAAATGATTTCCCAGTACTCAGTTAGTTCCACAAGCCCCCCCCTCTTTTTTTGAGCATATAAGTAATTACTGTGAGTTGGATTAAGCATTTAGGCATTAGGAATGAAAGACTAAAAACTATTCCCAAGAGTATGTGTTCTTATAGTAGGTGACATTACATAAAAAAGTTGATATTTTCACCTAAAAGATAAGTGCTGACAGAGGTATGCAGTGGGAACTACAGAGAAAATACTAGTTTGAATCACTTGGAATGGCCAATACTATTTTTGATCTACAAAAATGGCATTTTCATATGATTCATTCTAATACAACAGAACGAGAATGATGATGGTAGCTGAGCTGAATCTTGATGAGGAGGGAAATTAAAAAACACACACATATAAAGGTGTGTTTATCCGTTAAGGTTGAATCAGGGGACCAAAACCATACAGTGAATTGAACAAGGAAAATTTAATATAAAGAAACTGGGTATCTGATTAAGGAGGAACTAACTAGTAAGAAGTAAGGAGAACTCTAAAGAATATAGAAAGAAATAGCAAATGTAATGGGGCACCTGGGTGGCCCAGTGGGTTAAGCGTCTGACTCTTGATTTCGGCTTAGGTCATGATCTCAGGGTCGTGGGATTGAGCCCCATTTCACGCTCTGCAGTCAGCAGGGAGTCTGTTTCTCCCTCTTCCTCTGCTCCTCCTCCTCCTCCTGTCTCTCTCCCTCGCTCTCAAATAAATAAATAAAAATCTTAAAAAAAAAAAAAGAAATAGCAAATGTAAGGATCAATCACTACCCAACACTGGCACTGAGATGGAATACCCAAGGAAGAATTCCTTCCCTCCACCCCGGGTCTGAGATCCAGAAAAGGTTACTCCCATGGCTTGCTGAATGGCAGAGAAGTTGCTGTGGTGGAAGTTCTAGAAATACACCCTTGGGGTGCCAGGGGAAAGCTGATCACAATGAGGTATCTCCCTGAAGGCTCTCTGCTAGGAAGCAGCCCAAAGGGGTGCAGGGGAAGGTCACCGGCTGCTTCTTGCTGCTGACTGCCCTGCACCGGAGAAGCTGCCTGAGCTTCAGCAGCCTCCTGTTGGCAAACCTGCACATGCTGTGGGAAGTGGGAAACCATGTGCATGACAGGAGCCAGGCACTGGGGAAGTTGTGAGTGCTGTAGGAGCCAGGTGCTGGGGAAGCTGCCCATGATGCAGAAGGCTCCGGAAGAAGCATACCAGGAACAGGAAGAAAATCCCTTTATCCTGCAATGTCTCTCCATCTCCATCTATTGATGAAGTTTAGCATGATGTCAGCTGGCAAATATAAACTATTTAAAAGGCCCACCTGCATTTTTTTTAAAGATTTATTTATTTGAGAGAGACAGTGAGTGGGAGGAAGGGCAGAGAGAGAGGGAGAAAGTATCCTCAAGCAGACTCCCTGCTGAGCACAGAGCCTGACACGGGGCTCAGTCTCACCACCTTGAGATCGTGACCTGAGCTGAAAGCAAGAGTCAGAGGCTTAACCAACTGAGCCACCCAGGCGCCCCAAGGCCCACCTGCATTTTTGCATAGCAGGCAATGAAGAATGAATTTGGAACTGAGGTGATAAGTTGGTAACTGGCACAGTGTAGAAAGGAAGTCCTCTACCTAACAGAACAGCATGAGAGAAGACACATAACGAGGACTTAGATATCCTGCAGTACAGTGGACTAGATACCCAGACTGACACTCCCACTGTAAAACAAACAAATTAAAACCCGTAAATATGCTAGATTCAAAAATAAGAAACTTGTGTTTAAATACAACAGTGAGATGGCAAGTAATGGAATATATAGATACCAAAATGAAGTGAAAATATGAACACTGAAAATGTCTTTTACTTTGGTGGTCATTGCTGAATCTTTTGAACTTGAACTTCACTCTTTGGGTGTTGAGTACAAGGGATAAAAGATTATTCCAAAGTCCTCTCAAAATGGGGGAATCTAATTTTGACATTTACATTTCACTAGGATGCAGAATACTCAGTGTAAAATTAAACTAGACACTGGTGGTGAATCTGTACACTTATTCAATGTGACAGTGAAATAAATCCATCCTAGTCCCCATTTCCTAAGGGGACTGCAAGGAAAATTGCAGTGTTCAAACTTTGGCACAGGTTAAAGGACAAAAATTGTCTCCTCAGAATTCATAACCACAACCCAACAACCCCAAGGGATTACAGCCTGAATTCATACCACCCACATGATCTGAAAAAATTCAAGGTGAATATTAAGGGTAAAGTGATGCCCAGTTAGTGTTACTAGTATTCCTCTAGGGTTTGGAAAAACTAAACACAAATCCTCACAGAAGGAAGTTACTTTCAATCCAGGCTTCAAAGAAGTTCTACAGATAAATCTCAAGAATTCCTAGGTCACCATCAAAAATCACAAAATACACCAGGAAACATGGCCACAATAAGCAAGAACCAGCAGAATCAATAAATCCACAAAAACTTTTACTATTTGAATTAGCAACACAACTGGTATGTTTATGTTTAAAGAAATAAAAGACTAAAGAATGACCAACATAATTTGAAAATGAACAACATAGAAACTCTAGAAATGAAAAGTGTAATACTTGGAAAAAATGCAATAGGTTGTTTTAAAGGCAGATTAGATACTGCTGAAGTCAGAATTAGTGAACTGGAAGATAGTACTGAAAATTATGCAGAATATAGTATGGAGATCTAAAGAGGCAGAAACTATGAAGAGACATTGAGGCATAAATGATAGAGTGTCAAGATTTCACATACATCAAATTGGAATTCCAGAAAGAGATGAGAGGTAGAGTGGGGCAGGGACAGTATTAAAAGAGTTAATGGTAGAGAACTTTCCAAAACTAATGGAAATTGTGTATTCAAATATTCAAAATGCACATCAATTGCCAAATAGGAAAGCTTTTAAAATAACAGCAACAGAACACCCAGCCACCTTGTAGATAAATGTAGACCACCAGTGGCAAGGAAGCTCTTAAAAGAAAAAACAGATTACCAAGAAAAGATTGTTAAACTGAGAACAACCATGGAAAGCAAAAGAATAATTTTAATGTGATAAAATAACTCTCACCCTGGAATTGCATGCCTATCAAAAATATATTTCAGGGGTGCCTTGCTGGCTCAGTTGGTAGACCATGTGACTCTTGATCTCTGGATTGTAAATTTGAGCCCTGCTTCGGATGTAGAGATTACTTAAAAATAAAATCTTAAAAATGAATAAGTAGATAAATAAATGTTTAAAAATATATTTCAAAACAAGGGCAAAATGAAGACATTTCAGACAAACACACACACACACACACACACACAACCCTGAGTTTGCAATCACCAATCCCTAACCTACAGAAATTCTAAAACATGTGCTTTAGATGGTAGAAAGTGATTCTAAATTGATGGTCTGTGAGTCAAGAGATGATAAAGCAAAATGTAAAAATATGGGTAAATCTAAGCAAACAGTGTCAAAAAATAATTTTGAGGGGCTAGAAAAAGACATGTTTAACATACACAGCTAGGAATTGTAAGGGATTGGGGCGCCTGGGTGGCTCAGTCGTTAAGTGTCTGCCTTTAGCTCGGGTCGTGGTCCTGGGGTCCTGGGATCGAGCCCCACATTGGGCTCCAGGCTCTGCGGGGAGCCTGCTTCTCCCTCTCCCTCTGCCCCTGCTTATGTCCCTTCACTCGTGTCTCTCTCTCTCTGTCAGATAAATAAATAAAATCTTAAAAAAAAAAATAAAAGCATTTAAAAAAAAAAAGAAATTGTAAGGGATTGTCTGAGTTAAAGTATTCTAGAGACCTTGTATTGTTTGGGAAGATGATACAAATACAGCTTAATTTTAGATTTTGTAAGTTAAATATTGTGGTCAAATTTCTATGGTAAATGCAAAAGTAATGGAAATAGAGTGGGCTCATCTGTATTTTCAGATTTTTCTTCTACAGTTACTTATTACTTTAGTTAATAAAATATAATCCAACCAACTATGATTGGGATTAATTGACTTCTATAAATAATTTCAGATATATAAAGGGCTTTCTTTGTGAATGGTTTGATCTGGGCTTCATCTCTATATTTTCTTTTTATGTTTCTCTCACTGGCCTTCTTCAACAAAATGGCTGCAGCAGTTCTAGAGAATAACAGGTATGACTCCAATTCCAGAAGGAGAGAAGACTTCTCTTTGCTCAGCTAACACACGGAAGTTAGCTTTATACATCTGACCTATTTATAGAAGTCAGTTAATCCCAATCATAATTTGTTGGATTATATTTTATTAACTAAAGTAATAAATAACTATAGAAGAAAAATCTGAAAATACAGATGAGCCACTCTATTAGACTTCACTCCGATTGGACCCATATATAAACCAAACACGTGGCCAGTGTGGTGTTACGCATAGACTTAGCCCACTCTGTGCATCTGACTGCAACCAAGTGCATTAAGCCAAAACAAAATAAGACCTCAATTTTGAGGATTCATATCCCTTTATCAGTCATTTACCCTATGCATGCTTATTGAAGCTTTATGTTCATTTGAAATCTCAGCTTTTAAACTTTTAAAATAATTTGAATATTAAACCAGACTCACATTTCTGGGATAAATCATACTTTGCCATAATATAATATTGTGTTATATATGTGGGTGCATTCAACTTCCTAACATATTTTTTTAAATTTTTATTTTTTTTTTAAGATTTATTTATTTGAGAGAGCATGGAGGTGGGGGTGCAGCAGGAAAGGGAACCTGACATGGGGCTTGATCCCAGGACCTTGAGATCATGACCTGAGCTGGAGGCAGACACTTAACCAACTGAGCCACCCAGGCACCCCAGAGAGAATCTTAAGCAGACTCCGAGCTGAGTGCGGAGCCCAACGTGGGGCTCAATCTCAGGATCCTGAGATCAATCTAAGCCGAAATTAAGAGTCGGATGCTTAACTGTCTGAACCAACCAGGCGCCCCTGCAGGGCTTTTTATACCATGATCCCATCTTATTTATCCAGTCTTATTTATTGCCTCTTGCCCCAATATATGACAGCCATCCTAGACACAATCGTTTTACTAATTTTACCTTATCTCACCATACTTTGTCATGTTGTGCCTGAATTTTTCTTTTTTCCTTTAAGGCCAAACTCAAAGTTCATGTCACGTGAATTTTTTCCTTATCTCACTCCCAGATTCACAGAGACTTTTTCTTTTTCCCGGAGGCATTTATTCCTTTCCCTAGCCTATTATAGCATGTGCTACTGTTAGTCAGCACATGGATGATTTAGTGGCTGCTAACAAATGGAAGCTCTTTGAGGGCAGTGACTATCTTATTCCTTTTTGTACCTCAAACTTCCAGCACAATGCTTTGACTATTATAGACATCCAGTAAATGTTAGGTGAGGCAAAGACACATGATAATTCATAGTCTAAAATCACAGTTTCACGCATATAATAAACTAGAATTTTATAGAGGAGGACACTGTAATTTGGTCTGTGAATACACCACCAATCTGGATCAACTAATTTACAAATGGGAATCTTTTCACAAGGGAGAGCAATCCCAAGTCTAAGTTCAGTTGGGAAAGGATTATCATTTTCACGAACAAAAGAGACTATACTCATCAAAACAATTATAAAATATTTGGAGGTTATACTTAGCTGCTGGATGAACAGTACTATACTGTTAATTTTGTAGGTCAACATTATGACCTCAGATCTGAGTTTGCAAATGGATTAATACTGTATTATAAATGTAATCTTAAGAATGGGTTGGGAAATTGCTACAAGGTGTACTGGGACAGAGACATAGTAATAGCATTGAGGTCTACCAATAGACTAGACATTCTGCTGTTTAATAGTCCTATAAAACTGTGGTACTTACCGGAATTCGTATTTTCTAAGTATAAATATTATAAGAAATACACAGAAGGCAAGCAAATATGTAGATCAGATTAAGAAGCAAAAAAAAAGTGACATTTACAAGCATATCAAAGTAATGCAAATCATCATCTCAGTGACTTCATTTAATTATATAAGTTGTTTAAGAACATATACCAGGTTCAATATTTTAAGGAACGACATTTATCATCTGTTTCCATTAGTTCTAAATATAATTTTTCTGCAAATAACAAAGCTTTTTCTCTTTAACATAGTACATTATTTTTTAAGATTTATTTATTTATTTGAGAGAGAGAGAGAGTGGGGGCGGGGGAGCAGAGGAGAGGGAGACAGCGAATCTCAAGAAGACTCCCCACTGAGCACAGAGCCCAATGCAGGGCTCAATTTCATGACCCTGACATCATGACCTGAGCCAAAATCAAGAGTTGGATTCTTAACGAACTGAGCCACCCAGGCCCCCTCTTTAACGTAGTACATTATTATAAATCACACTACAGCATGGTTTTCAACCTTTTATCCAGACAAGCAAAACTAAAGTACCTGATAAACTCCAATGAGTAATAGTGGTTCATTATAGTGTTATAGTGCAATCTGAAGGATAGCCATCTACCCCTATCATATTGTGAATCATTTTAACAGGGCATGTTAGTGATGACAATAATTTATTCTCTTCCATACAGTCTTCTTGGAGAATTTGACCCTCAATAACATGGGAAGAACCAGATCTTTATATCACATATTCCCCCAGCAATAGTGTGTTAGATGCTTAAACAAGGAATATGACACAGAGACTGTGTTAATGGCCACAAAAGCTGGGATGCCTGGGTGGCTCAGTCGTTAAGCGTCTGCCTTCGGCTCAGGTCATGATCTCAGGGTCCTGGGATCAAGCCCCGCATTGGGCTCCCTGCTCCGCAGGAAGCCTGCTTCTCCCTCTCCCACTCCCCCTGCTTGTGTTCCCTCTCTCACTGTGTCTCTCTCTGTCAAATAAATAAAATCTTTAAAAAAAAAAAAAAAGGCCACAAAAGCTAAATGTATAAGGTCATATAGCACCTGAGGCCACCACTTAGGGACACTCATTGTGGGCCATGTATGTTTGATAAACAGGCAAGGAGCATTGAATGAGAGATCATGTGGTTTTGGAAAGATGGAGAGTTGGAGAAGTAAGTGGCCATGGGCTCTGATAGGGTTCTAGTTCTTAGTGCATTCTAGCTGTGAGATTCTGTGATCCTTCCTGTCCTTGGTTTCTGTAATTTCCTTGGATTCAGTCTTCACTTACGCTTTCTCCAGTGTGCTGCTATTTCTTATAATCAAATGATCCTTGAACCTCGGAACAGAGATTTAAAAAATAAATTAGTAAATTTCCATATGTTTTAATATCTGCTTAAGATTAATCTGACAAATATAAACACAGTTTATCTATTAAAATACTCTCAACAAGATTGCCAAATATTTTCAGCATGTATATTATTTTGTTTAAAGATTTTGTTTATCTGAGAGAGAGTGAGAGAGAGAGAGCACGAGAGGGAAGATCAGAGGGAGAAGGAGACACCCGCTGAGCAGGGAGCCCAACATGGAGCTCGATCCCCGGACTCTGGGATATGACCCTAGCCAAAGGCAGACACTTAACCGACTGAGCCATCCAGGCACCCCAGCATGTATATTCTTTTTTGAGGTTTAGGAAATAAGGAGTTGGAGTTCATAGTATTCCTTATTTCAGATCACCTTTCAGAAATGAGTGAGCTGTGTTCCAATAAAACAGGCAGTGGGCCCGATTTGGCCTTTGGTCATAATTTGCTGACCCCTGGACTAAACAATTATAAAACCCTGGACCTAACCACCTTCAAGTTTGGGTGTTAGTTTTTCCAGTGATTCCCTGAAATCTTAGAAATTCATTCAGTGCTTTTCAGACTCATGTTTTTTAGTTTATAAAATGAGGTTGTGATAATAATTCTAATTGGCCTCATAGAATTTAATGAGGAATACTTAATTAATGAGATTAAATGAGATTAACTACAGTCAAGTAGTAAATACAGTGCCTGGCTCAATTTATTTGACAAATATTGTCTGTGTCATACTTTGTTATAAGCCCTGGAGAGATACCAGGGGGGAAAAACACAAAAGTAGTAATAAGTACTATTGTTATTTACAGGAGGTGAATGGAACACTGGAGAGAAGTCCATAAACTCTATTTACATTTCACTGACCAATCTATTAAATAGGAAGCTTTTAAAAATTTAAAACACTGATAAATTAACTGCCAGGAGCCATAAATAGCCCTATAACAAGAAGGGGAGAATAAATCACACTGTAATTGCTAAATGTAATTTAGCATCATGTTATATTTAAAAGATGTGTTCAATATGTTAGGAAAATATGCTATTTTGCTTCTTTATTAACAACAACAAAAAACTACTATTCCAACCTGTCAGTTTGGGTTCACTCAGTCCTAAATGAAAACTCTTACCACCTGTTTGCTATAAAGAGTCTAGGTGGCTTTAGTTAAGTTTCTAAGAAGTCTTGACTGGTGAGACTAAAGATATAAAAGGATATGGAAGCCACAGGCCTCCCTCCTGTGTTTCTTCCAGAAAAAGGTCAAAGGTCGAATGACAGAGAGAGGCTTATATCATTGTTCTCTAAACCCAGTCTGAAGCTGTCTTTCCAGATTGCAGAGAAAATTATTGCAGATAAGATAAAGGCTTTATCCCATATGCTGTGGAACAGCAAGCCTCCTGAGTCCAAAAAATCCTTACCCATGTTCCAGAGTTAATGGGGTTCTTGAAACATTAGTGTGTTTCTTTGGCACCTTTGTAAGAGTTCAAGCCTCTCTGTGAATCATGGTGTTCCTTTAGTCTTTGCAGCATCCCCGGGGGGAGAAAGGGAGGTGGGGAAGAAAGAGAGGATGAATATTTCCCTTTCTCAAAAGAGGAAGATTCAGTCACAGGATGTTCTTTCTGATGGGAACCATAAACCGCTCAGTCCTGGTGGTGAATCTTTAGTTAGGCTGTGGGCTGCCCTAAACCAGCCACCTGAGCCGCTTGCTTGGCAGCTGTTGGGAAATGCTCTGCAAGGCTTCACTGCTTGCTTCTTTCTCTTCCATTTGGAAACACAAGTTGCTCTCACAAGAGGTGTCTGGTAAGCTAGACTCTAGGCTAATGTACCTAATCAGCAGCAGCTTATCACCTGGCAGGATCATTTAAAATGTAGATTCCTAGGCCTCCCCCAAACCCACTGAATTAGAAGCTGGTGGGGGGGGTAATGCGGGGGGAGAGGAGGGTTTAGAAAGGGGGATGTGGAAGTGTCCAAGAATCTGTATTTTTTTCTAGATCCCCCAGTTGATTGTTAAGCAAAGGTTAAGGCTGCTTTCCAGAGACAGGTTTCTAACGAATCCTTCCCCACAGCACTGCTCAATTCTTGTGGTGTCTAAAGCTGCTGCTGTGTCCTGAACTTCTGGAGAAACTTTCATGGGGGACGCCTGGGTGGCTCAGTCTTTAGGCGTCTGCCTTTGGCTCAGGTCATGATCCCGGGGTCCTGGGATCGAGCCCCGCATCAGGCTCCCTGCTCAGCGGGAAGCCTGCTTTTCTCTCTCCGGCTCCCCCTGCTTGTGTTCCCTCTCTCACAGTGTCTTTCTCTGTCAAATAAATAAAATCTTAAAAATAAATAAATAAATAAATAAAAGAAACTTTCATAGGCCAAAATCTTTTGATAGTGATGGATCTGGTCTATGGCTTGTCCTTAAATTTAGACAGGTCAGGTTGGACAGGATTAAGCAGATAAGACTAGGCTACTGGAGTTCTATAGCAGGGATCTTAAAATGGGATCCACAGGTCCCCCCACCAAGGGAAAACATTTGCATATTTATTTTCACCGAAAGTTAGCATGTCTTTCTACTATGAATTTAGCAACAAAGTGCATTAGAGTTAGCAGTACCTGTGACTCTTTGTCACCAATAGAAATCAACTAGTCCTGTATCACATTTTGGTTGTTATGGATATCTTGAAATATTATTTACACTCCTCATGACTTCAAATTCCAGTTGTTTTTAGACTCGTCATTAGATCTTTTTTTTTTTTTAAGGTTTTATTTAGTTATTTGAGAGAGAGAGCACAGGAGCGGGGGGGGGGGTAGGGGGACGGGGGGGAGAGGGGCAGAGGGAAAGAGAGAAGCAGACTGCCCGCTGAGCAGGGAGCCTGACATGGGACTCCATCCCAGGACCCCGAAATCATGACCTAAGCAGAAGGCAGATGCTTAACTGACTGAGCCACCCAGGCACCCCACTAGATCTTTTTTTTTAATGTTAATAAGGAAACACAGATATTACCCTATCACACATTTTTTAAAAATATTTTTATAAATGTAATTCAATATAGTTGGTTGCCTTTGTAATCTCATAACTTTATTTCACACATTAGAAATGGTATTCTGAGAAGTTGTCATAGGCCTTTCTCAGAATAATTTTCTAAACATATGTGATTTCACATATGATTGCCAAAGGAGTCCATGAAACTTACAAAAAGTTAAGAACCCTTGATCTAAAGGACTCTGAAACCATCAAGGGGCTTTGAAACAATGAGCAATGAACATTTTGAGATTTGCTTTGGTTTAAATCTGTTAATCATCCTTGGAGATTTCCCAAGTAAGATTTTCCAATTCCCATAATATACTAGAGATTTCCCTTAGCCTCTCAGGCTAAGGACAAAGCCTTCTTCATCCGTTAGCATGTAACCAGTGTCACGGTAACTAACCCAGTCAGCCAATGGAATCTAATCCCTTGTGGTCCTGACTGATGCTCTTGACCTAGGTGCCATGTAACCCAGCTGTGGTCTGGTTGGCATTCTTTGGTTCAACAAGTGCTCTTTGGCCTCTTCTATGTATGAAGCACTCTGTTCCTTGTGGACGGAAATAGAGAACTAGGAGGGCATGTTTCCTACCCTCTAGCATAGTGATTCTCAAACTCTGGGATCTGAGGCCATATGATTAGGGGTTAAGTACATGAGCATGAATGCCTGGGTTCAGCTCTTTTCTCTGTCACTTACTAGCTGAGTGAGTTTGGATAAATTGCTCTCTGTGCCTCTATTTCTTCATCTGTAAAGTGAAATGATGCATGGGTGCCCTCAAGAGAGAACTTGGTATATGGTAAGCACATAATGAATGTTACTTGTTATTCAATATATAGAATTCTGGGCCACAGCCCAAACTCCTGAATTAGAATCTCTGGGGGCTTGGCCACATGCAGTTGATCAAGGTCCACGGGTGATTTTAATATACTTTAGAGCAGTGTTTCCAATAATTTTCATTATTGCTCCTCTAAGAAGCCATTTTAGGCATTTTCCCCTAATTAGCCCCTCCTTATGAAATTTTAGTACCATAGGTATATATACTATATATCTGTTTATATACTTTGGCTCTTTGAAAGATGACAAACTATTGTTATACCTAAGATTTTGGTACTGCCACTCCACAAACCAATTTTAGCCCTCCCTATTGAGAGTACATGCTTTAAAACAGTGGGTTCTCAGTCTTGGCTACACATTAGAATGAAATAAGGAAGCTTTTAAAAAAATACCCATGCCAGGGGCACACCCCCAGACTAGTTAAATTAGAACCTCTGGGAGTGGGTCACAAATAAGACTATCTTTTTAAAGATCCCGAGATGATTCCAATATGCAGTCAAAGCCAAAACCCACTGCTTTAGAGTTTGAGATCCTCTTATAGGAGATTAAACTCTGGTTGGCAAACAGGACTATAAGCATGAACATAAACAATGAAGAAATGAAGGGAAGAGTGAGTGCCATAAAAGTTCAGAAAAAGGAGACACCAATCAGGTTTTCTGATTAGGAGAAGCTTTGTGAGCTAGATTCTCTCTGAGCAGATCTGGAATAGAGAATAGAAGAGAAATTTCAAATGTGGAAGTAACGTGGCCAAAGGTATAAAAAGGGCATAAGATGTAGTGGATTGAATGGTGGCACCCCAAAATATATGTCCACCCAGAACCTGTGAATGTGACCTTATTTGAATAAAGGGTCCTTGCAGGCATAATTGAACTGAGGGTCTCGAGATGAGACCATCCTCGATTAGGGTGGGCCTAATGACAAGTGGCCTTAGAAGGAAAGAGAATGAAAGAACACATGGAGAAGTCCATTTAAAGGCAGAGGCAGAGATTGGACTGATGTGTATACAATCCAAGGAATACCAAGGATTGCCAGCAATACCAGAAGCTGGATGAAGCAATGAAGGATTCTCTGTTGGACTCTTAGGAAGGAACATGGCCCTGCTGATAATTCAATTTCAGACTTCTGGACTCCAGAACTATAGAACACATTTCTGTTATTGTAAACCACCTAGTTTGTAGCAATTCGTTATGGCAGCCCTAGGAAACTAATACAGGGGACAATGAGGAAACCAATCTGATAGAGGAAAGGGATTGTAATAAGACTGAAAAATAAAATTGGAAATATAGGGTGGGTCAAAACAGGAAAGCCATCATTTGCACAGTGTACTGCCTGTGATGAAAACAATTAGAGGTCTGGGGATTGAAAGTGCAACCTGATAAAACCGATGTTACTGGAGAGCTAATCTAGCAATTAATGCTACTTAACCTACAGGGAGTAAATAGAGTTAGGGAAACCACCTACAATTATAACAAAATTAAGTAAGTAAGGGAAATCTGGATTAGTAGGATGGCTTCAGAAAGAAAAATAAGGGGCATCTCAGTGGCTCAGTCAGTTGAGCATCCGACTCTTGATTCCAGCTCAGGTCATAGTCTTAGGGTCAAGGGATGGAGCCCCGAGTTGGGATCTATGCTGGGTGGGAGTATGCTTGAGGATTCTCTCCATCTGCTCCTCCCCTACTCATTTTCTCTCTCTGAAATAAATAAATAAATCTTAAAAAAAGAAAGAAAGAAAAATAAAGGAATGGGTTCATGCTATAAAAATCATAAAAACAAGGAAGGCCTTGACACCTGATCTTTATGACCTTGAAAAAGAGGAATGTTTCCATAATGACTTTAAGATTTGAGCTTAAGTAAATGACGTGTATTCCATCTAGAATCAAATGATACATTGGCTTTAACTAATTTATTTTTAAATTTAGTGGTTTTTTTTTAATTTAACAACTTTTTTGAGGTACATTTTGCATACAAAATTCACCTATTTGAAGTATACAGCTCAGTGCTTTTTAGTAACTATGAAGTGGCGCAACCATCAATATAACTCAGTTTTAGAATATTTTCATCCCCCTAATAAAATCCCTCATGCCCATTTACAGTTAACCCCAGCTCAGATGCCCAGCTCCAGGCAACCACTGGCCTACTTTTTTTTTTCTATAAATTTGCCCTTTTTTGGAAATGTTATATAGATGGAATCATACAATATGTGGTCTCTTGTATCTGGCTTGTCTTCAAATGTTTTTGAAGTTCATCCATCACATAGTTCCTTTGTATTGAATAGTATTTCATTGTATAGATAGATCACATTTTATGTATCCATTCACCAGGTGATGGACATTGGGGTTGTTTCCAGTATTTCTTGGTATGAATATTCTAGTTCAAGTCTTTCTGTGGACTTGCTTTCATTTCTCTTGAGTAGAAGTAGATATCGAGTAGAATTGTTGGGTTGTATGGGAATTTTATGTTCAACTCCTTAAGAAACTGCCAAAGTGTTTTCCGACTAACCCACCCAGGTGCCCCTCTTTTGTAAAATTTATTCCTAAGTATTCCTAAATATTCCTAAGTATTTTTCCTTATGATGCTGTTTTGGATAGAATTATATTCTCAGTTTTATTACTGAGTTGTTAATTTCCTGTGTATTCTAAATTATCACACTTGTTGCTTAATACCTTTTAAATTACTGAATTGACATGTGAAGGGAAGAGGAAAATTTTTAGCCAAAGGAGAGAGAAGGAGGTAAATTTAAAGATAGATTTATACATGTGTGCCTGGGTGGCGCAGTTGATTGGGCTTTGGGTTCTTGGTTCCAGCTCAGGTCCTGATCTCAGGGTTGTGAGATTGAGCCACACATCAGGCTCCATGCTCAGTGCAGAGTCTGCTTGGGATTCTCTCTCCCTCTCCCTCTGCCTGTTCCTGCCCACACTCTCTCTATATATAATAAATAATAAATCTTTTTTTAAAAAGATAGATTTAGGGGCACCTGGGTGACTCAGTCAGTTAAGCATCTGCCTTCAGCTCAGGTCATGATCTCAGGGTCGTGGGATCTAGCCCACATCGAGTTCCCTGCTCAGTCGGGAGTCTGCTTCTCCCTCTCCCTCTCCCCCTCACCACCCCCCCCGCCCCCGCCGCTCATGTGCTTTCTCTCTCAAATAAATAAATAAAATCTTTTTTTTTTTAAAAAGGTGGATTTATATAGCATAAGCTTGGTATTTCAGTTTAACATTTGTGAGGGTCCATGACATGTGTAGTTTGTGACAGAGTTTGTAATGTCTACCTCATGGAGTGTTTGTAAGGTTGAAATAGAATAGCATATGTAAAGTTCCTGGCACAAATATAAACTTCAAACGCTCTAGGGCTGGTATTTGGAAGGGAAGTATTTGCTCAGGAGTAATTTGGTTTAGTGCTTACTGTTTTCTTGTCAATCTTGGGAATCATGGGGTTGTCAGGACTGTCCCTCATACATATTGAGGCTCTCCTGACTACTTTTTCTTAGTTGGATCTTTCTCCTGCTGTTACTCTCAGTTTTCTTTTCCATTTTCTCCACTTAAGTCAATATGAATGATGATTATTAATATTTGAGTTCATTTCAGACAAAAACTTCTAGAAAGTAAATTGATGCATTTCTCTCTTGAGTTTTTTATTGCCTGTGGAACAGCATTGATATTTTTCATCTTATACTCCTTTTGAAGGAGAGGGAAACTTTATTCATTCACTTGTTCATTTATTCATTCATTGATCATTTCCAATTTATTGAGTGCCTACTATCTGCTAGGCTCTGTGCCAGTTAGGAGGTGATCCCACAGAAACAAATGGACGGAATAAGTCTTTTGCCATTTTCTAGGTAGAAAAGAAGGAACACAGCTAGTAGCCTCAGAAAATATTGCTCAGATCAGGATAAATAAGGGCCATGCAAACGTCAGCTTCATTAGGTTTCCTCTCTGGCTTAGGGATTCTTTGAAAAAGTTATCACCATTTGGCTTATGTATCTACTCAAAGGCACCTTTGAGTGGTACACAAAGTTATAAAATCAACTAACATTGTTTTTTTCCAGCTCTCTTCTTTAAACTTAAGGATGCTAGCCTAAGATCTCCCCCTAAGTAACTGTGTGACCTTGGGCAAATCATTTCATCTCCCTGCACTGACACATCAGGTGAAGTGATTTTTGAGGATGTTTCTAACTCTAGATTCTATTTTCCGACTCTGCCTGAGTTTTTGGACTACGAGTCTGTGGGTGGTAGAGAAGGAAGGGATGTGACAAAGAAGAGAGGAATCTCTTTCAGGTGGCTTCATGTTTTCAGGATATGGGATATCCAAGTACATAAGTGAAGAATAAATGACTTTAACTTGTTGGTGAGTATGGGACAAAGAATGGAGCATGCATAGCTCTCTAACCCTTTCATTCTCTTTTACTTTTGAAAATAAATTGCTGGGAGCATCAATTCTGGTTGGCTTTTCCATGCCTTAGGTTTGTTCCACAAGGTAGGTTCCCACCTGGGGAGGCCTTTGGTTGTCCACTTTTAGAATCGACTTGATGGATAAATCTGTCTAATTCAGGGGTTCAGCCTTAGGATGCCCATTGTCATTCTTCATCTAAGCTACATCTTCTAACTTGACCTGTATCAATGATGATGGTTATGATGCTGGTGATGATGATCATGATCATGATAATAATAAAGGCAGTATGTTGTTCTCCATTGGCCTGATATCTTTTGATTCAAAACTTGAGTGAAGAAGACAGTAGTGTTATTTATTGGATCTCCACAAACTTTAACACATGTCTTCATCACTAAGTGTCTACTGGGCTTTAGGAAGGAAAACAGCAGAAAGACGGCCTAAAGTTGCTCTAGAAATATTCTGCGGAGTCTTTGGAGGTGCAGATCACCAGTTACACAGCCTTTGGAATAGGAAGTCAAGTGGCCAATTTAGAATATTTGAAGAGGTTGGCAAATATGAACTGGGTGACTGCTTTATTTTTTACTTTAAAATTAGTGGCTCCTTGGGATGCCTGGGTGGCTCAGTTGATTAAGTGTCTACCTTCCACTCAGGTCATGATCCCAGGGTCCTGGGATGAGTCCTTCACTGGACTCTTTGCTCAGCGGGGAACCTGCTTCTCCCCCTGCCTGCTGCTCCCCCCTGTTTGTGTTCTCACTCTCTCTGACAAATAAATAAATAAAATCTTAAAAAATAATAAAATAAAATTAGTAGCTCCCTTTCTGGAACACAATTAGAATATTTCTAGAATCAGTCACTGCTGTCAGGATGTGGTGGTTCAAGTACTTTCAGCCATTACCCAAAGATCTGAACAATGCATTCATAGTTTATCCTCAATTTACACTTGTAAATCCTGTATTCTGATTCATAGAAAAAAAATAGATCTGGTAAGAGAAGGAAATTTTTATATTTAATGGCTCCATAACTTTTTACTTTCATATTTAAAACAAAAATTGGAAAGGGAAATTTTATATCCTAATTAGTGAGTATCCTGAAATGATTGTTCCAGATAATCTTTACAAAGCATCACTAATTCTGAGTCTGGGAGCTGTCAACTTGGAGTTGTCTTACTTTATCCTCTTCACTGGTAAGTTCTTTTGCATGAATCCAAAATATGTATCTCCGGCTCTAGCTCTTTCTTGAGGCTCTGGATGCATCTTTCTAACTGTCTGCTAGACCTCTCCAGATTAACAGCCTACTGTGAATTCAACAGATCCAAATTCCAACCACAGAGCCTCCTCTTCCTGCTATAATGTATTACCTCGCTTAAAGACATCAATCCCATGAGTCACCAGGCTTCATTTGTGAGATACTCCTTGGCTCCTCCATCTTCCTCTCTGGGACCCAGCCCTGGGAGCTTCTCTCAGAGTGCCTTCTGCCTATTCTCCTTCTCTGTTCTTGCTGTCAGTCTCCTTGTGTCGTCAATGATTATGTCTCACCCTCGCTATAACAGTAGCCTCCTGTCCACCTCCTCCATGCTGTTCTGAACATTATGACCAAGTTTCTGGAGCAATCCTGCAAAAATAAGAATTTAATCATGTCTCTCCAGAAATCAAACATTCAGTCTCCTGGAGACATGCAGAAGAGAGTTGAAACTTGCTAGACAAGACATTTAAAGAGGCCTTCTTATTTTGATTATTGTTTGTCTTTTTTAGCTACATTTCCCTTTATCTCTCCTTCCTTGTGAACGCTAAACTCAGTTTACCCGGAGCTGTGTATCTTTAGTGGCTGTTACACGCCCCTTTCAATCTCCGTGCCTTTAGTCTCATAGTCTGCCTTTGGACCGCCGGTGTTGCCATTCCTCCGTCACCACCCTCCTGTTGTGTGGCCTTACGAAAACACCCCTTCTCTCATAATCATACCTAGAGTCATATCGTCCCCTTGTAGAGCAGCTACTATTAGTACCCTGGCCTTTAACCCTGGGAACATCATTTCCGTACGTACCAAGCAAGTGGGCTTCCAGCTGTGAGCCACTGCCTGAGGACCTCCCTCTTGTTCCTAGAACCAGGGCAGGCCATGAGAGCTGGTATGTTTTATTCCCTAAGAGTAGCTCTCAACCAGTGAATGAAACAAGTTGGAGGATAAAAACCCAGATGTCCTTGCCCCTCACTTAGGATAACTGAGGCATCTTCGGTACTGTGTCCAGAATTCCCCAGCTGGACTGAGCCCAGTTGATCACAGCAGGAATCTGCTGAGTAATCACCTTTTATTATTGCTACCTTTCTTCCTTGCCTAACTTCCCTGCTCCCCTGCTGGTGCTTTCTGTCACCTCCCAAATAGACCATTTGCACACACAGTCTTGTCTCAGGGTCTGCTTTTGGTGGGACCCAGCAGTAACACACTGTGTTTATGCTCTCATGGAAGGCTTCTTGGGGTATTTACCTTGGGCAATATTCATTTGGAAACCCTCAAAATGAGGAACAGCATCTTCCTTGTATGTTCCTTTCAACATCTAGTATCACCTCTTGCTTGAAGTAGGTGCTCAACAATGAAAGGTTGAGTGGAAGTATTTCAATAAAGAGGAAAATATCCATTACAGAGCTAAAGTTAAAATTTCCAGGTACTTAAGAGTAACTCCGTAACAGAGCAATGACCACACATGCCTTAGGAGCTTTGCTCTAGCAAACAAACAAATTATCTGTCACCTTTATTCCATACTTTTCAAGTTACCTGGCATTGAGAATCGTTATTCCTTGTGCCTATCCTGTTTCATCCTCTGGCCTCTAAGCTCACTGAAGACAGGCCTTTGATTTATGTTTCTTTATAGTACTGGCCCTACCTAGTCTGATGTCGTACACACAGTATGTACTGAGCTCCAAAGAAATTTTAAGTTTTTTTTTTTTTTTTTTTCCTAGTAATCTCTATACCCAGTGTGGAGCTCGAATTCAGGGCCCTGAGATCAAGAGTCACATGCTCTCCTTGACTGAGCCAGCCAGATGCTCCCTCCAAAAATATTTTTCAATAAAGCTATGTGTTATAAAGCACCTAAGAGTGTTTTAAAATGGTTTATTTTTAATAGAATTTATTTTTCAATAATCGTCTTAATACTAGTCATTTTTATGCCCACTATAGAAAAGTAAACCAGCAGAGTTCTATCACATCGCTTAAACAAATCTTTAAGTCGAAAGCCTCCAAATTAATGGGGTTTAACTGTACTTACGAAATTACATGAACAATTATTGAAATAAGAGTCTTGTAGAAAGAGTGTGTGATACAAATGAACGGTCTCTGAAGATCCTAATTTCGTAGGCTTCATCCTTCAGCTTCTTTTTTAGCTGTAAGCTCTCATGCAGCATTTGTTCACATTTAGCCCTCTCTCCACTCCAAAGAGGCAGCCTACAGATCTTGTAACTTTTCCTGCAGCCAGAAAATCTAATTCACCATAACAGACACAGCTGTGTGTGTTCCCTAGGCTGCTGTAGACATATCCCTTTAAAAGTTAGCTTAGTTAAAAGAAATAAAAGAACACAAAACAATAGTGGGGGAAAATCCGTGTTGTATGACCCGGACCCAGTCATGTCTTTCTTATAAAGCCACTCTTTCTGTGTTTGATATCTCAGCTTTCTTTAATCGTAGGCAAGTCCTGAGAGGTCATAATTTCACTCGGGCCTCGTCCCTTAGGAAAGAGTGTTAGAGGTTCCTCTGCCAGTGGCATTTGTAGCCAAGAAGGGACAAATTAGGGGTCAGTCAGTACTCACTTCACGTCCCTGGATGATCCACAAATCTGCTTGATTTTACAGAAAGAGATAAAAATCAGACACTTGTGAATATACTGTGCATGTGGGTATGTGCAGAAGGTTTGTGGATATAGTGGTAGTTCAGAAGCAGTTACTCTGTGAGAAGGAATGCAGAGAGGATGCAGATGTATATAAAGAAAAAAACATTCTGGGGCGCCTGGGTGGCTCAGTTGGTTAAGCGACTGCCTTCGGCTCAGGTCATGATCCTGGAGTCCCGGGATCGAGTCCCGCGTCGGGCTCCCTGCTCGGCAGGGAGTCTGCTTCTCCCTCTGACCCTCCTCCCTCTCATGCTCTCTGTATCTCATTCTCTCTGTCTCAAATAAATAAAAATAAAAAATCTTTAAAAAAAAAAAGAAAAAAACATTCTGCATGAAACTATACGCACAGGATTACCCTTCCGGCGTTCTTTTTTAATGGAAAATAAATTTTGGATTAAATAAATTTGAACTCCGAAAGAGTTAGAAATTATTGTTGTAAAGAACAATAGAACACGTAGTTCGTCAGGGAGTTACAGTTGCTTTGAATGACGATCTCTTTTGAAAAACGAGTGGGGCACCAGGTGGAAGAGATTTGCCAACAGGAAGGGATCTGCCATCCAGGTATATTACATTGTTACACTTAGGACGGGCTACAACATCTGATTCCTGATGCGAAATGGAAATGCAGAGCTCTTTGTTCAAAACTTATTAAGAATTTCCAGACAGTGGCAGCAGATCTTTAAGCCAAGTTGTGGGAGAAGAACCCATGTATCTGCACAGGTCCCATGCCCATGAGGCTGGTCCTGTTTACTCTCCGTTTATTGAGATCCTTCTCCACAGCCCTTTATTCACAGTGGTTCTTGACCAAATAAAGTGTTCCTGGACACACATTTGAAATCTGAAGTACACCTGAACCTAGACTAGAGCTGTGTAAGCATGATTCTGTAATTTCTACCTCTCCACACCATAGTGAGAACCATCAGAGATTTGTTGGGTAGGACTGGTTCTTACTAGAACCTCAATAATTAATCCTCGAAGGATAGTCTCTCCTTTCTTCCCACCTAATCATCATCTGTTAAAGCCAAGGCCCTAGTCTTGGCATCCTCAGGTTTTAGGCAGTCATCTGCTCCCACAGTGCTTGGGAATGAGGGGAAAACGGCAAAGGCACCCATGTTGTTATTTCGCTCTGGCCTTTTCCACAAATCCCTCCCTGATCTCCCTTGCTGGAACTGAATCCTTGCACCTCTTTCTTTTTTTTTAGGGCCACCCACCAGGCAGGTCTGAGCAGTCTCTTTTAGACCTTCCCCTCCTCCCCACTTCACTCCCTGAAGTGGGGTAGAGGGATGAGAATAGCTTCGTGAGTTAGAGAACTCGGTCTTCTTTACTCCTCCTGCCCCAAACTCCACTCCTCTCCTTATCTTGGAGACCCAGTTGTATCCTTGAGTTTATCCTTGACTTGTGTTACTTTACTTTCCCTGGGAATAGAGTGAGGGAATTGAACAATTTATGTTTTCTCTTGAAAGTAGAATAAAGATGTAGTGGGTACATGATCTACCTCTGCTGTACATTCAGTTTTGTGTTCCTGAGCCAAGTGGGTTTCATGTATCTACTAAGCCACAGATAATTTGAGAACAGCATGTATTAGTAATCCTGAAAAATTCCAAGAATAGTTCTATAGGAGTGTCTCCAAATTTGATTAGAAATCTTTGCTCACTGTCATCATGTTTCTTTTTTTTTTTAAAGATTTTTTTAATTTATTTGACAGAAAGAGACACAGCAAGAGCAGGAACACAAGCAGGGGGAGTGGAAGAGGGAGAAGCAGGCTTCCCGCAGAGCGGGGAGCACGATGCGGGGCTCGATCCCAGGACCCTGAGATCATGACCCGAGCCGAAGGCAGATGCTTAACCGACTGAGCCACCCCGGCGCCCCTGTCATCATATTTCTTCCAAGTCTTAAAAACACATGTGCTGTGTGAATTAATTTTATTATAATTTCCCTAATTAGTGTCTTTAAAAAGCATGGGCTGTTATGCTTATTGGTGAGCACCTCTGACAAACAAGGACATTCAAGTGAATTTTAAACCAACTTATGATACTGAGCAAAGCAAGCTTCCAAACACACTGTGATTCTTGTTATCAAGAGTGGTTAAGAGGGGCACCTGGCTGGCTCAGTTGGTAGAGCATGCAGCTCTTCATCTCTTGATCATGACTTTGAGCCCCACATTGGGCAGAGAGATTACTTTAAAAAAAATTTAAAAGATAAAATAAGTTCTAAAAAAGTGGTTAAGAAAAAAGTTATGGAAAGGCATTTTGTGGGCAACTTAAGTAGTAACATCTATTAAATGGGAATAATCCTATCTATCCTTTTATTTATTTTAGAAGGAAAATGCCATTTTTTTAAATGGGAAATTTAGTAAGAAGGCATTACTTCTACTATTGTAATTATATTTAAGTATTTAATTTTAGTTTTTAGAATCCATGACCTCTTAAGGCCCAATTGTTTTTTAATGAACTAGAATTTAGTAATAGATCTTTCCATTGAGTCAGATTTTCATAGAACCTAAATTATTGTTTAATTGATATTTCTACTTAGATACTGGTAGGACATATTGAGTATACCTTAGAAATGCTGAAGGGATCAGTTTATCCAAATTACCTGTTTTATAGGTATGAATCTATACCAAACACAGTTTTCCATCAGTTATTAGAAGAATAATACTGGTCTACTTCCAAATCCAAATGCTGGATTTGTGGATTTTGCTTAATCCTTTTTTTTTTTTAAGATTTTATTTATTTATTTGAAAGAGAGAGAGGACGAGAGAGCATAAGCATGGGGGAGCAGCAGAGGGAGAGAAAGAAGCAGACTCCCCCCTGAGCAGGGAGTCAGATGTGGGGCTCCATCCTAGGACCCTGGGATCCTGACCTGAGCTGAAGGCAAATGCTTAACCGACTGAGCCACCCAGGTGCCTCTACTTAGTACATTTAAACCTGGATGTGTTTTTTATAGCTTTATTGCACTATAATCAACATATAAGAAACTGTGCCTATTTAAAGTGTACAGTTTGATACATTTTAACATAGGCAACCTTGAAAAGCATCACCACTATCAAGATAGTGAACATAACACCCCCAAAAGTTTCCTTGTGCCCATTTGTAATTCTTCCCTCCCACATCTTCTCAAGGTCCTCTTCCAGCCATCTCTAGGCAACCACTAATAGGCGGTCACTATAGATTAGTCAGCATTTTCTGATTTTTTTTTTTTTTGATCAGTCTTCTT
Organism: Leptonychotes weddellii; assembly: GCF_054177405.1. Lineage (NCBI taxonomy): Eukaryota > Metazoa > Chordata > Mammalia > Carnivora > Phocidae > Leptonychotes > Leptonychotes weddellii. The sequence continues at coordinate 144,666,174 of NC_138369.1, forward strand.
TGACTCACCATAATTATCCTGAGATTCCTTGTGCTGCATGTGGTTTTCAATTTTTTTCATTGCTGAGTAGTATTCTGTGCGGATACACCATATTCTGTTTATTCATTCACCACCAAATGTTTTTTCTCTTCTTCTTCTCTTCTTTAGGCTAAAGTCAGCCTTTCTTCAGTCATGCCTCCAGGGAGGCCACATGGTATCACAGGTGTTTTGTTGTCAGCACATCTAGATCCAACTCTCAGCCATGTTTCTTGTGAACTATTTCCACACCTGAAAATTGAGTCTAGTAATACATACCTCACAGGACTGTTGCAAGGGTTAAATATCTAAGACACACAGAACAAAACTGGACACATAGTAAGTGCTATTTGTGTGTGGGTTATTATAAGGATTCCTATTGTTATTATTATTATTATGAATTCCATATGGCGTGTTTGGTAGAACTTCCAGCCTACAAGAAACCCTCAATAAATTTAACTACTACTACTGATTTTACTAATACGATGACAGCACCTAACAACTGTTCATTCTCTTTCTTTTCTTGCCCTTTTTAACATTTTCAATTTTTTCACTCTCCTTGTTCCTGGCGTTGTCAGGATTACCTGACCAAGGCAGAACAGAGGAAGGCAGTTGTTCCTTAAGTGGAGTACCAGGACCTGCAGCAGGAGTAGCAATCCCAAAACTTGTCAGACGTGCAGATTCTCCAGCCTCACCCTAGACCAACTGAATCAGAAACTCCGGGGGATGGGGCCACAATCTGTGTTTTAATGAGCCTGCCCCGAGATTCCGCTGATGCTAAAGAACTCCAGCAGTAGGGAAATCACCAGGCTTGGGCAGGAGTTAATGCAAGCTCAGTTCACATCAACTTCGCTGTTAGCAAAAGCACACTGTTGACTAATTGAGCTTAATATCAACTAAAACCCCTAAATCTTTTTCACACATGTTGCTACTAATCCCCATATTCCCTATCTAGTACTTGTACAGGATTCTTTTTGGACTGAAGTATAAATCTTTACATTTATCCCTATTAAACTTAATCTTGTTAGATTCGGCCTGTCGCTCCAGTCATGTTTGGGGAAATCTTAGTTCAGCTGGAATGAGCCATGACAAAAAAGGAAGGCCTAGAGACGGAGGAGGGATGCTGAAAGGACAGCGTCCTTTTATAGATGGGCCGAGTCCTGGCGGTCTATGGCGGGCATCTAATTACACAGTTGAGACCCGTGGGGGTGGGGGGGTGTGCTGGTAATTTGATTTCAGTTAAATTCAACTAACATTTACTGGGCATCTACCAAGTTCATGGCTGTGAACAAGTACAGGAGAGGTCCTAAATAGTCCCCTCTTTAGTGGCAGATATAAGTAGAGATGAAGGGGTTTTTGTTTCTTTTTTCAGGTTTGTTTCTTTGTTTTGTTTTTAGACTTGTGAAGCCCAATATACCAACACTTGCAAGTCTCTCAAGAGAAATATTTTTCAAGTGCCAGGTCCTTTGCTATATTGTTTATTTACACTTTCAAGTTTAATTTTCAAGCAAATTCAATGATATAGGAGTGATTACCCATTTACAGTTGAGGAAACTGAGAATCAGAGGTTAATGCATTTCCTCAAGGTCACACAGGTAGTTAGCAGTAGAACTAGAGGAAATTCTAGACCTGCGTTGGTTTAAAGAATGTACCGCATACAGGCTTTCTCCCTGAGATCAAGGAAATTAAGCTCTTTAAATATTGTAACTACCAGCGGCTTAACCATAAACTATTGATAGCTTGGGCTAATTTATGCGTGAGTTTACATTCCGAAAAACATTCAAATATCAATAGATGGCCCAATCCTAGGTACACAAAGAAGTGCATCAAACTGTGCTCACAGACCTAAGTTTAAAAATAATCTTTCATTTAGGGGACCCCTGCCTGGCTCAGTCAGTAGAGCATGTGACTCTTGATCTTGGTGTCATGAGTTCAAGCCCTACGTTGGGTGAAGTACTTACTTAATAGAATAAATAAATAAAAATAAAAGTAATTACGTTTGGGGTTTTTATTTGGCGATTTTTAAATTTTTTTTTAAAGATTTTATTTATTTATTTGTCCGAGAGAGATCGAGCAGGCAGAGGGAGAAGCAGGCTCCCCGCTGAGCAAGGAGCCCGATACCGGACTTGATCCCAGGATCCCAGGATCACGACCCGACCCGAAGGCAGACGCTTAACCGACTGAGCCACCCAGGCATCCCTATTTGCCTTTTAAATTGCTAGCCACATATTTTAATCAATATCTATCACAGTATTAATATTGTAAATGCAAGTTGTTACCTCCAGCAACCAAATCTTTGGAAAGGATATAATTACCTCCTCTAGAGGGCAAAATTAGCCAATTCTACTCTTTAGCAGGTAATATCTACTATATTTTACTATGAGATAAATTGTTCATTGGAGGGGCTCCTGGGTGGCTCAGACGGTTAAGTGACTCTTGATTTCAGCTCAGGTCATGATCTCAGGGTTGTGAGATCGAGCCCTGCATCAGGATCCGCACTGGGCTTGGAGCCTGTTCAAGATTCTCTCTCCCTCTCCCTCTGGCCCCCTCCCCTGCTCTAAAAAAAATGTTCATTTTAATAGATTGTACTGAAACGGAAAGTGTACCAGGCTTGGAGTCCTAAGATTAAAATTTGGTTCCACTTGCTAGTTACATCACCCTGGCCAAACAGTTTTACTCATATAAACCTCAGTTTTGAGATCTCTAAAATGGAGGTGATAAATGTTCATGGAGTTATGAGACTCACCAGAGATAATAGCTGTGAAAGAAGGTCTGTAGTCTGGTAAATGTTTTACAAATATAAGATGTTATCATTGTTAGTTTTGATACCTATTTTACAAGTTTACAAGTCAAGAAGAGAACATGTGAAGTATTTCTGCCACCTACACATCTAGCTAATTGATAGAACAGCATTCAGAGTTGTTGAGTTTCTCTGAAAATGCTTTCATTCTTTAATAGTTTCTCCTTAACAGTTGAGCTTCCAGTAGAATTATATAACAATGGTGGGGTAGAACTGATAATAAAATACTAGATTTGGTTTGTTAACTTGCATTTCAAAGACAAATTCTCTTTAACCAGCGAGAACATTGTCAGTACTCCTAGCATCTTCATTATAAAAGGACACTCACTAGGTGCCTGTCTGCCTGAAGGCAGGAGCTGTGGTTATACAAAGTGAGTTAAGCCGATAACAATTCTAGTTCTTTAGGGCTTTATAATGTAATATGGACAGATTTTGTATGAATAGGGGAAAATAAAGACATGCACTTAAATGACTACATTTGAATCCCTCTTCTGTCCCGCAGAGTGGAGCAACTCTAGGCAATCTCTTAAGCTTTAATTTCCTCAACTTTATTTTTTATTTATTTATTTTTTTTAGTGATAACAATTTCCCTACCTGATAGAGATTTGGGAATAAAATGCTACTTTATGGGTGAAGTCCTGAATACAGTATCAGTACTTCATGCATAGCTTATATTAGCTGTGTTAAGACAACCTGAGGCATATTTTAAGCTTATCTGAGCAAAAATCTATTCAAATCTGGCAGAGGCAAACCGGAAGTGATTAGGAGAGCTCTGTAGACAGATACTCAGGAAGAGACCTTTAGAGGGAAAAGATGAGCAAAGTAAGGAAATTATTGATTGGCTACAGTTTAAAGGCTATTTGGCTGTAACTGGTTGTCCTTAGGTTTCAATTTTGTAACCTTGAGGCATTTCTGGGGTTTAGATTTTGGTTTTCTTATGTAGGTTGCCTAGGCATTACAGGCAGTCTGATGTCTCCCTTTCTTAGTTAATTTAACCGGTATTTTTTGAGTTAAATACTGTATACTCCAATATCAAACTCTATGACCTTTCACCTCTCCCTTTTGGTTTCCATACCTTGCAAATAATGAGCTTTCTCTGGACATGATGAGTAATATGTGTAACCTGGAAATCATTGTCAGTCACCCACACTGCTTCATTAACTCCATGTAATCACAACCTTAGAATAGGAACCCGGACTCTGGAAGTCATTTAAACCAGTGACCTTATTTTGCAAATGATGGAATTGAAGCCCCAAAAGGTTAAGTATCCTACACAAGCTATAGGGCCAGTTAGTGACAAAAATGAACTAAAATCTGGACGCCCCACTCAAAGTATGTCACTCTCCCTCCTCCACACTGTCCCTCCAGACCCCCTGGTCACCTTAATCCCCTCTTACACTTGCCCTGCCATATAGGACCATGTTGAGCGGGCCTGCTGCCAATTTAGGCCGTCCAGCTTTAGCTAAGTCTTCATGGTTAATCTTGTTACTCATTTCCTCTTTCTTTCTTAGTTAGCATGTAAATTTCTCAATTTATTTAATAGGGAAAAAGGAAAAAAAAAAACCCAACTCTGTCTTTATTTTTCCACATAAAGCCTTTGTTGTGCTAATGAATGAGACCAATGAAAGCTTCCCTGGTTGGAGTAGACGTAGGATTGTGAGCCGATAGGCCTATAGGCTCAGTTCTGACCCTTCTCTCCCATCCCTTCTAAAGTGGCTCCTGAGGGAGTTCCACTTGAACTCTTAGGGCATCTCTTAGCAACATAATTTAAAAGTGACTACCTAGCACAAGCACTTAACACTGGTTATTCCCGAGGACTCTCAAATGTCAGGAGACACTTAACAGGCCACTTCCATATAAAAAAAATACAGAAATACCAAACAGAGTTGTGCAAATTATGATATATTTTAAAGGTTTATACTTAACAGTTTAACACTTTAAACTTGGATATGGAATTGAAGACAGTGTGTGTGACCTCATTTTGACATAATATCAGAAGTTTAACTATGAGACACTTCACTCCCACCCCCAAATTTCTATTGCTCCTGACTTTTTTTTTTTTCAAGTAATTGCCATGCCCAACGTGGGACTCAAACTCATGACCCGAAGATCAAGAGCCACATGCTCTACCAACTGAGCCAGCTAGGCACCCTGTCCCCCGACTTTTCTTGACCTGGTGTGGTCCTCAGTCCCCTATTTCCACCTCTACTCTCCCACTCAACCATCATTTAATGAATGCCTACTATGTGTTAAGTCCCATGCTAGGTACTGAGGCCACAAAGATGAAAATGACTTAATCTTTGCCCTTCAGGCAAATGGCAGACTAATAAGGGAAATAGCCCCAAAGGTGGCTCCCACGGAACTGTGCCTTCTGGTATTCACACCTTTGAGTAGCTCTTGGCCCGTGACTTGTGTTAATAATAGCAGTAGAAGTGACACAGTATGGGATTAGCACTTAAGAGGACCTGTAGCTCCTGATTCCTTCCTTTGGAATGCTCTTCTTTGGGAGTCATGAACTGGTGTGTAAGAAGTTGGGTTGCCTTGGTGAAGAGACCATGTGGAAAGACCACTTGGAGAGAACTCATAGAAATAAAGAAGTCTAGTTTTCTCAGTATCCCAGCTTGAGCCTAATCTTCCAGCCATGTTAGCCAGTTCATCAGACATATGGGTGAACAGTCTTGTTCAGCTTAGTTGAGCCCTGCAGGTGACTGTAACCCCAGCGACGTCACATGGAACAGAAGAACTGTATAGCTGATCCTAGTCAACCTACAGAATTTATAGAGATAATAAATTAGCTATTGTTTAAACTATTATGTTTGAGAGTGGATGTTTGCATAGCAATAGAAAACTGAAACAGATGGGTAAAAAAACATGATGCATCTTCTAAGTACTATCAATAATCTATCTACAAACTGAAGTGGTAGCATTGAGGAAGCACTGATTGACTATACAGTATTTGCCTACAAACTAGGGTCTACAAGGATTCACAGAGAAAATGGCAGTATGAGCTGGATCTTGAGCGATGAGTAGAGTTTTGTCAGAGAAAGTAGCTTGTATAAATATTGAAGCCTAAAAGAGCATATTTCATGGAGAATAGTCTATAGTTCAGTGTGGGTTGAGAGATGAGGCACCACAAAGGTATATTAGAGCCAATGTATAAAGACCTTTTATGTCAGGCTAATATTTATTGTGTAGGTGATGGAGAGTCAATAATGGCTCTTAGGCACTGCCATGAAATAGGCAATTATCATATCTGTTATCTCTGGCCTGCCCTCCTTGGCCATCTAACACCAGTGATCACTTCCTTCTTCCCCTTTCTCTTCCTCTTGGGTGGCCCTACCCAGATTCTCCTCCTGTATCTCTAATAGACACTTTCTTTTTGGCTTCATTATGTCCACAATGGTATTTCCCAAGTTTCTGTCCTTAGTTCTCATCTCATCCTTCCCAATATTCTCTTTTGGCTGCAACTGAGATTTCTTGGCAGAAGATTTCAGATCTCTGTCTCTAGACTGGCCTTTCTTTCTAAATGTCACGTTATCTCAGATGAGTCTAAGAACCCAATGTAATCCTCTTCCTTTCTCCAGTTTCTCCCCAAGACATCTCAATGCCATCTCTTCATTTCCCCATTTCTGTCATTTTTTTTTTTCTATTACCCAGGCTTACAACCTCAGAATTACATCTTCGGTTCCCAGCTTTCTTACATACTTAATCTATCAGTCAAGTTCAAATTTTCCTCCTTTATACTGTCTTTCATATTTTTCTGTCCCATTGTTCTCTTCTTTATAATTTTCTTGAAATCTGGTGTTAATCTTATTAATCTCCTGTTGAATTATTTTTTTCAAGACCATTGGCCTTGTAGCTGAAAGACTAGTCCTTCCACAGTCTGGTCCATATCTATCTTATTTGTCTTTTTCTTCTTTTCTTTTCTTTTCTTTCTTTCTTTCTTCCTTCCTTCCTTCCTTTCTTTTTCTTTCCTTCCTCCCTCCCTCCTTTCTTTCTTTCTTTTTCTTTCTTTCTTTCTTTCTTTTTTTCAAGTAAGCTCTACACCCAACATGGGCCTCAAAATCATGACTCTGAGATCAAGTCACATGAGCCACTGAGCCAGCTACATGCTTCTGTCTTATTTTTCAAGACTCTATCTTCTAAACTCATTGCTTCATAATATAGTTACTAAACAGTCTTGATGTCAAGTTGAATGTGGAACCCCATCCCTGTGTTGTATGTTCTATGTATAATACCCCCTTTTAATCTTACCAAATTGGGAATTAAGTTTAGCAAATGAGATTATTGGTAGGAAAGAGAAGAGAAAAAAAAGGTGACATTTTTGTTTTCCTTAGAGGATTAGAGGAAGCTAACTGAGGAAAAGAAGATAGATGTTTCAACTCTGAGAATCAAATGTTTCCCATAGGTTGGCTAGAAAGAGTCACTTGGGAAGCCTACTAAAATCACAAATATCCAGGCTCTAATGCCTAAGGCAGTGAGTCTCCAACTTGGGTACATGTTGGAATCACCTGGGAGTGTAAGAAACATACTAATGCCTGTCTTCTACCACCAATGTCTGACGTCATTGGTCTTGACTATAGCCTGGGCATCAGAATTTTCTCAAAGCTCTCCAGGTAATTATATTATGCAACCAAGGTTGAGAACACTGCCCTAGGGCTTCTCTTTGACTATATCTAAGATGGGGACACTGAATAAAGCCCCCCTCATGTGATTCTGGGAGCCACTGCCATAAATTGAAGCATCTGTTTCTCTGAATATTTCTAGAAAAGGATTCAATACGTGCATAAGGCAGCCACAGGATGGAACGTTAGGTCACCAGCAGGTTGTTCTTGTACATAGGGTAGTTGACTGACTTCTGAATTGAGGCTAGTGGATATGCCCAGTTCATCCTCACACCCTCCCCTCACCAGATTATCCCTCACTCTTTGTCAGTTCTCTTCCCAGAAACCAAACTGACGTAGTTTTCTTACCTCTTCTGCCCTAGCCAAACTGACCTGTTTGGTGTTCTCTATGATTTTTCACTTTCGTACCCTTTTCCTTATCCTGTTCCTTACCTACTTACATCCATTAAAAAACAGTTATGTTACTAACCTGTACAAGCAACAAAGTTTTAGCTATTGTATTAGTTTGCTAGGGCCATAACAAAGTACCATGGACTGGTGGCGAAAAAACAGGAATTTATTTTCTCACAGTTCTAGAGCCTAGAAGTCTGGGATCAGGGTGTCCATAGGGTTGCTTTCTTCTGAGGCCTCTCTTCTTGGCTTGTAGATGGCTGTCTTCTTCCTGTGTCTTCACAGGGTCTTCCTCCCTGTGTGTGTCAGCCTCCAAATTTCCTCTTATGAGGACACCAGTCTGATTGGATTAGAGACTGCCTAATGATGACCTCATGTTAACTTAATTACCTCTTTAAAGACCCCATGTCCAAATAGAGTTGCATTTTGAGGTATTTGGGGTTTAGGACTTCAACATATGAATTTTGGGGTGATAGAATTCATTCTACAACAACTATCTTGCTACATCATTGACATGCCTTATATGTCAGGACTGTATGTAAATTTTAGGACACTGAAAAGAAATAAGAACAGAGATGGGACGCCTGAGTGGCTCAGTCGGTTAAGTGGCTGCCTTCACTCAGGTCATGATCCCAGTGTCCTGGGATCAAGTCCCGCATCAGGCTCTTTGCTACACGGGGAGCCTGCTTTCTCCCTCTGCCTGCCGCTCCCCCTGCTTGCACTTGCTCTCTGTCTCTCCCTCTCTCTCTGACAAATAAATAAATAAAATCTTAAAAAAAAAAAAAAGAAAGAAAGAAGAACAGAGATACGTAATTAGGGCTACACATGTGTTTTATGGTCATGCTCATAATTTTGCTTTGAAGGACAATTCTATGATTAAGGCTGTAGGTGAGAGAGGATAAGCAATTATAAACTTCCTAATTTTAATTAATTTTACTGATAGCACTTCTAAAGTTTTTGACTCGTAGTTGCCCACATCAGAGTTTACTTTTCAAGCAATAGAAATACCTGAAGTTAAAATGACAGAGCCTAAAAAGCTTTAAGATATAGTTGAAAGGGGCTAGGATTTGGAGGATGACTTTAGGTAAATCACTACTTTTCAGAGCCTTTGTCTCATCATCTGTGAAAAGGGATGCCAACTGCTTCGTCACTGAAGGTGGGATGAGAAAATGAATGTTAAAATCCTTTGCAAATTGTAAAGCACCATTCAAATATTATTCATTATTATTGTGACAAGCCAGGGAGAAATTTAGAGAGAAACCTCTAGAACTGTATCGTCCCCCCCCAAATAAGCAGTTAATAGAGGTTCAGAGAAACTGAGAGTAAAATGCTCCAGATCAAATCTAGCTGTCTTCTGTTGCTTTACTAAAATCTTCCCATCACATGGGTATATGTTTATTCTGAATGAGTTACATAGAAGAATCTTTATTACTAACAATTCCTGCAATTACTAGAAATTAACTCAATGTTGGGCGCCTGGGTGGCTCAGTTGGTTAAGCGACTGCCTTCGACTCAGGTCATGATCCTGGAGTCCCGGGATCGAGTCCCGCATCGGGCTCCCTGCTCGGCAGGGAGTCTGCTTCTCCCTCTGACCTTCCTCCCTCTCATGCTCTCTGTCTCTCATTCTCTCTCTCTCAAATAAATAAAAAAAAATAAAAAAAATCTTAAAAAAAAAAAATTAACTCAATGTTGAGGAAGTGCTTCGTTGCATATGCTTACAAGATGCATAGCATTTAGGGGCCGTCTTCAAAGCATTCAAGGTAAAAAGTCAGAATCTACCTACTATGTGTGACAACACAGATGAAACTAGACATTGTGCTGGGTGAGATAAGCCAGTCCCAGGTCAAATACTTTGTGATTCCACTTGTAGGAGATTATCTTAAATAGTCAAACTCATAGACACAGAGAGTAGAATGGTGGTTGTCAGCCGCTGGGGGAGGGGAAATGGGGAGTTGCTGTTCAGTGAGTATAAAGTTTCAGTCATACAAGATGAATACATTCTAGAGATTTGCTGTACAACATTGCGATTATAGTCAACAATACTTTATTGTTCACTTAAAAAGGTGTTGAGCGGGTAGATATCACGCTATCTGCTTTTAGCACACACATACACACATTTCAGAACCCAAAGCTGAAGTGTGAAAACCAGGCCTTTTCCCAAGGCACTGATATTGAAAGGGTCCCTCTATATTTAAATAATACTTTTAAAAGATATGCAGATTTTTTTTTTTTAAAGATTTTATTTATTTATTTGACAGAGAGACACAGTGAGAGAGGGAACACAAGCAGGGGGAGTGGGAGAGGGAGAAGCAGGCTTCCCACCAAGCAGGGAGCCGGATGTGGGGCTCGATCCCAGGACCCCGGGATCATGACCTGAGCCGAAGGCAGACGCTTAACGACTGAGCCACCGAGGCGCCCTAAAGATATGCAGATTTTTAAACCACACCTACTTGGCCACTCCTGAATCTTTAGTCAAGGTAGCAAATTAGTCTTGGGCCCTGGACCAGCACCCTTGGCAGCAAGCTGAGATGTTGGAGCAGGAGACCAAAGATCAAGATTGGGAATCCTATTAGTGCCTTTAAGATGCCTTCCCTCTGCCCCCCTTTCTCTTTTCTTCCCCACACTACTGATTTGAGGATACTATTGTACTCCTTGTACTTGGGTCAAATTTGCTACTTAGGGCTGTGAAAGACAAATAAAAGGGTCAATAGCTATGAAACCAACAGCTGCCTGATCATAACTCCTCAATTGTTCAATGTGTATCCAAATTACTGTTAAAGGCAATCAATGTAGTAAGAATTTTTAGTACCCAGTGGGTCTGTAACATAGTAAATAAACACCTTATATATTTTCAATCCTTTCTTCTGTCTTATTTACCAGTTACCAACAACTCACTATCTTCTTCACCTTTGTCTCTTGTTCTTAACTGTATTTTGGGTACCAACTGTAACACCTGCCACTTGGTAACTATCTCAATGGAAAGGATAATAAGTAGGGTTGGTAAGGTCCATGTGGCTCAAGTGAATCATGTTAAAACAAAGCAGGACCCACTGGAAATTATCTCTAAGTTTGCTGCTCCACTTCTTACAGTCACCAAACTTGTCAATGGTCCCAGAGCCATAGAGAATGGATGCAGGATCTAAGCAGCACCTGAAAGGTGGGAAAGTAATGTTGTATAGCCCCTTGTGGTCTTGCATGATTCATTCCTTTTTTTTTAAGGGTTGAAAGGCAAATGTAAAGAGACAGAAATTCAACCCAGGAAACTAGGCCAGATCATAGCTCCTCCATGTTCCAGGCTAGCTAGCTGAGAGGTGAGGCAAAATGACCCAGAGTTTGAGAAAGTGACTTCTTTAACTATTGTCAAGGCTCATTAAGTTGCAGCTAGCTTCGAAAATAGCTGGGATCTTCTTTAGGATTGAGGATCAGTGTTGTGGCCTTGCTTTTCCAAGAGAATATGGAAATGAAGAGCCCTTCTGACAGAGATGAGTTTGTCGCAGTGGTGATGGCAGCCAGAGAAACAATCCTCATGACCTCTGTTGAGCAGAGAAAACAGCTGGACAGCTGATATTTTCATCAGCTATGTCTTTGCCCAGCTGCACAGATGGGCACTTAAATTATATAATAAATCACCAGCATTCCAATGTACCCATCAAACCCATCAGTTATAGTGCTTAAAACGTTTAAAATTACAAGATCCTTGAGTACTTTAGTCACAATTGGTCCAGTTTGTTTTTAAATACAATATTGTGCCTATTGTAAAGGAAAAGAATCTATTGGACAAGGAGAGATAACACTTGCATTAAATTCTGTATGATATACCGATTCTTTCTCTTTGCTGAAGATCTTGCTTGGCTTCTTAGGGAACAAGCTTGCTCATCTATGAATGAGCTTTGTTTCTATTTAGCCCCAGTGTCTTATCTAGGGTAAAACCGAAACTGAGCTTTGTGAAATAAAGTAGTAGTATTTTTATTTCTTACAGATTATAAAGAGTTTAACTTTATCAGTATTCAAGTGGTCTTGTATCATTCATGATGACTCAATAGCAACGTGTCTACAAATTAGTCAAGCCCTTCCCATGACTCATGCCATGTATTATGGCAAAGTAAAATTTTCCCTCTCTCCCGAAAAAAAAAAAAGGCCTATTTTTCTTATGAAAAAGGTTAGACGTTTGGAAACTTTTAAGAAAAAGATCTTGCTAATAATATAAATGGTTATTAATGTTTTTAAAGTGAATTAAAACCTTGTCACTACGATACAACTAAGATCCTAGAAACCAAAGCTCTCTATTTGGTGGAACGTGAGCACTGATATTATAAGGATTTTACAGGGACTCTTCCAGAAATGCTGGCTCAGGGGTGCATGTATGTACCCAGGTGCAGAGAGGCTGGTCTGTAGTCTATGCAGGTTTGGAAGCAGTTTGACATGAATATATCTAGAGAGCTTATTGTCACCGAGAGTGACCCTAATGCTTTTGAAGCTTTCTCCACCCACCCTCTCCTCTCCTTTCTTCTGGCCAATTTTCCAAGAATATCAGAGACAAACTTAGTACAGAGGATGGGGTGGTAGGAAGGGCCATTCCTGCTCCTAGTGCTAGGTATAAAGAGATCTGGAATGACTGATTAGCTCAGGATTGCCACTGCGTCGTTGTGAAGACTGTGCCCAAAGTCTAACAGTTGCCTGTCTACTCTGTGTGATGTCCTTGCTGGTCTGGACGCCTGTCAGCCTCACAATGGGGGTCTAAACTTGGGCTTTGAACTTATGGCTCTCTAAGTTGGCACTTAGGTACTCTGCCATTGTTCATCACAACAAAACATTCTATGTGTCACTATGTCATTATAGCTAGCCTTAGTCACACACTGTGGAGACCACCCCACATATATAGCCTGGGATACCACCCTCGACTTGTCCTTTCCTCAAGGTTATTTCAGGGGCTTCCTTGACAGTTTCAGCTCCTGAGCCTTGGGCAGGACCACCCTGTCCACCCTTCCAAGTCTACTTAACCGAATTTCAAGGAGCAGAGTTCAGCAAGTTGGGTCCAGAAGGTCTGGTTTCCTTTTGCAAAAATAATCCATCACCTTCCAAGGACAAGTTCTCTTTATGAAGTAATGAGGCAGATGTCATTAAAACATGTTTTTGAAAATTATTATTAGACCCTCCTTTTAAAACCATAGCTACTTAGTTATTTACATAACTAAGAATTTCCTTTCAAATAAGTCTTCCCTAAACTAGAGGATTTTTGCAGGTAATTTGTAGTCTACACATGTAGACATAAGAGCGAATGATATAATTCTTACGTACCTCTTCTTCCCCATCAAGGGGCACCTCATTTATGCTCAGTCCATCATAATAGATATCTTGAACATGCAAATATCATCCCAGTAAATGGCACAATCTTCACCACATTGCTTAAGCTAAAGACACTTGATTCTCTTACTTCAATATCTAATTCCAAACCCTATTGGCCAAATAGGATATACCAGCAAAATATATCTAAATACAGCAGAAAATATCTCAGTATCATAAAAATATACCACTGAGGGATGCCTGGGTGGCTCAGTTGGTTGAGCAGCTGACTCTTAGTTTTGGCTCAAGTCATGATATCAGGGTCCTGGGATCAGGCCTGCGTCAGGCTTCACATTCAGTGGGGGCATCTGCTTCAGGATTCTCTCTCTCCCTCTGCCCCTGTCCCCACTTGCTCTCTCTCTCTAAAATAAATAAATAAATCTTTAAAAAAATATACATACCACCAAAACATACCTCAAATTTCTTCATCTCAGTAGCCACCCCCTAGTACAAACTATATCCTCTCTCACTTGGACAACATGAATGGCTTCCTTATTGCCCAGCTGCCGCCATTCTTGCCATGCTCTATTGGATTTCCTCACCACAGCAAGACAGAAAGACATACACCTGATCATGTCATTCCCCAAATTAAAATCCAACAAAGGCTTCTCCTAGTTTTTAGTTCTCAAAAACAAAAGCCCTTTCCCAATCCTGGGCCTTTGCACTTGTTCCCTAGTCCTGGCATGCTTCTCTTCAGTTCTTCACACAAGGGGCTCATTCTCATCTTTTTAACCACAGATCTCATCTTGCTGTCTCCAAGAGGTCTTCCCTGACCTCATGGCTTTTGTTGCCACCTGAAGTTACTCTCTGATCATTTCCTTCATGGAATTATCATTTTAGTGTGGTTTCGAGAAGAAATAAAGGTAAATGTTGTTCAGGTTGTAATATTTACCTGGCTATTGTGGTCAGACATTTTTTTGGAATGAAAGTTATCACTGTGTTCTGTGTACTTTCAAAACTTTATAATATTAAATCATAAGCGTTTCTTAGATTATTAAATGTTCATGTAGAATATGATTTTTAATACTCCATCATATTGTTGTGTCATAATTTGGGTAACCAAACTCTATTATTAGAAATTTAGGTTGCTCCTAGTCTTTTACATAAGAGTTGGAGAAGATCAAGGTGATTTTTAAAGCTCTCAAAAAAAGAGAGATGGGCTTTATGGAAATTAAGATTCGAGTATGAAAGCTCTAGGGCATCCTTCCTTGCCTCTTCCTAGCTTCTGGTGGCTTCCAGGAACCCTGGCATTCTGTGTCTTGTCGATATAGCACTCCAGTCTTTACCCTCATCTTCACATGGCCTTCTTTCCTCTGTGTCTGTGTCTCTGTGTGCCTCTGTTTTCTCTTTTTATCAGGACACCTGTCATTGGATTAGGGCACACCCTAATCCAGTATGACCTCATTTAAACTTAACTAATTATATCTGCAAATACCCTATTTTCAATTAAGGTTGCATTCTGAGGTCCAGGTAGACAGGAATGTCTGAGGAACACTATTCAACCAGCACACTATCTAATAAGGTTGTACACTCAGCTAACCTCCAGAGAAAATCTGGTTGTGGAGACAACTAATCATAATATGATAGAGGACACTGACACTGGTGTGTGTGTGTGTGTGTGTGTGTGTGTTTCCACTGGGTAGCATAAAGGCACTTGGTGCCTATTGAATATGAAAAGTAACCAAGGATTACCATGCAGTAGAAAAGAAAGAGTGACAAGGACATTACCTAACTTTAAAAAATATTGTGAGTACATATTATGGGCCGGGCTTTGGGCGGGGCAGTGGAAGGAGAGGAGTAAGTGGAAGAGGCACTATTCATGTCCTTAGGGAACATACATGGTCTAGTAGGACAAGATGAGCAATGAAGACGTATAGAATAAATACATCTGAAATGTATTTTATTTTTTTAAATATTTTATTTATTTATTTATTTGAGAGAGAGTGAGCGAGAGAGAACACAAGCAGGGAGGAGCAGAGGGAGAGGAAGCAGCAGATTCCCTGCTGAGCAGGGAGCTGGACAAGGGACTCCATCCCAGGACTCCAGGATCATGACCTGAGCTGAAGGCAGACACTTAACCAACTGAGCCACCCATGTGTCCCACATCTGAAATTTAAAAACAGAAAGTGTTATGAGATTTATATAGTGCTTTGTGATAGAGACTGAGAAGGATCTTTTCAGATAGGATGGTCAGGAAGAAACATTTATGCTATAACCGGAAGGTTTAGGGGGACTCGGTAATGGAAAGAGACGATAACAGGTGTTTCACTTCCCTCTGTGGTTTTTCAGGGCGGCCTCTGAGCAATCCAGATGAGAGCCTTCATATCCTCTGCCCTATCTTTTTTTTTTTTTTTTAAGATTTTATTTATTTGAGAGAGAGAGTGAGAGAGAGAAAGAGCACAAGAGTGGGGAGCGGGAGAGGGAGAAGCAGACTCCCTCCTGAGCAGGTAGCCTGATGTGGGACTCGATCCAGGGACTCCAGGATCATGACCTGAGCCGAAGGCAGTCGCTTAACCAACTGAGCCACCCAGGCGCCCCCTCTGCCCTATCTTAATGCTGAACTGTACCTCCAGATACAGGCCTTGATATTTTCTCCTCACATTTGCCCTATACCCCTCCTCATGCTTCCCCTATGCACACGTGCAAATGCACACTCACTTTTTGTCTGAATCATTTGAGAGTTATATATATTTTGACACTTTAGTCTGATACATTTTAGCATGTATCACCTAAGAAAATGACATTTCCCTACGTAACCACAGTATAATTCTTATAATTGGACAATTTAACATTAATACAATACTATTATCTAATATATAGTCTGTAGCCGAAATTCCTCAAATTGTCTCAGTAATGTCCTTTATAGCTATTTTCTTTTTTTCTGATCCAAAATCTGATGAGGAATCATGGATTGTGTTTAACCGACATGTGTTTTTAGTCAGCAACAACATCCACAACAATTCATTAAACTTTTTTGTCTTTCAGGACATTGACTTTTTTTTAAGAAGCCAAGCCATTGCTTTGTAGAATGTCCCATGGAGTCCCAAACATGTACTAGATTTGTAGCATAGTTTTGGTATTTGGTCTAAATGCTTGCTTGGAAATTTACAACTAACTGAAATGGCTGTTGGACTTCCTAGTATTCCAAACTAGTTCTGTGGGTATGAAAGATGTATTTTTTAAGATTTTATTTATTTATTTGACACAGAGAGAGAGAGAGCACAAGCAGGGGGAGCAGAAGAGGGAGAGGGAGACGTAGACTCCCCCTAAGCGGGGAGCCCCATATGGGGCTGGATCTGAGGACCCTGGGATCATGACCTGAGCCGAAGGCAGATGCTTAACCAACTGAGCCACCCAGGTGCCCCTGAAAGATACTTTGTTAAAGGGGACTTGGAATTATATCATAAAGAAGTAAAAACATGTTTCTTTGCTGCAGGACTTTTCAAGAACCTTTGTACAATAATAGACGTGGTGAATCTTTAAGAGGGTTTTAGAGGGTTTTCCAAACTTAAGTAATCCTAGAAGACTTTGTTAGAGGTCTGTATTAGTTATTTGTTGCTGAATAACAAATTACCCAAAACATGGAGTTGAAGCCACAAGCATTTTTTATCTTATACAGTTCTGGAAATCAGGAATCAGGAAGTGGCTTAGCTATGTGGTTCCGGGTCAGAGTCTCTCCTCAGGTTGTAGTGAAGATGTTGGCTGGGACAGCAGTCATGTGAAGGCTTGAGCAGGCCTGAAAGATCTTTCTCGATGGCTTGCTCACATGGCTGTTGGTGGGAGGCCTTAGTTCTCCCTTCTTCCCCCCTTTCGTCCCCCGCCCCCAGACCTTAGTTCTTAACCACCTTTGGCCTCTCCTAGGCGGCTCAAAAGCCCTCAAGACATGGCAGTTGGCTGCCTCCAGAGTGAATGATCTGTGAGAGAGTGCGGAGAAAGGCATAATGTCTTCTATGACCTTGTCTCAGAAATCACACACTGTCACACCTACCAGTGAATTACCAAATTCACCCCACACTTAAGAGTCAGATGGATTTGGAGTGCCTGGGTGGCTCAGATGGTTAAGCGTCTGCCTTCGGCTCAGGTCATGATCCCAGGGTGCTGGGATGGAGCCCCACGTCTGGCTCCTGGCTCGGCGGGGAGCCTGCTTCTCCCTCTCCCTCTGCCTATCCCCCTGCTCGTGCTTTCTCTTTCTCTGTATCTCTGTGTCTCGAATGAAAAATAAAAAGAGTTAGATGGATTAGGTTCTACTCTTTTTTTTTAGGCTCCAATTTTTAAAAAAAATTTAGTTAGTTAGTTAGTTAGTTAGTTATCTGAGAGAGTGAGCACAAGTGGAGGGGAGGCCACCCAGGAGCCCCTTACGCTCCAGTTTTGAAGAAAGCAATGCCAAAGAATTTGTGGACATATTTTCAAATCACTACAAGGACCATATTGGCGGTCTAGAATTCTTCATAACACACTTTAGACATCAGTAATTATAATGTTGAAAGAACTCGGAGTGAGAAATTATAAGAGGTGGGTCTGAGGTCTGCCTCATTTATTGATTGTGCCAACTTGGGCTTATCTCTTAACTTTTTGAGCTTGATTTTTTTACATAAGTAAAATGAAAATGATAATACTGTCTATTTTCACAGTATCTTAGGGTTGTTGTGAAGATAAAATGAACCAATGTACATAAAAATGCTTAAATAATTATAATGTACTACCACTCAGATGTTCACTGTTACTAAAATCATTGGCCAGCATATGATCTGTCAAATCACGAAACGCTAGCTGTCTGACTTTTCATATTCAAAAAGCTCCTCTTCCTATCTTCCAGGAGAATGTCACATGCATGGATGTGCTTAAAAATGCTTTTGATGAGCCTTATAACTACTGCTGAGAAATTTTAACCTGACATTCATCTTCTTATGCCATTGCTTCTTTGCTAGACATACACAGCTTTGTCTATGTGGTCTACTGAGTTACCTGCCACATGAATTGTTGTTGCTTTTAAAGACCTTTCTCTATTTTCACAATTGCCCTGAACCATGAGGAGGCTCTTTTTTCTCTTATGTATTATAAGCTGCTCCAAAGTGGTTCCTAAAGAGCAGTTCAGAAAATGTTTGAAGCAGTGTCAACCTCATCAAAATAAGTAGTCTCCCATGGTGACCACATGACAGGACAAAGCAGGTTTGGATGCATGAGTCTTGATGGGATATGCTTGTCCAAGATTAGGCTCCTTACTTTAAAGTCATATCTCATTACCAAACTAACCAGACTAGACATAAAGAAAATGCTGCTGCCAGCCGACTGCAGTTTTCAAATCCAAAGAGCTTAGAATACTTATAGGCATAATCTTGTTAATCTTCATAATACTGTGAGGTAAGTCAAAGTATCATCACTCTTAGAGGAAAGGGTGGCCAAACTCGGGTTTATTTTGAGTCTCTGTATTTTTCTAATACCTTGTTCTGTGCAATTTATTTGAAAATTGAATATAGTTTAGCCCTAGTGCATTAAAAAAAAAGGAAAGAAGGAAAGAAGAAAAAGAACATAGTATATTATGGTTGAATTAGGACCAGGGTTCTTAACCTAGAAAGAGCTACGGGTCAATACATTAATTAAGGCATCAGGTTTACACCCCGTTGTCAAGTGTAATTGTTTATTGCCTAACTTAATCCTTCCTAATTTATTATAGTCATTAGTGTCTGCTAGCTAGCAAGGGAGAATGTGCTTGAAGTTTGTAAGGGCGTGTGGCCAACAGTTTTCTGTCTCTGAGCTGGGGCCTGCCTCCTTGATCAGGGCCTGGCCTTACTTAAGAAATGATTTGCCTTTGCTGTAGAATTATAAACATACATAGGCCCTTCTCTTCGGCACCTTGGCTCTCAAAGCTGTAAAATGAGAGGACAGGATTAGATGATCTTGAAATGATCGTGTATATCAAAATTCTCAATTAATGGTTATCTGCTTTGACACAAAGGTGAAGGCAACAATGACAGAAATAAATGCCCCAAATTACAGCATTCAAGACAATCAGTTACTTGCGTATTTTCGTAATTTCCTAAAACTGGTTTGAGAGTCAATAACTTGATCCAGGGAAGGGAGAGCCCTCTGGTCACCTCAGGATTGGCTTCCAGAGAGGGAAAGGGAAGGTGAAGCAGGAGGGAGAGAACTTTTGCTCTGTAGTTCAGCAGCACATGTGTGGGGCAGCAGGAAGTAGCCAGGATTCTAGGAGGAAATAGGCTGTTATAGGAGAACTGCTAACCCTGTAGGGCCAGAGCCAGGCTCAGTAGGTCCTGAAGCCTATGCAATCGGAAAGGCACTCTTTAAGAAGAATTCAAAATTAGTTATGAAAATGCAGATTTATTCAGATGTAAATTCATTTGGAAGTGAATATTTATTTTAATGCTCATAGCCTCTGCAACACCATCCAAAACAGGGAAAGTGCCAGGGAGGAAATCTGGACAGAGACTGTGGTCTTAAGGAGTCCCATTTGCAAATCTTACAAAAACCTACAGCCCTGTGAACATGTTGCTAACCCCTGCCCAGGGTCTTGGAGAGAGTCTGTGAAAGTGAACCCAGAAGGCTGAGCCTCATTAGTTTCACATTCCATCAACTATAAACATGAAACAGATCTAGAATATTCCATTAAAAAAGAAAAAAAAAGAAGCCGTTAAAAAATGAGATAGATCTATGTAAACAATGATGAAAATTCCAGAATATATTGTTAAGTGAAAAAATAAGGAATGGGATAATATAGCATGATCCCATTTATGTAAAAAAACCCAAATAGGGGCGCCTGGCTGGTTCAGTTGGTAGCACATGTGACTCTTGATCTTGGGGTTGTGAGTTTGAGCCCCATGTTGGGTGTAGAGATTACTTAAAAATAAAATCTTTAAAAAAAAAAACCAACAACAACAAATAAACCAACATTGAAGCAGTGTGTATGTTGTATGTATATATGTAAATGTCATATACATTTGATACATACCAAATTGCTAGCAAGTGGTGACATGTGGAGAATGTGTGGGGTTGTGAGGTATTTGAATTTTGCGTAACAGGTATTCATGTGGTACATACAGTCCTCCTCATTAATAATTGCGCATCCCTTCATAATCTCTATTTCAAGCATCCCCTTATCACACCATCATTGGCCACTTTTCCGATTCACTTCCTCTGGAGCTTAACTCTACTTTTGTCTCGCCTGTCCTTGACCAGGAGTCAAGACTCCTATGATTCAATGTCCTCAGTCCCTTCTTGTCCCCACTTCCGCCCTTACCCAGCTGAAATTCCATGGTGCATTATTATAATCGCTCTTTTGCATACACTGTAACTGCCCTGCTACCTCTCACGTTGTCGTACTTAACCTGGTAAACTCCATCTCTGCTTGAATCCTACTTTCCTCCTACTCCACCCCTGCACTTGGCTGCTGAATGTGGCTGGAGGAAAACCACATGGACTCATGCTGCCTGGTCTCATTTTCAGTTCCTCAGCTAACCTGAGGGGGCTCTTGGCTCTGCCCTGGAACCCTACCAATGTGTTCCCCAGTCTGGTCTCTCTCCCATACTCCTTGGTGGCTGTTTCATTCTTTTCCCTCTCTCTTCAAACCTCCAGGCCTCCTCCACCATCCTCATCCTTACTCTTAGCTTATGATGATGCTTACTACTTCATTAAGAAAAGGAAACAATCCAGGGGAAAAAACACTAAAATCAAAATACCCACCTTGCACAAAGTCCCAGCACTGTATCTACCTACTCCCCCCAGTTCTCTGCTTTCCCTCCTGTTCCTGCAGATGAGCGGCTAGGACTTCCTTCCCAGGCCAGCACTCTAGCATGCACTAACCTTGTCCCCTTCTTACTTACTTTGTTTAGCACCCAGGCCCAGGGATCTGCAGGCACAGGGGGCACCGTGCCTCAGACCCACTTTACTTTTGGCAGCCCATGAAAATGTAAATTCCCTTTAAAGTCAGAAGATAAATAGGAACTGTTAGGTCAAAGAAAGGATTTTAATAGGTAATGTTAATATATTCATTCTTATACACATTCTTGCTCTCTGGGGGTTTTTCTAAGCACACGAATCCCATCACCAGAGCTCTACTCTCAGCACCTAATCACCTCACAGAGGCCCAGCTCCTAATGCCATCACCTTGGGGATTAGGCTTTAACATTTGAATTTGGGGAGACATGAACATTCAGTCCATAGCATTACCTAAACCCTGTCTTGACTCACTTTCCCTTCTAATCGCCCCCTCCCCATCAAATTTCTGCTTCTTTTTTAACAGCAAAACTTTTTAGGAGCTTTGTCTCTATTTATTACCTTCAATCGCTCTGCTTCTGCTCTCCTCTGACTTCCAGTTTTCACAGCTGCTACACCACTGGAACTGCTTTCCTGTCATGGCCTCCGTGAGCCTAAGTGCAGAAGCCAGTTCTCTGTCCCCTGATGTCACTTGGCAGCATTGTATTTTATTTTATTTTTAAAGATTTTATTTATTTACCTGACAGAGAGAGCACAAGCAGGGGGAGAAGCAGAGGGAGAGGGAGAAGCAGGCTCCCTGCTTAGCAGGGAGCCCCGATGTGGGGGCTCCATCCCAGGACCCCAGGATTATGACCTGAGCTGAAGGCAGATGCTTCACCGACTGAGCCACCCAGGTGCCCCTTGGCAGGATTTTATTTATTTATTTATTTTTAAAGATTTTATTTATTTGACAGAAAGAGACCCAGTGAGAGAGGGAACACAAGCAGGGGGAGTGGCAGGCAGAGGGAGAAGCAGGCTCCCCACTGAGCAGGGAGCCCGATGCGGGGCTCCATCCCAGGACCCTGGGATCATGACCTGAGCTGAAGGCAGACACTTAACGACTGAGCCACCCAGGCGCCCCTTGGCAGCATTTTAAATAGTTGATCATTCCTTCCACTTAAACTGCTTCTTTGTAGGGAGACCACATTTTTTTTTTTTTTTTTCAAAATAAAGACATTTTTGAGAGTGAATGATGGGCACTAGTCATTACACCGGCACAGATACCAACATGGGCCGTCTCAGGCCAACTGGACCATGTAGTTCTGTGCTTCCTGGACACCAGACCTTCCTGCGCTTCCTCCACCTCGCTGGCCCTTCTTCCTCAGTCCCTTTGCTGTCCTGCCCCTTCTCCTCTGGAGACGTGGAGATGTCGTGAGGGTTTTCCTATTCATCCCTTCTTTTTCTTGGGATACTTACACTAATTCTCCCCAGGAAGTGCCCTCATTGGCACAGTGGATCGTGAAACCCCTTCTCTTGTCTCAAAACACTCTTGTGACATGGACCTATCTTTTATTCTGCGCACTTAAGAAGAGTTTAATTTACCAAGTTAATCAGGAAATACAGTAATAAAACTGAAGAGGCAGTAATAATTCTAGTGGGTGTTTTCTAGTGTTTTTGAACATTGGCCTCTGAGGAGTCACTTCACCATGCCCACACATACAGATATTCATATTGTAAACCCCTGGACAACTCTGCAACCCTGGATCTGATCATTACTCACTTCTTGGACTTTCCAGGGAAACGTCCAGAGAACATAACTTCTTATTTGCAAAGAGATGGGAGTTGCCAATCATTGCCCTCCCCACTGCACGGATATCCAGAATCATGTCAAACCTGGTTTCTTTACCTGTTAGACAGGAGCTCCATTCAGTAAGTCAATACTTTAAATCAATAAGATTTAAAGATGTAAGGAACTTAATATAACATACAATTCTTATGTAATTTATTTAGGACAGCGATGCTCAAATTTTCCCTTTCCTTACACAAGATAAACAACAACAAAAATGTTTTGCGTTAAGCTTTTTTTGTATTTTTATTCTGCAGTGATTTTTCCTCCATTTTTACCCCAGTAGGTAGGATGAAGGGGGGAGGCATATTACTGCAATTATTATGAAAAGGATATGTATTTTAATCATTAATCACCAGACTTATGGGGGAAGATAGTGGTGAAAAATGAAGCACACATGTCTTATTTAAGAAAACTTAACAATGGATCGTGGATCACCACATCAAAAACTAATGATGTATTGTATGGTGACTAACATAACATAATAAAATTAAAAAAAAGAAAAAAGAAAATTTAACTGAGGGACGCCTGGGTGGCTCAGTAGTTAAGCATCTGCCTTCAGCTCAGGTCATGATCTCAAGGTCCTAGGATCAAGTACCACATCGGGCTCCCTGCTCAGTGGGAAGCCTGCTTCTCCCTCTCCCGCTCCCTCTGCTTGTGTTCCTGCTCTCACTATCTCTCTGTCAAATAAATAAATAAAATCTTAAAAAAAATTTAACTGAAAGAAATGGGTATTGTTTTGAGTTATGATGCCCCGTGTTGCTTAATTCTTATACAGCTATTTGTATTAATACATTTTCCTCTCACTTCCAGTTTGAACAGCACTAAGTTAGAACTTATGAATTTGTAGCATTTTTTTTTGCTTAGAAAAAAATGGTCTCATAATTAAATGTGAAGATCTTTAATAGAAAAGAATTATTTTTGTCCTTCAATTTACTCTCTGCCTTGCATTTAAACTTAATACATGTTTGAATAAATGGTTACAGATTTGTAAATGTTTTGTTCAAGGCTATTGGCATAGATGCTAATAATGAATGAATCCAGTGAACTCATAGTAGAATAAATTCTATAAAATGACAAGAGAAGTCAATGATACTTTTTGTCAGTGCGTTGATGCTTTCCTCATTGGTTTAGGAGTCAGAGTAGAAATTGTTTGGTAGCTACAGTGGTATCAGAACTCATTTACTGATCAAATGCAAAATGAAACAAAATGGACAAATATTTGAGAAAGTGGTTTCTTGGTGTTTAATTCAGGGAATCCTATTCTGTGAGTGATTCCAAGAATCAATTTGGATATTTTTAAATTTATTTCAAGGAATATTTCCCTTAATTGAAAATGGTATAACCTACATCAGAAACATAGATTTGAACTACTCTGCCCTTCAAAGTGCAGCTTTCACATCCTGTACCTTACTTGGTTCTCATAATACCTCCCTAATGATAGGCAGGACATTTGAGATAAACTGTTTCACAAAGGAGTTAACCAAGAGGAAAGAAGTTAAAAGCAAGACCAAGGTCACAGAGCTGATAAATGGGCTAATCAGGATTTGAATCCAAATCATTTGGCTTCAGATATTTCCAATACATCGTGTTGCCTTTCCTACTTGAAGTTAACATGATTGTAATGGTGATAACCACTGAGGTAATTCAAACAAAGATGGTTTATCTGGGACCTAAATTACGCAGATAACGGACTGGAGATTTTTGGTTGCTTTGCAAATTGAGACACGACCTGAGTGTCACTGAGGAAAAAAAAAAATATTTCTAAAAATGTCCCTGAATCGGGGTGGCAAACTTTGCCCCCACTTCTCAACTCTGTAATCTAAGAAATGTTTTTTGAGCCAAGAGTTCCCCAAATGTTTTTTTGTTAAAGAATATAATCATTCCCAGAAATCTAGACTTCCTTAATTTTTCATATGTTGTTATATTTCATATTATTTTCAGCAGGACTGAAGAGTCTAAAGTCCTTGATTCTTCTCCCTAGTGATGTATTCGGTGTATTTTAATGATGTTAAAAGTATATTCAACTGTACCTACTATATCACAGGCTTTCTTTCTCCTTAGTTATCTGAGGTGAGTATGTGAACATTCCTAATATACCTAAATACATAAACATGTAAGACAGTCATGGTATTACTAATTTTTTAAAAACATTTATTTATTTTAGAGGTAGGGAGGGGCAGAAGAAGAGGGAGAGAGAAACTTAAGCAGACTCCACGCTGAGTGCAGAGCCCGACACAGGGCTTGATCTCAGAACACTGAGATCACGACCTGAGTAGAAACCAAGAGTTGGACGCTCAACTGACTGCGCCACCCCAGGGCCCTGTTATCATTAAATTTAAGTGAAACTTCTAGAGGGGTAGATTTCTTATCATATGAGATCAGTTTGTTCATGTGAGACCACTTTTCAGGGATGTGATCTGTGGGTGTATATATATTTGTGCTCCAGAAATGCTATTAAATATCTACCAGTCATTTCTTGAATTTTGCATAAGTATGCACAAAGTGTTTTATTCATTAAAGGGTTAGCCTGACATAGAAAATTTATCCATGCAAAGACCTTCCTTTAAATGGCTGGTTCTGGCATGCCCTCGTGGTCTCAGAAGGTAGAGAAAGTTCTTGTCTACTTGTAAGCTCCTGGCAATAGGAAATCCTGCACAAATATAAGGGGAGATGTCAAATAGAACACGGCTCTTCCGTAGGTCTGGGGGGCCATTGCCTGGCCCAAAGGCTGACATATAAAGGGTTCTGGAAAAAAAAAATTGTTGACTAAATGAATAGTTCTAGTTGATCTGGAGGCCTTATCTGTGCTATTGCTTTATTAATTGTCTCTACCCCTCAATAATTTGTACTGTCATCAGTGGGGACAAGTTTGGGGACTCCCTTCCCTAATACATGTCAAAACCATGTAAGTAATTATAATTTAGGCAAAAACATTAATTCAAACTAAAAGAGAGAGCAAATAGGGGAGTGAGATTGACGAAGAGACAGAAGCTGATTGGAGTTCACCAAAGGGCAGATAGAGGCTGGAACCATGATGAGCTAGGACTGGAAGTCCCTGGACCAGTTGATATTCTGGACCAGTGGTTGCTCTGTTCAGTTTAGAACAAATCAGCAGATACTTATTATGTGTCAGGCACCAGATATATAGTATTAGGTGCTGGGACTACAAGGGGTCTGAAATTGAAGAAACAGGATATACTTACATTTGAACATTATTTTAGTTACATTTTCAGAAAATATGCTCAATATGCAATTCTTCAACTTCCAGAAAACTTTTTAGTTTAAGTACCTCTAAATTTAAAGTAATGGGGCAAATCTGAAAAAAAGTATAATAAATACACTGTTTTCCTCTCTTTCCAGATTTTTTGGACATTCTGTACTCTGTAACAAATGGGCCTATTGCTTTAAACATACTGAGCATATTGGTTCAAAATGTAAATAATATTCCACTTAAAAATATGTTAATCCTGTGTCCCCTAACTTTTCCAGTAATACTAAACAAAATTTACATAGATTCCCAAGGAACTCCAGTCTAACAGAAAAGAAGGACATGGAAAAAAATTATTACACAGATTAAGAACCATAATAGAGGATACATAAGGAACAGAATTGGCCTCCTATATGAGCAAGAGATTATTGCTTTGACGGGGATGTTAACCGAGGATCAGGAAAGAATTCACAGGTGTGTGCTATCCTAGCAGGGTTCGGGGCAATAAATAGGCATTTACCAAGAGGATAAGAGGGGAAGGAATTCCAAGGATAGGATGGGCATAATGCAAGAGCACAAAGGCAGCAGACAGAGTTGTATGTACAGAGGAATATAGCTAGTTTAGTATTGCTCAGAGTTCCAATGAGAGGCGGTGCTTTATGTGACCAGCAGGTGGTTCTTGTAGATAGGGTAGCACACTGACTTCCAGGCATGGTGGATATGCCCAGCTCATCCTCACACCCTCCCCTCACCAGGACATTATCCCTCATTTTTTTTCAGTTCTTTCTTCCCAGAAACCAAATTGACTTAATTTCCTCACTTCTTCTGCCCCAGCCAAACTAGTCAGGGAAAATCATGTAATGTTTTGTTTGCCTTGTTAAGGAGTCAAATTGTATTGCATAGAGTTGATGGGCAATCAACAAGTGATTTTTTAAAAACATTTATTTATTTATTTGACAGACAGAGACACAGCAAGAGAGGGAACACAAGCAGGGGGAGTGGGAGAGGGAGAAGCAGGCTTCCCACGGAGTAGGGAGCCCGAAGTGGGGCTTGATCCCAGGACCCTGGGACCATGACCTGAGCCGGAAGGCAGATGCTTAATGACTGAGCCACACAGGCGCCCCCAACAAGTGCTTTTTAAGTAAGGAAATAATTTGGTCACAGTTGTTGTGAAAAAGCAGCAATCCCCACAGTACTTGCACAGCCTCTCAACGTCCCTATGATTCAAGAGATTACAAAGAAAATTATTTTTTAAAAAGATTTTATTTATTTTAGAGAGAGAGAGCACGAGCAGGAGGAGGAGGGGGGAAAGAATCTCAAGCAGACTCAGCACAGAACGAAGAGCCCAATGTGGGGCTCAATCTCATGACCCTGAGATCATGACCTGAGCTGAAATCAAGAGTCCGACGCTTAACTGACTGAGCCACCCAGGCACCCCAATAGTTTTTTTTTTTAAAAGAAGAAGTTGTGGTGTTCTAAGCAAGCTAAAATCTATTTGTTAAATGACAATGTAGGATATCTATGCTCAGTGCTTGAGGCTGAGGATGGAGGGATAGCAAGCAGCTTAGTTATTCCTTCTTAGCCCTAGAACCCTTCTACTCTCCAAAACAAAGAAATTGCTCATACTTTCTTCATTTACTTCCTTCTTTCTTCTACTTCTCAAATGTCAATAATGGGCTAGATATGGGTGTGCAGGAAAAGTAGAGGAATGGTAGCATGAAGATGGGGGCATCCATTTTGCTTCTTCCCCTCTTTAGGCCTCCATGACAGCAATTGGTAGTATGGAAAACCAAAATCTAGGGATCATCTGCAGGTCTTATTTTAAGAAGCTGTTTTAGCCTTTTCTGTCACCAAACTTCTCTGGCTTTCCCCCCTTTTTATTTTTAATATTAGAGTTGTCTTACCAGTTAACATAAGCAGAAATGAAATAATTGAGTTTCACCTGGTTTCTGTCTCCCTCTGGGAGAGGAACTACAGCAGTCAAATTTCCAGAAGGCAAGCAATTAGAATAGGAAGCTAAGGATAATCAAGATTTTACTGTACATTTATTGTAACTGTTAAATTATTTACATTCCTTGACTCCTCCTGGACTGAGCCTTTGTGGTTTGGATGGTAGAAAGGACTCAGGGCAAGGAACCAGGAGGTGGCTCTCTGGATCTCATTCTGCAATTAATTAATTCTGTGTCTTCAGAAAAATCATTTCTTTGGGTCTGTTTTCTGATCAGGAAAACAAGGGAGTGTGATTATTTCAATGCTTCTCAAGTTCTACTTTGCACCAGATTCACTTGAGGTGGTTCAAAAATATACAGATTCTCAGATCTGCCTGGAGGATAGAGTGTTGTGGTTGAGCCTGTGGATTCTGCATCGGACTGGCTGGGTTTAACCTCCTGGGTGACCTTGAGAAAGTTATTTCAATTCTGCAATATCTCATTTTTCTCATTTTTCAGGCAGGAATAACAATAACAGTACCTACTTTATATTGTCCCTGGAAGGGTAAAATGATATAATGCTTTTAAAACAAATACATTACCTGTGTCATACTAAGCATTCAACAGACGTTATATATTATCATTTGTATAGCCTGCCGTATGTTTGTATGGTGTGTATGTTGGTGTTGGATAGGTGCTCATAAATATCCATCAAATAAATAACGGAAGTATATCTTAAGTTTGTTTTTTTAAAGTAACTTTTTCTTGTGTTCACAAATCTGAAATTCTTTATTAGCCCATGAATTACTTTCCCAAGGATAAAGATAGTTTGAGGGAACTGTTTAAGTGTTATGCTCAATCTTTGCCCTATGCTTACTCTTAGACTGAGAGCCTCATGGTAATTAAAAAAATAATTAAATGATAAAAGTCCCACTAGAGGGGGTGAGCTGAGAGAGGTAGGGAATGAGTCTCAAGGACTGCTGGCTGATCCAGCCTTCCACTGTATAATATAATGACTCTCACCTAGGTGTGCATCTCCATTTTATCTCACAAGATGCCGTGAAATTCTCAAAGTCACTGTCATTATTGATTTTGAATCACACAAAAAAGCAATATCGCAATTTTCGTGTTGTTGACCAAGCAGAAAACAGGACAATGTAACTTTAAAAAAGCTTGAAAATCAGAGCTATGAAAAAGAGAGAGCTAACTTCTATCCCCCATTAACCCACTGATCAAAACATTACACGCACATTGAACTGTGTTTTTACGGTGGTGGTGGTCCCTCGCTAAATATTCAGCTTGTGATTCCCCTGGTGTTTTTAGTGAGAGGAGTTACCAGTTTAGTAACGGCCGGGAGGAAATCGCCTCGGAATCTCTGGAGGTGGCCTCCTAGAAAGATCGCCGGGAGGGGAGGAGCCCTGATTGTCCTAGAAGAAAAGCATGGCCCCATCCGGGAAGTCAAGGCTTGCCGGGAGGCTGGGTTGGCTGCTGTGGGTCCTGGAGGTGGCAGACGTGGAGCGGCCAACCGCAGAGCTGGGGCCTGCGGGTGGAGGGGCCTCAATGTGTGCAAGTGAAAGGCGCCCCGACAGACGGACACGCGTGGGCTCCGACCTCTTCCCACCACGCGTGGGTTCGGAGCTCAAACTGACCAGGGGCCATCCTGGCCTGGCAGGCGCAGCGGCCGCCTGAGATCTGCTCCAGCAACGCCCGGCGCCGCTGCGAGCCGGGAGCCCTGGGCCTCGCCGGGCGCGGCAGCCCCTCCCCTCCTGAGCCCGCGCTTCCGCCCGAGACCCGGCGGCGGCCGTGACCGTGGCCGAGCCGCGCCTTCCGCCTGCGCCTGGGAGCTGCCGGCGCCCGCCCGCGCCCCTGCGCGCCGCGCCCACAGGCCGCGCCAAGGGGGGAGCTCCTGGGCCCAAGGGCCTCGGCCCCCCGCACCAAAGACCCCCTCGGAGCTGGACGTTGGGAGGGGTCGGCCAGCTCCGCGTCGCTCCCGCTCGGGATGGGCCACTCGACACCTGCGGCCGCTCGGGAACGCGGACTTGGCGGGGCCATGGCCGGCGTCTGCCGCCACGGCGAGCTGGGAGGGAGAGCCGAGTCAGGGGAGCCTCCTTCCTTTCCCAGACTCGCAGCGACAGTGGAGGGCCCGACCCCCAGCGCCGACGGGCGGGACCCTCGGAGGGGACCAACTACATCCCAGACCTCCTGCAGCCACCAGCAGGTTGGGGACGCCAGTACTAGCGCTGTGAGCTCGTAGTGGGACTTTACGTTGTCGTCCTAAAGACCCTCCGCGGAAGGTGTCTTCCCGTTTAAACAAAGTCTGGCGTGGAAGAGGATTCTCCTTCTTCCTCTTCCTCCCTTCCCCCACTCACTTTCGTTCATCTATTTCTTGCCATCTTCCGAAAAGGGCCAGAGCAAATATGGACATGAGTGAACAAGTTAAGAGCCTGCAAAGAGTGTGAGTGTGTGTGTGTGTGTTGGGGGATGGTAGTAGGGTGGGAGAAAATAATGAAAATAAAATCAGAAATATCCGAGTATATAACAATGACACACATGTTCCCAGCCTGCTAGCAGTCTCGGCTATGTCCACGTGAGGACAAATTTTACATACACAGTTCTAGGAGAAAATTTCACGTATACAGGCATCAGTGGCAGTTCGGGGCATCCAGGAGCTTTCTTCTCAGTATTTTACTTTCTTGAAGCATATTCATATTCTCATCAAAGGGACTGGAGGAGTAAGGCGCTGTTGGGAGACCATTCCTGGACACAACTGAAGCGGCTTCCCCGGGGAGAATGGCCTTTGTCACCTATGTATATGTCATTCAACTCTTGCTCAAGGTGTAATAATACGAGGGGACAGGTGCTTTGGGGCGTGGGGGAACACTACGCTGTGCTCTACTGAATATCCTCATCCCGACTGAGGACGAATGCTTTTCTTAAGGATGAGGTGGGTTCCTGAATAGGAAGGTGGAAAACATAAACTGAAGCTTTAGGGTATCCTAGACCCCGCCCCAACTCCCACCCATCCCCAGCCTTCACCAAAGCAGCGTCAGATTCCTCTTCACAATACAACAAACTCTCCTGCAGTTGCGAACCCCTGCATTAAAACGCGGCGGTCAGAGCTGAGTGCGGAAAACAGGCTCTGTGAGAGTCCTTTCGCTACTGCGTAGTCATGGAATATTCTTTTATTCAAGAGGCCTCTTCTAGTTGATTCTACCCGGATTCAGGCTATTGTTCTCCAGGCCACCGATAGGGGGCAGCAGATACCCTGCGAAGCCCCGGCGACGATTTTGGAAGAGCGTCCTTGCTGTCCCTGGGAATCCGGTGTAATTGAACGTTTGGGGTCGGAGGCACGACCTACCGCCTCTGCATCCATCGCAGCAGCTCCCGGGGCTCTGGCCCCAGACCCTGGACTCCTCTTGGGGACCTTGGGGCTTCCCTGTGCAAGGAGTGAGCGAAGCTATCTGTGCCGCAAACAGTGCCTTGTAAACTTAGCGTGCAGCATAAATAAATTCTTATGGATGAAAATGCTATGATTAATAGAATATACAGGTATTTCAAAGTGTTACAGAATCTACTGAAGCTTTTGGCCGTTTTTAAAGTTTTCTCAGTCAAGAGAGAATTTAAAAATTACGGCTACCATAATCTCTTTGGGGGGGGGTGGTATCTGTTAAATTGTTTTGAATTTTACAAAGACGTCTCTGATTAGAAGTTGGGAACTACCGCTGGCCCCACAGAGTCATCAGATCACTGTGATAAAGATTCCGAGGCATCTAAGAAGAGAAGCTAGGAGGTGGCGGCAGTTCGGCCAGGGTGTCGGCCAGGGTGTCCGCGGGCGCGGCCAAACGTCTGCAGCGCAGAGCCATTCCGAGAGCGCGGGGCTGGGGTGGCTCGGATTGGTCCAGACTCGGGGTGATTGGGCAGCGGCCGGAAAACCTACCGCACTCGGCAGCCTAGCATTTGAGTTTTCAGAATTGTCAAAGAGGCGTTATAGATCTTATCCAAAGACACGTTTTCTCAGAAATGAACTTTTTTTTTTTTTTACTAAATTAAAAATACATTTGTGGAGCATTGATTTTTTTTTTTTTTAAGAAAAGGAAAATGCAGTGTAAAAGTTTAGAGGCTATTACAGTTATCTCTAAATATTTTTTTTAAGTTTTTTTTTTTTTTATTCATTTGAGACACAGAGATACAGAGAGAGAGAGCATGAGCAGGGGGAGAGGCAGAGGGAGAGGGACGAAGCAGGCTCCCCCACCGAGCCAGGAGCTGATGTGGGGCTTGATCCCAGGATTCTGGGATCATGACATGAGCGGAAGGCAGACGCCCAACCATCTGAGCCACACAGGCACCCCTCTAAATATTTTTTTAAATGCAGAAGCAAATGTGAAAATTCAGTTATCTGAATGAGAACGCACATGAAACTTAAACACAATTAAAAAACTCTGATTAATCCTTGAACTATTTGCAAAGTAGGGATGAATTAGATTTTAATTATATATCATAACACAACCCTAAGATGTTTTCATTTTATTATTGTTAGGAACAAAACCTATTGATAACTACTTTTAATGTATTTTTTCCCCAACATTATAACACTTTCTAGAAATGCAGTCATAATTACTAAGGAAAGGAAGAATTTCAATAGCAAACTGTCAGAAATTTCATTAACATGGGAAGTCCATATTATGATGTAAGAATATAGAAACTCCCCAAGATAATGATGAATACTAATTAATTAGTATGAAATTGGTAGGAAAATACCAAATTTGTAAATTAAGACGGCTGAGGAAGACTCAGAAGTGGAGAAGGAAAAGACTGATTTTGGTCGTGCCGGGGGAAAGAAAGTGGGTAAATCCAGGTATGAGATTTCCAAACTGGGTTCAAAATCCTATCCTAAGAGAGACCTGAGGCCCAGCTGCTACTTTGGATAGTCAGTCCTATAGTTGTCGAACCAGAGGATTGGCTCACCATGAGATCTGGAACACAGGTAGT
Source organism: Leptonychotes weddellii (assembly GCF_054177405.1). Taxonomy (NCBI): domain Eukaryota; kingdom Metazoa; phylum Chordata; class Mammalia; order Carnivora; family Phocidae; genus Leptonychotes; species Leptonychotes weddellii. The sequence goes on from NC_138369.1 coordinate 144,699,031, forward strand.
TCTTTGTGCCTGAAGATAAACTTGGACAATTTTAAATTTGCCTAAGACCAATACTATTTACCTTTAAATGTGTGTATTAAGCAATTGCACACCGAAGGTGGAAACAGGTTTTGAAGGTGGCAAAAATTGCACCAATGATCATCCAAGAAGTTTCTTTTTTAAAAAATGCCACAAAGTGGCAATGATATGAAATTTCGATAATCTCAACTTTTGAAGCAGTATATTGATGTGTAACACAACTTGGCTTATTTGCATAATGATGATGGCTGTCATTTTGTGTGCCCCGAAACAGCTCTATAAGGCAGATATCATTAGCTCCATTTCACATGTAAGAAAACTGAGGTACAAAGAGCTTAAGCTACTTGCCTAAGTTTACACAAGTAGTAACTGGAAAGCCACTTTCTGATTCTAGAACCCAGAGGTTTTATATGCGCTTGCTGCAAACCCTGAGACCACAGTGTATCCCTGTAGGGGACACATCCGGACTCCGGAGTGAGCAAAAATGGACAAACTCATTTCTATCACAATTTGAGTGACTAAAACCTAAATTAATAAAACAAAACACAAGAAAAAAAAAAAACCTACATGTCACAGAGAATCTCAGTCTGGAGTTTCTCTATCCCATAAGATTTATGGAGGTAGTAACAGGATAGGGAGGAGTCCACAACCTATTTTAAAATTTTAAAAATCTAAACAGCAATTCATAATTACTGCAGATAGATACTAAAATTCTGCTGGTTTTGCTTTGCCTGGTATTACATGAATGCAGAGCTGCATGGGCAATGTAAAACAGGAAAATGAATTACCTGTTACTTAATAAATGTAGTTTATTTGCTAGACAATATCTTTACATTATTAGGTCCATGGACGGTTGTAAAAATGATAACAATAAATATTAAAAAGGAGACTTTGAACATGAAAAGGAATCACTAATACGTGGTAAAATCTCATATAATACAGTTAGTTATTCTCTTAGTTATTAGTCCTGCTACTTAATAGTAGGTCTCTGATAAAAAAAGGACTTTTGCTCTGTTGGGGGATTTAATACTGCATTTCCACAAGTACAATATGTTGTTATGTGAAGAACACTAATGTAAATTGGTCATATTTAAATAATCAACACCATTTATTTAGGGCCTCAAAGGATTGTGGGGAAGGAATATGGAGATTACAGGTAGCTGGTTTCACAGCATGGTTTCCCAAGATCTTCCTGATTGCTCCTTTTCCTGTATATTCCAGCCATTCTCAAATATTTTGGTCTCGGGGACCCCCAAAAGCTTTTGTTTATGTGGATTGCATCTATCGATACTCATTGTATTAGGAATTAAAATAGAAGAAATGTTTAAACTATTTATTTGTTACTGACTTATAATAATGATCAGCCCATTACATATTAACACAAATGACATATTTTTAATGAGAAATAATGATGTTTCCCAAAACAAAAAAAAAATGAGAAAAAAGAAAAATGTCTTACATTTTGTAAATGTCTTTAATATCTGCTGGACTTAATATCTAGCTGGCTCTAAGCAGCTGGATTTTCACATTTGCTTCAACATTCCATCTCTTTTGTGATTTGGTGTGTAGTTTGAAGTGTATGAAAAAAATCTGGCCTCAAAGAAATATATAATAGGAAAAGGGAGGAGTATTTTAGTAGCTTTTTTCAGATTATTGTAGATATTCTTTGATATTACTCCAAAATTCTTCAAGTGGTAATTTTTTTTTTAAAGATTTTATTTATTTATTTGACAGAGAGAGACACAGTGAGAGAGGGAACACAAGCAGGGGGAGTGGGAGAGGGAGAAGCAGGCTTCCCGCGGAGCAGGGAGCCCGACGCGGGCGGGGCTCAATCCCAGGACTCCGGGATCACCACCTGAGCTGAAGGCGGACACTTAATGACTGAGCCACCCAGGCGCCCCTTCAAGTGGTAATTTTTAAAAAGTTAATTGCAATGTAGAGTTTAAATCCATATCAATATACTTTTCATATTCTGTTACCTTAATTGGTCGATTGAATGGACCTTTACCCATGCATGATTTGTAACATCATGCACTGGTTCACTGAATTATGCAGATCTTTCAAATGTTGACAGATTTCATCATACAATATCAAAAATATCATATTAATTAATTTCATCACTGATTTTATTAGGAAAAATTTTACATACAAGTGTTCCAAAATTCCAATTTTTTTTTGAAGACAGTATTTTTTTTTAAAGATTTTATTTATTTATTTGACAGAGAGAGACACAGTGAGAGAGGGAACACAAGCAGGGGGAGTGGGAGAGGGAGAAGCAGGCTTCCCAGGGAACAGGGAGCCGGATGAGGGGCTTGATCCCAGGACCCTGGGACCATGACCTGAGCCGAAGGCAGACGCTTAATGACTGAGCCACCCAGGTGCCCCCCAAATTCCAATTTTTGCTTGAAACTTCAAATTTTATCATTGGCAAGAAATACTGTCAGTGGTTTTCCTTGAAGTGACAGGCTTGCTTTGTTTATTTCTGAGAAAATATTTGCCAAATACTCAAGTCTGAATAACCATAGTCTGTCAGTTGTTCTTTCAAATAAAAATGCTAATCTAAGAAAAAAGTGGCTAGTTCAACTTGAAACTCAATTGTACCAATGCTTTTCCTCAAGACAACCATTGTACTTCTGTGTGTAGTGGAAACCCTTTATGTATTCCTCCCATTTTGTCTCAGAGAATATTAAGATGACATGGCCTAAAGGCTCAGCATTTAATGCAGTTAATAATTTTCACTGCTTTATCAATAACATTCTTGGGGCACCTTGGTGGTGAAGAACACTAATGTAAGTTGGTCATATTTAAATAACACCATTTATTTAGGGCCTCAAAGGATTGTGGGGAAGGAATATGGAGATTACAGGTAGCTGGTTTCACAGCATGGTTTCCCAAGATCCTCCTGATTGCTCCTTTTCCTGTATATTCCAGCCATTCTCAAATATTTTGGTCTCGGGGACCCCCAAAAGCTTTTGTTTATGTGGATTGCATCTATTGATACTCATTGTATTAGGAATTAAAATAGAAGAAATGTTTAAACTATTTATTTGTTACTGGCTTATAATAATGATCAGCCCATTACATATTAACACAAATGACACAAATAACACAAATGGGAGTCTGCTTCTCCTCCCTCTGCCGCTCCCCCTGCTTTTACTCTCTCTCTCTCTCTGTCAAATGAATAAAGTCTTTAACAAAGAAAAAGACATTCTTAAGTGAAAATGACTCTTTTTCTTGTCCTCCTCCCCCTCCCCTTCTCCTCTCATTCTTCCCCCTCCCCCCTCCTCCTCTCCTCTGTCCCCCTCCTCCCCTTTTCCCTTCCCCTCCCTGCCCTTTTCCTCCTCTTCTTCCTTCTTTTTTGCTGCAAGTGTGTGGTGGTGAAGAATACAGCGACCACAACTATAGTCTGATGCTACTGCCTCGCTTTGTACTGAGGCTACTTTGTTTTACCCACCACCAGTGAAAACATCAACACAATGAAAAAGGCAAATAATATCTTAACATTATCAAGAAAATAGGTTTATCTTTATGGAACTCCTGAAATGGTCCCAGGGACGGACCTCCAGGGGTCTGCAGACCCTACTTTGAGAACCACTGCTCTAGATCACTTGTGTTTCGGATCACTCACTATTGACTTCATTCTATGCTGCCTTATGTTGTTAGTTGTCTTCTGTCTACAAATCTCATCTCCCTGATTAGGAACTGTATCATTGATGTAGTTGTATTCTGACCACTGTGGAAGTGCAGGGCACTCAGTACAATTAAAGTTTGTTGATGACTGGGGCGCCTGGGGGGCTCAGGGTTAAGCGACTGCCTTCAGCTCAGGTCATGATCCTGGAATCCCATGATCGAGTGGCTCAGGTCATGATCCTGGAATCCCATGATCGAGTCCCGCATTGGCTACCTGCTCAGTGGGAGTCTGCTTCTCCCTCTGACCCTTCCCTGTCTCGTGCTCTCTCTCTCAAATAAATAAAATCTTTAAAAACAAAGTTTGTTGATGATTGATTGACACGCTGACAATCCACATCCTAGTTGGTTTTGATTTTTACTTATAGTACTAAGTGAGGACAATGGTTTGGGGGGCATACACTTATTCAGAGGAAGGGAAGGAACATTTGTCATGATATGTTATAATTTTTTCAAACAGTCCTTGTCACTGGCAGCCATGTTCATGTGCGTGCTCTCTGTTAGCGATTCCACTGCTAGTACTTGGAACACGACTTGACAAAACCAGTGGGTAAGAATTCAAGTCCAGTCTGTGATGCATTTAAACTATTGCAATCACTAGCACCACCAGAGGAATAGCTTCTAACAGTAAAGGGCTTGTCCAATTTGTTGGACGAGCTGAAAAGCACAGCTGAGCTTCGGACAGTTCATTAGTTCCACTCCTTTGGGTCATGCGAGACTTTTTAAATATGGGAGGAAGTTCTGTTGCCTGGGCGGTCACAAATCCATCTCCTATAAATAGCACAATGCCTGTATTTTGCACTCTTCACACCCTTACTCTTTACTGTTAGAAATGGTATAGTGGTGGAATCACCCCTAAAGCCAGCAAGGGGAAGTGAAATTGTGCAGGCAATTTATTGCTGGGAGCACTACCTCATTTTCAGTATGGGATACTACTTCTCTTTTTGTAGATATATTTGCTGAGAAAAACTCACCACACGTGTGATGCAGTGGTAATAAAGACAGGCCAAGAAAGTCGGTAAGGATCCACAGTATACATTCTTTAAACATGATTAAGATTTAGATTTGAACTTACTGAGTAGTAGGTGTGTTCAGTCTTGTTCCCCATAAAGTAGCCTATCCGATGTGAATATTTCACTAGTAATCCTTTCTTGGAGGGGAGATGTCCAATTAAAGGAGCCTCAAGCCACACAGAAAATGTGGCTAGTGCCACTGAGAAACTTGATTTTTAATCTTATTTAATTTTAATTTACCTAAATTTAAATTTGAAAACGAGTCTCAATTCAGTTATAGGAAGGTTTAATTCTGTTTGGAAAAACCTGGGTATGTTGACCTACTTTTTCAACAGCAAATTTTATGAAATCTACATTCCAATCAGGTATTTCCAACGAAAATTTAATGACTCAATTGAGATGTATTGCAAATGTAAAATTCGTATCAGATTTCAGTGACTTCATGTGATAAAAAAGGTAAAATATCTCAATGAATTTTTATACTGAGTACATGTTGAAATGATAATACTTAAATATATTGGGGTGATTACAATTTATTTTAACCATTTCCTTTATTTATTTATTCATTCATTCATGTATTTATTTATATTAAGTAATCTATATGCCCAGTGTGGATCTTGAACTCATGACCCCGAGATCAAGAGTTTCATGCTCCATTGCCTGAGCTAGCTAGGTGCCCCTATTTTAGACATTTCCTTTTACTGTTTTTATTGTTGTTGCAGCTTGCAAATAATTTAAACTTACATATGTGCCTCTTATGTTTCTACTGGACCGCACTTTCCTAGGTCACTTTTCTTCTACCTATGTGAGTAAGAACGCAGATGAAAAATTATTATGTCTTAATTTCATCCTCATTATATGAGATATAGATTTGCTTAAAGAAATTGATATCCAAAAATTTATTATGCACCTGATCAGAGTACTTCCTCAAAGGCTTCTACACTAAATATCGTTTTAAAATTATGTATTATTCAATGCCAGATCTACTTTGTGTCCAATTTGCATTCTGGGAATTTTTTTTTTTTTTACTTTATTTTTTAGAGCAGTTTTAGTTTCACAACCAAATTGAGCAGAGAGTTCCCATATACTTCTTGCCCCACACATGCACAGCCTTTCCCACTATTTGCATGAGAGTGGTGCATTTGTTATAATCACTGAACCTACTTTGATACATCTTATTACCAAAGTCCACAGTTTGCATTAGGGTTCATTTTTGGTGTGATATATTCTATAGGCATATACAAGGAATCATTTTTTAAGATATATGTTACATATGATATTTCTGCTTTTCCATTATTATATTTGATTTAAAAATGGAATTGAAATAAGGGTTTTCAGTGATTTAAAAACAACTCTTCCTGATTTTTTTTTTTTTTAAGATTTTATTTATTTATTTGACAGAGAGAGAGACAGCGAGAGCAGGAATACAAGCAGGGCGAGTGGGAGAGGGAGAAGCAGGCCTCCCGCCGAACAGGGAGCCCAATGTGGGACTCAGTCCCAGGACCCTGGGATCATGACCTGAGCCGAAGGCAGACACTTAACGACTGAGCCACCCAGGCACCCAACAACTCTTCCTGATTAAAACATCATATTATTGAAGAAAATTTGAAAATATAAAAAAGTATTGAAACAAAAAAAGAAGAGAAACAGGGGTGGCTGGATGGCTCAGTCAGTTAAATGTCTGCCTTCGGGTCACGTCATGATCCCAGGGCCCTGGGATTGAGTCCCACATCAGCTCCCTGCTCAGTGGGGAGCCTGCTTCTCCCTCTCCCTCTGCCCCTCCCCCACCCCCCACTTGTACTCTCTCTTGCTATCTCTCTCTCTCAAATAAAAAAAGAAAATCTTAAAAAAAAATTAAGAAAAGGGGCGCCTGGGTGGCTCAGTTGGTTAAGCGACGGCCTTCGGCTCAGGTCATGATCCTGGAGTCCTGGGATCGAGTCCCGCATCGGGCTCCCTGCTCAGCGGGGGGTCTGCTTCTCCCTCTGACCCTCCCCCATCTCATGCTCTCTCTCTCTCTCTCATTCTCTCTATCAAATAAATAAATAAAATCTTTAAAAAAAATTAAGAAAGAAAGAAAAATTAATCATGGTCTTCAAACTTAGAAAAAAAATCAATTCACAATTTATTGTCGGTTTCTTTTCTCTCTATATATAGGTATACATTATGATTATTCTGTAACATAGTTTAATAACTCTCTTTAATCACTTTATGAATATTTGAACATTTTCTAATGTATTTTTGAAACTGAATAAATAACTGAATATTACCCCATTAAGTATATACCATTATTTATTTTATCAATCCACACTGTGATTATTCTTACATGTAAATTTCTTTTACATTTTTATTATTTGCCTTGGACATATAGGATTTTCTCCTAAGAAATTGCTGGGTCAAAGGGTAAGAGCATTAAAACTTTGGATATGCATTGTCAAATTGTCATCCAAAGAAGTTATATATGAGAGTGCCATTTTTGCAACATCCTTTCCAAAAGTAGTATTATAATTTAAATTATAAGTCTTATAATTTAAAAAATATTTATCAATTTGAGAGGCAAAAACTTGCTGTTTTATTTCTTTTTTATAATTTATTTATTTATTTATTTTAATGTAAGCTCTATGCCCAACATGGGGCTTGAACTCATGACCCCAAGATCAAAAGTTGCATGCTCTACCAAGGGAGCCAGCCAGGTATCCCCAAAACTTGCTGTTTTAATTTGCATTTTTGATGACTAATGATATTGAACATTAAAAAATATGTCCTAAACAAAAATGTTTCTTTTGAGGGGCACCTGGCTGGTCTCATGCAACTCTTGATCTCCAGGTTGTGAGTTCAAGCCCCACACTGGGTAGTAGAGATTACCTAAAAAATAAATAAAAATTAAAATTTAAAAAAAAGAATTTTTTTGGATGGTCTTTTCATGCCCTTTGCTTATTTTTTTGCTGTGTAGGTGTTTATCTTTTCTTATTATTTGTTCTTATGTTCTTATGATCAGATATAAAGATATTAAACCATTACCTGCCATTAATGCTGAAAATTATTTTTCTTTGTTTACCATTGACTTTTAATTATATTTATAGCAGATGTGCTTTTAATCTTTTGTTGTTGTTCCTTCCTTATCTACATTATAATCTGATAAATATTTACATGTACTTTTAAATAGATCTTTATTTAAAAAATAGTTCATTCTATTTTATTTGGGATTGATTTTGGTGTATTTATAAGGTAGAAGATCTAATTTTTTTTCAAATAGTTAACCAGTTGTTCTACGATCATTTATTAAACAAGGAATCTTCCCTACTTTTTAAAAATGGTAGCTTTCAGGGCGCCTGGGTGGCTCAGTCATTAAGCGTCTGCCTTTGGCTCAAGTCATGATCCCAGGGTCCTGGGATTGAGTCCCGCATCGCATCGGGCTCCCTGCTTGGCAGGAAGCCTGCTTCTCCCTCTCGCACTCCCCCTGCTTGTGTTCCCTCTCTCGCTGTGTCTCTCTCTGTCAAATAAATAAATAAAATCTTAAAAAAAAAAAAAATGGTAGCTTTCACACATGCTAAATTCTTATCTGTATTTTACTATGGTTGTTTCTCTCCCATTCATCTGTTCTTGTTTTCACATTGAGATCTTAATTTATACAATTTGTAAATTCATCTGGGGGAAATGACATCTTTGTAACTATCAAATTACTTTAGAGGATAAAAATAAGAGAAGGTTTTATGTATGTGTCCTTTCCAATTGGACTATGTAATTAGTATTTTGTAGAGTATCTGTAACATTTCACAGTAATTGTACTTAAAAAAAATAGCTATGTGTTTGAGAAGTACTTGTTGTCATTGTCTAATATTAGGGAATGGATTTTGAATAAAGAGAAGGCAGAAAGAGGGCACTGTATACATTCCATATAGGACATAAAGGAAATTGACAATTTACAATGGACTTTCTGAATAAAGAAAAACTAATGAAAGAGGGAAGATGGGAAATAAACAAGGGAAAGAATAAGTAAAAGTAAAAGTAAAAAAAAAGTAGATTAAGAGCAGATTATGAAAAAGAAAGCTGAATCTGTAAAAGAAAAAAAAAAGCAGAGGGAGAAAGCAAATGTTTGATATCAGGTGAATTTATTTATTTATTTATTTATTTATTTATTTAATTTTATTTTAAGTAGGCCCAATGTGGGGCTTGAACTCATGACCCTGAGATCAAGACCTGAGCTGAGATCAAGAGTCAGTTACTTAACTGACTGAGCCACCCAGGTGCCCCTAAGCTAAAATAATTTAAACACAAGAAAGCTGGCACTGAGCTACTTTTAATTTTTATGTTAACCCATAAATGAAGAAGGAACTAAAATATAAAGGGGAAAAAAAGCTTCTGTTTCAGAAGCTTCAATTTAATACATTTAAAGGAATAGTTTTCTTATAAAATGTATAAAATGTTTTTGGAATTATTTTTTTAAACCACATACCGATATTTCTATATGTATTTCATCATTTGAGCACAGAAAACATTTTGGAGCATGTTCATCATGCTTTATAATTGAATACCTGAAAATCCCTGGTCTTACTGAAGTAGCTTTTATTTGATAATAGTGAATTCTATTCATTATTTCTGGGCAGCTTTTTACTGTAAGATCTAGTCATTTGCAAAAAAAGCTAATATGGTAAAACAAAGGTATACAGAAAGAAATTACTAATGTTTAGATATATAGGAAAAATAACTTAACAGGATACTTCAAGGCTATGTTTAAAGAAAGGGCAGCGTAAAGCCTGCATTTAGGCGTCCCCACGGAGAATGCAATTGCAGTTTCCCACATTTCTTCCTGAAGGTGGCAGTATTTCAGTGACTAAAACAGTGACGACGAGCTCTGAGATCACTGAAGGTGTCATTTTGTGACACCAAAGTCCCTCCAGCAAGACTTTTCTAATTCTTAGTTTGATTCATATGCCTGTAAGGACACATGCTGCCTGTCGACTGACCAATAGCTCCCTAGGACGAGGGCTCTGCAAAGTAAAGTAGCATTTTAGTTGCTCAGATATTGGGGAAAACAAATGTTGTTGGCTTTGGAGAGAAGTAAAGAAATACATTAGGAAATTTAGACTATAGTGCAAAGTAGAAAATGTAGAGACAAGAAGCAGAATGATGTGTTCTATGATTGTCAGGTACCCTCTTTACTGAGTGAGTGGCTGTTTAATCCATCTTGTTATTTTTCTTAAGAGACAAGCAAACATTTCCAAGTGTTTGGTAGATACAGTGACTATATAAACACAACTTTATTTTTGTCAGTAATTAACACATTGCCAAAAAAAGTAAGAACATTAACAAATTTTGGAACAAATATATTAACAATCAAAAGAAAATTAATTTTATGGCCAACAGACACATGAAAAGATGATCAACATCACTGATCATCAGGGGAATGCAAATCAAAACCACAAGGAGATACCACCTCACACCAATCAGAATGGCTTATACCAAAAGATAAGAAATAACAGGTGGGGGCGCCTTCGGCTCAGGTCATGATCCCAGGGTCCTGGGATCGAACCCCACATCGAGCCCCATATCGGGCTCCCTGCTCCGTGGGAGGCCTGCTTCTCCCTCTCCCACTCCCCCTGCTTATGTTCCCTCTCTCGCTGTGTCTCTGTCAAATAAATAAATAAAATCTTAAAAAAAAAAAAAAAAGAAATAACAGGTGTTGGAGGGGATGTGGAGTAAAGGGAACCCTCATGAACTGTTGGTGGGAATATAAATTGGTGTAGCCACTGTGGAAAACAATATGGAGGTTCCTCAAAAAATTAAAAATAGAATTACTATATGATTCAATAATTCCATTGCTGGCTATTTACCAACCTTCCCCCTAAAAAACCTCCACTAATTTGAAAAAATATGTGTACCCCTGTGTTTATTGCAACATCGTTTACAATAGCCAAGATATGGAAGAAACCCAAGTGTCCTTTGATAGATGAACGGATAAAGAAGAGGCAGTATATATATATACAATGGAATATTACCCAGCCATAAAAAAGAATGAGATCTTGCCATTTGTGACAACATGGATAGACCTAGAGGGTATTATGCTAAGTGAAATAAGTCAGACCGAGAAAGAGAAATACCATATGATTTCACTTATATGTGGAATCTAAAAAAACAAAACAAACGAGCAAACAGAAAAAAACTAGAGACTCTTTAAATATAGAGAACAAATTGATGGCTGCCAGAGGGGAAGGTGGGGGGTGGCGAAATAATAAGGGGGGTTAAAAGGTACTAACTTGCAGTTATAGAATAAATAAGTCACAGACATGAAAAGTACAGCACAGGGAAGAGTCGATAATATTGTAATAATGTTGTATGGTGACAGATAGTGACTACACTTATCATGGTGAGTACTGAGTAATATATAGAGTTATTGAATCAATATGCTATACACCTGAAACTAACATAGCATGGTATGTTAATTATACTTCAAAAATAAATAAATTAATTAATTTTAAAAATTGATTTTTACATTTTAAACAGCAAATTCTAAGAGGAGAATGTGTATGTATCTATGTGTATATGTATTAATTAACATATGAGGAAGTAAACACACATAAACAACAAAAGTAAATGTAGTAAGCAAAACTGATCTAAAAAGGGAAGTACTATTTAATTTATTATGATATTTTAAATAACCAATAAACATTAACAGTATTGAGTGATGTTTAGGGGTTAATTCATCATTTATTTTTATTGGTCAAGGCCACATTAAACTGAATATGGAGTGGCTGATTGATACTTAGAATATCTGAATTAGAGTTCTTACAAAGGAATTTGAAGCTGTAAAGCCACAAGCGATGCTGGGAATTGAGGTCCTCTGAAAGTTGCCATCAAGAATGGAAAGTGATTGGGCGCCTGGGTGGCTCAGTTGGTTGAGCGACTGCCTTCGGCTCAGGTCATGATCCTGGAGTCCTGGGATCGAGTCCCGCATTGGGCTCCCTGCTCAGCAGGGACCCTGCTTCTCCCTCTGACCCTCTTCCCTCTCATGCTCTCTATCATTCTCTCTCTCTCTCAATAAATAAATAAAAATCCTTAAAAAAATTATTAAAAAAAAAAGAATGGAAAGTGATTTCTTGTAGTTGAAGCAGCATGATATTTTATTCAATTTACATATTTAAAAATTCTCTTGAAAATAAAATATTTCTCTTTCCGACTTTTCATCAATTCAGTGTCAAAATATACCTCAGTAGAATTTTAAGTGCTTTTATGTTTAATTAAACCAGTTTTAACTTTCCTTTCCTTTCTGCCTCACTATATAAATTGGGGCAATTTATGTAGACATTCCATTTGTGAATATAGTTTCACAAAGTTTTTGCTATTTTTTCAAGATCTCAATCTCTGCATTTATAGACACTTTAGCCATATTTTCTCATACATGCAATCTGTGGTGAATTAATACTTTTTTCTTGAATCACAGATATTTACTGAATGCTACCGTTTCTGTTCTATATAATCAATACCTACTAGATTGATGCACACTTTTTTCAGAAGAAACCACCTTATTGGGGTGCCTGGGTGGCTCAGTTGGTTAGGTGTCTGCCTTCGGCTGGGGTCATAATCTCAGGGTCCTGGGATCGAGCCCCAGGTAGGGCTCCCTGGTCAGTGGGAAGCCTGCTTCTCCCTCTTCCCTCTGCAGCTACCCCTTCCTTGTGCTCTCTGTCAAATAAATAAATAAAAATCTTTAAAAAAAGAAACTACTTTATTAAATCATTCATCCCTTTTAAACAGCAGTTTTAAGTTCACAGCAAAATTAGGAAGAAAGTACAGAGTTCCTGTATTAACTCCACCCCTGGTCATGCCCAGTCTCCGCCACTATTCACATTATGCACCAAAAGGGTACATTTGTTACAATCGATAAAATTATATTAACATAGCATTATCACCTACAGCCTATTGTTTATATTAGGATTCACTCTTGATACTGAACATTTTATGGGTTTTGACAAATGTATAACCCTCCCTCCTGTTCCTTGTATCATTGCTGTCATTCATTTCACTTATACATAAGCAGATATATGTCTATACATAAATACATACACATACATAAGTATACAAAATCAAGTACATTGTTGCTACTATTATTTTGAACCAATTGTTATTGGTTAGATGAATTTCAGATAAGGAAAAGAAAAGTTTTTATGTTATCTTCACTTATTCATTCTCTGATATACTTCCTTTCTTTATGTAGATCCCTGTTTGTGACCTGTACTGTTTTCTTTCTTTCAGAAAAACTTCCTTTGGGG